>NC_087560.1:1888333-2232500 GCF_036250125.1 Pseudopipra pipra
AAGCATTCTGTGACTCTGTGACTTAACCCACCCACAGAGGTGCACTGTGTGCCTCACACCAGAGTAGTGCAGTGGAAGGTGAGGGCAGGAATTCCCCCCAGGAGCTCTATCCCTGGTCATTTTTCCAGACTCCAGCACACAATGCCTGGAGCCTGGGGCAAGCACTCCTGCAGTCACTGGGCTGAGTCTGCACCATTCTGTCTTGTGTTTTTTCCTGAGGCCCCAAAGCATGAGATCTCCTTTTGCACTATTTAATAGTCACAGTTGCTTTAAAGGCTTCCTGGATCACTGAATCCCACAACTGGGAAGCATATCCCTACAGTAACTCCAAAGAGGATAATGACAATGCTGGCTTCCCTCAGCCTCTCCTGGGGGTTTATTATCACTGCTGTTGTGTTATTCTGGGGTGTCATAAGAAGTTAAATGCACCACAGACTCATTTGCTTGATTTCGCTTTCTTGGCTTCCAGTTGGAACCATTACCCAGCACTCTACCCAGACCACGAAGATCATGCAGGGATTTGTAGGGGATTGTTGATTTTATTTATCAGTGGCCAAACTCCCAAAAACTTCAATGGGAGGATTTGCCTCTTGGCAGTAGAAGTTTTATTTCTCTCGTTAGCCTGCTAGTGCAAAAAGACCCCAATCAAATGTGAATATACAGATACATTCAAAACAGATGCTCTCAAGGCTCTCTGTTAATCAAAAAAATTCACTGCTACTTTTAAGAGATTCATCATTGTTTTCAGAGCTGAACAAATAATTCATGAGTAACTTACTCACTAAATTCAGCCTACTTTGGTTCAAAGATTATCAATGTGAGGATCGTGATTTCCTCAAATGTATTCATGTTTGAATGCCATGAATATGTTAGCATGTTGTTTGCTCTGTGGATCCTGATAATCCAGCTGTAAACTGTGTTCTTTTCTGTGATTTGTCAAAGTAATCAGATGGCACTTGGTGCCTGATCAGTGAGTGTGAAGGTGCTGCCAAACTACCAAGGTTGCTCCCACGTTTGGGTCCATGACTCTGTAACACTCAATCTGAGAACTCGGAGGCTGGAACGTGAAAGTAAAAATGGCATCGAAATGGCAAACAAATTGATTTTAAAACAGATACACTTTACAGAGAAGGAAAGTCTATGGCTCAGAAGGAGAAGTGGCATGCAAATTTGAGACACCTTTTCTGCTCTCCGAATTCAGTCTGGGTAGGTATTGAGGCCAGTATGGGTTTTTTACTCGACTACAACTGTAATACCATCTATCTCCAAATTAGAAAGCTCAGAAGTGCAAAAGGAGTCTCCAGTTGTGTCTGTGGCTATGCAAATCTTCAGCTTAATTAACAAACTTTAATACCTTTTCCAGATCTCGATCTTTTATCGGTTTAATCGAGCGCATTTTAATTCAGGTGATACAGCTCCTGTGAAGAAGCTGTGATCAGAGACCAAAGAGCAAAGAACTATTTTTATAGCTCTTGAAGAAAGGCTGTAGTGATATCAGTGTAAAATCCCCAACAAAAACTATGGTCACAAAACTACCCCTTCTATTATACACTTCCAAGTCTTTAAATAGAAAAAAGAACAGATGCCAAAGCAGAGCCATATGTTTTAATTGTAGCTGTATACAAGCATGATTTTATTTTTTCTGACAGAAAATCTATAACTTGAGTGGGAAGTTACTGAGTGGAATCCTCAATGCCATATTTCTGGCTAAAGAAATAAACTCCCTAGAGAACATGTCAAAGTCTGAACTGAGAGATTGAGACATTTTGATAACAATTCAATACTTGTCTCAAAACATCCAATTGCTTTGAAGTAATTGGTGGGAGGAGACAAACTATTAATATTGGATTTATTTGGCAGAGCTTGTGTCTTACACTAAAAACAACCACTAGCTCCCCTTGAAGTTGTTGGCAGGTAGCATGCATTTAAATCCATGGTTGGAACCCAAACTCCCCTGCTGCTGCAATAGCCCAATATGCCTCTCACTTATTATTATAACCCCCCCCATCTTTTCTGAATGTAGATGATGAGAAAGAAAATGGTTAATCAGTTCTCAAATGTCCCTGCAAGTTCCAGTCCTGGCTGCAACAAATACATTTTTCTGTAAATTCTTACTTCCCTAGAGCAACTTCAAAGATGTTCTGAACACACTGATGTCTACAGTCAACAAAGTGGTGTGAAGGGCTGCTGCATTCTGCACCTCTGAGCTCAGTCTGTGTCTTTAAGTCTGAACACTCCACATGCAATCTGTAGCTGAGACCAGAGGTTGTTTTCTGGCCCACAACTAGCCAAAAGGAAAAGTCCAATACAAGCTGATGGATGAAAAGGCTGGGGGAGGGGGGAAACAGGGGACCTTATTTGGAACTTATTTCTGAACTCAGTTTAAATATTGTAAACCAAAAGACATAATTTAAAACTGAAAAGGGGGGAGGACTTTCTGAGTCTCTGCCTGGAAGTGTTGCCCAAACACAGCCTTCTGCCTTCAGTTGTCTAGTTCAAAATCCACGTTGCACCACAAAGAGCCATTTCCATGCCAGAGCTATTCAGCAGCTTCTGAGCTTCAGGGATCGATCCAGTGTCCTCTGGGCAGATGCTGAGGATGAGAAGCCACTCCAAACAATCATCCTCCGCTCTGGCAGCTCCACCAGAGCTGAATGGGGAGGAAGCATCAGCTGGGCTTTGGCCAAGGTCTTCTTCAGGGCAGGCTACTGTGGGCTTGTGCTACAGTTCTGGAGCCAGCCAGCAGGATGGATTTGCCTCTGCTCAGCCACTGCAAAGCTGGACAGATCCCTCTGCTCTCAGCTCTGTGGGTGTGCTGACAGGCTGGTGGCTGCTTGGAGGCAACAGGGTTTGGTACCACCTTCCCTTCCTTTTGAGCTGACCCTGTGCTCATCTCTCCTGGGTTTTATAGCCCCTCTTAGCTATGGATCCCTGATCTAGAGCCAGGAGTCTTCTAGAAGCTGGAATGCTGAAGGAAAACGCTGCTTGTACGTGAAAAATAACCACAAATTAAACACAGAAAAATTAATTCAGAAAATATTCTCAGCAGATTAAGGGTATGGATGCACAAATGAGAAGGTAAAGCCTGATGCATAAACCAGGAGCAAATGCTGCTGCACCAGCTGTGTTTATTTGAAACTGCAAGAAATGAGCAGGCTGTGTATTGAAGAGTCCATCTGACAGATTAACAAATTCAGCATGGATTTGTCCGGAGTTAAATCTGTCACTGGTCCGATGGTGCTAAATTGCTTTTAGGAGTTCATAGCTTTTTGAAACTGGGACAGCTCGACATGGAAAAGTGAATGTGTTAACCTGAGCAAGGGTTTAGGCCAAATTGTTTTTGTGACGTGTCATTTATACAAAGATTTGATTAAAAAAAAAAAAAGGAGAAAAAACCAGAATGAGAAGAACAGAACAGAAGAAAACTTCCCATATGATTCAGTAGCACTTCCAATGTAATGCTGGGTTAAAAACAACCTGCATAAATCAAAACCTTTCTGAAACCTATCAACATCTGTTTTATTAAAGACTTGGAGAATAATCCATTTTTTAAAAAGGAGAGTTTTTCCTACTGATGTGCTAAAAGGCATCTACTGGAGTAGTGTTGTTAGATGTCTCTGAGCTCCATCAACTTCTCAACACACTGCATGTGATCTGATACTTGGACAACGTAACTAATGACAGGCTGCAAGTCAGAATTGTTGCCAAGGATGCAATTCAACAAATTATGAAACACCCAGGAGGTCAGAGCTCACAGACAGCACAAATTGATGCTATAATGTGGGACAGATAAGCAGAGGGTATTGCAGTTGCAGGAAGGTGAGCTGTTTATTTAAAGAAAGCAAAGAGTGTTTTCTGCTTTTACTGCTGATCATTCTTAAACTGTTCAAATTAATGTAATGACTAGAGGGTCTCTGACCTGGAAGAGCAAGGGAAATTCTCTGTCAACATGAGCGATTACCTAAGCATACAGACGATAACAAGAGATATGCACATGCAGTTGAAGGTAGAAATCGGGTTTTGTAAGCCTTGTACAACTGACAGCAACAATCAAAGGTTACTAACCAGGGGAACACAGTCTCGAGGAAGCACACAGCAGCTGCTATCTGCTGGTGCACAGTGCTCAGCAGGACACCTCGTCTTCAGGGCATTTCGAAACACTGGTGGTAATTCTTTCTTTTCTGGGCTAACAGACTTTATCAACAAGATCTGGAAAAGGCGGATACAGACACGGCACTGGGCACAGTAGCCTCAATGTTTCACATTATGAACCAGAAATAAACCCCTGAAATTAAGTTGTTCAGATTTGAGACCTGTCCTGACATGGCTGGAGAAATGAGCATTCCCTGCCCGACCTGGCTGAGGTCTCTGTAACATCAGCTCCCTGCAACGAGCACCTGAGATCTTTTCCCTAGAACAAGAAGCACATTTTGGGAAGGGAAATGTTGAAATTGCTGCTATTTAGATCCGGAACACAGGTAAAATCAAGCAGATATCCAGCAGGCTATTGCACTGAGAATTTTTCTATTTCAGCTTTTGTGCTTTCTCTGCTTCAACACAGGTTTTAAGTGTTGGTGACAAAGGTACAATACCCATGGCAGGGTGCCCTTTTCTTGAAACTGCACATTGGCTACGAAGATGAAAGTCATCCAGACCTTCACATGCTCCAAGTCTGCAGGCTCACAGCAGCCCATCTCCCCGTGGAATCAGGCTGTGCCCTCTTAAGCAGAATGTGATAAGGAGTGCTTTGGGTAGCAAAAGTTAGAGGAAGAGAGAGAATCAACCCTTTGTTTCACTGTTTTGTCCCTCTTATGAGGCCAGAACTGAGGGCTCTGGTGGCAGGAGGAAGTTCAGGGTCCTGTTGCAAACCAGAGGCTGTCTGAGGCCGCCCTCCCACTCCAGAGTGCAGAGGTTTGGTCAGCCCTGTCGTGCTGCAGGGCCCTTCCTTCCCTCCCTGCTGCAGCACAGAGCAGGCACAGTCCCCTCCCTGTCTTCAGGGAGCTGTGCTCTGCCACACAATTACACTGCAGCATGGCAAGTGTGACCCTACTGCCTTCCATGTGGGGATGGAATCACAGAGTCATTTAGGTTGGAAAAGACCTCTAAGATCATCAGATGCAACCATTAACCCAGCTCTGCCCAGCCCACCACTAAACCATGTCCCCAAATGAAACATCCACACATCTTTTAAATGCCTGCAGGGATGGGGACTCCACCACCTCCCTGGGCAGTGGCAGTGCCAGCTAGACCGAAAACACAGCGTGAGGAGGCTGCTGCCCTCTGGGGCAGTGAGAACTCACCAGCAGCACCAGCTGGGCAGGACAGGGGACACCGGTGGGGATGGACAAGAACAAGGGACAGGGACACCCCCAGGCCAAAGTCCTGTTCAGTTTGTGGCTGCTTCCCTTGCTGTGGACACATCCTGGACGCAGCTGGGCTACAGCCTTTCCTCTATCAGCAGCCCCTCACTGGGCTGCCAGTGCTGGAGAGACTGAGCAAGCAGGATGCCAGCAAGCCTCACAATTATGGTCCCTCCATGAGAGACACCTGCTGCAATTCCTTTGTCATAGTGTGGCTGGGATGTGAAAAGGAAATTGGGTTTTATTAAAAAATTGAACTTTATGAAAACACACCCTCCCCCTGCTATCAAATGCATTTCTACAAACAGAAAATCTATCTCTGCAGTAGGGTGTTTTTTTTTTTCTTTTTTCTGGATCTGAATAGTACAGAGGAGACTGTGATATAAATGGAAACATTACAATCATATAACAGACAAAGCAGTGCTAGGCTGTATCACTAGATCACTATGGTCTCCTCCATGAAAAGGAAAAGCCTGATTGACTATAAAAGAAAATATTAAATAGCTGTAGTTTACCTAGAAAGCCTTTAAAGCACAGATGGCCATTATCTAGGGGATATTGATGTGGAGAGATAACATGGGTCATGCACTGTTAAAAAAAGAATAAGACAAGGACCACATCTGACAGTGTTGAGCAAGAAATATCTGCTCTTTCAGGGGGTGACCAGGCCAAGTCTGTATTTCTGTTCTCAGGGCTGATATCATCATTTAAAAGCACCTGTACCCTCGGTGCAATGCACCCTTTGCTGCTTTTTGCTGGACAAAGTAGCCGGGCATTCTTCTTTTCATCTTAAGAGATGGGCCTTAATCTTTGTTCAGAAATTATTTTTAAGTCGTTTTGGGAAACTGCTTGTTGTGCTTCTGCAAAGGAACCTGTAAAGACCCCCAGGTGTGGGTGACCCTGCAGTGATGCACCTTCCTGGCACACAGAGCTCGCTGGGGTCGGGCTGAGCTGGCACGGGCAGCCAAGAGGGCAGATGCTTATTGTAACCAGACAATCTGAAATTAAAAACCTGAGCTGCAAAGCTCACAAAAGGAGATGTCTTTCAATGATTTTTTTTCTCTTTTCTACTTTTCCTTCTCTTTCCTTCTTCCTTTCTTTTTAACAAATTTGCCGCTAGTTCAGTCTTAGAAAGAGATTCCAAGCCAGACCAGTGCCAAGGAGGAAGCAAGCCTGTGGAAAAGCAGACTATGTGGCTGGCAGCACTTCTTGATCTGAACTCAACTTTGAGAGATTTTTGATAAGTCTGCCGAAACAGTCTTTAGGAACCAATTTAATTTTCATCAAAGGTATCCTCTCTCTTTGCCAGAGAAAGATGCTTTAAAGCAGGACCAGCTTCAACTGTACAGCTGTCAGTTTTCACATGAATCATAGAAAAATGCATTACTTGAATCCCTGTTTCAGAGATTTCTGCCATTTCTTGTGGAGTTGTGGGTGGTGTGGGTATTGAATGTCCCCATTCATCTTGGGAAGGGAAAACAGAGGGTTTCCCTTCTCCCTTCCTGGATCTGTGTGAAAACAAGCCAATTTTTCCTTTTCACCAATACTTTCAGGAAGGAATAAACCTGATGTGTTAATGACTTACAGTACAAGAGCAATTTTTCAACATTTGTGGGGGATTAAATTCTGTTCCCCCTTCCCATTTCCCCAAGTTTTGTCTTAAAGGGAGTGAAGAGTTGCTAATATTATGCCTTCCCCTGTCAGCTTAAAATCCTCATAAGTAGCCTAAATGCTGCAGCATGCTATTGAAGTCAAAAAGAGGGTATCCAGTTCTTCTGATTTTATCATAAGGCACACAATATTTGAAATCTTTGATTCACAGGGAACTTAGTTTTCTTTCCTGTGTAAATTCTAGTCATTCTGCCCACAGAGAAAAGAATGGAAGTGCAAGCCCAGGACACCCTACGGATACAAATATCAGGAAGCAAATGAAAATAATCTGCAACATATAAAAATTGTGATGTTTCAAAGAATAATAACTCAGTTAATGCTACTCCAGAAATAGTAATCTTGTAATTGCATGGTCCACCCTTAGGAATGCCCATCTAGGACCTTAACACCCGTGTTAGTTCCAAGAAGCATTTTCATAAAAGCAATTTCTTTCCTCTGCCACATACCAGCTCCTATCAGTGTTTGCTGTAGTGTGATGTCTGTGATGTGCATCCCCGGGTGGCAGAACAACTTGGACATGGCAGGCAGGGAAAAATACCCACAGTGTCTGGTCAGCACCCATGTATCACTCAAACTCCTCTCTCTTCAACCTCTCACAAAAGTGATTTGTGCTTGGAATTGTGCTCCAAAGGCTCTGGGGCAAGCAAATATCATCACACATGTTTATGGTGCCCCTACCATGGCCAGGCCAGGGGCCATGGAGGTCCCCAGCTAAACAGCTGGCTCCTGCTCCTTGCAGGCACCATTTGTGTGGTAAAGGCCCCATCCTAATCACCAGCAATACAACTGCATAACCCAAATTAACCCTAAAAATAACTCCCAGCACGGGGGTGTGAAATGCTCGGCTCGTGCGTGTTTGCCTTTCACGAGAGCCTTGTTACACCAATTACTCTTGTTGGCTTGGCAAAAGTTAGATCTGCTGAGTGCCAAATCCTGCACACAGATGTATGTGCCTGGCTACTGCTGAAATAAAAATCAGAGGCTTTGACTTCCACTTTTCTTTTTTATCCCTCTGGTCTGGAAGGCAGTCTATCAATCACAGCAGATTGAATGTCTGCACACCCCCAAATGGCTCCGTGCACACAAAAGGGAGCTGGGCCATTTGCATGGGGAAGTGCTTTTCTGAGGTATGCATTTAGGAACTGTGTTTACAGCTGGGGTCTGGGAGATGATTTCGGGAATGGCATCCAGAGAACTGAATACAGCACTGGCAGTTGAATAAACACTTGCAGCAGCCTGAGCCTCATCCTGAAAGTGGGTGGTATCCCTTTTTTTGGCAAGTATGGCACATCACAGGGACTGGATGGTGCTGTTCCTCCTTCCACCCCTTCTCCATGCTCTTTCCCCTCTTCCCATTTGGCCTCCTTTAACATATTCAAGGCTCTGGGCAAAATGGCACAGAAAAGGAATAAAGGCAAACAGGAACCCACCCAAGTGATCCTCCTTTTTGTTTGGGGTGGGTTTTTTTACCCCACGTTGGAGGTATTTGGGGAGAGAAACTGCTCAGCATTCAGCTGTGGGCTTTATCCAAACCTCCACCTTTGGGTGTCTTTTCAACCTTGTTTTCTGCCCTGATGTCACAGTTTGGCCAGTCTGAGAGCAGCTGACAGCACGTGCAGGCGTTCCTTCTTTGGGGGTCAGAGATAAGAAGCACCAGTGTTGATTTAGGTGCCTGCAAGCCCATCTTGCCTGAGAGCTGCTGCCCTGAAACCAGGGAGTGTGCTGTGGTGGTTCTCAGCTCCCCCACGGGCGTGGGGAGCACTCAGAGCAGGGTTATTGCCAAAGCACAGCGATGGTGAAAATGTGAGCCCATCACACCTGAAACAGCAACAGCAGCTGCTGCTTAATGGTTGAAAAATTTAGACTTGTAGCCAAAAAAACACCCCACAGTTCCACTGCATGTCAGTAGCTGAGCAGGGGTGTCACCTTGGAGTCTGACCCCACATTCCATATTTTTTATACCACCCCTATTAACTCGAACAGAAGGTCTGGGAAGCAGGAACATCACAAGACTGCACACACAGTCACGAGCTCCCAAACACTCCAAAATACGGCCTCTCCCTCCAAAAAAGGAGCCTGTGACTCTGTCTGTCCCAGTCTGTGTGGCTCAGGGGGAGCACATGCTTTGTTACCAGGTGAAGCACAAATCTGAGAGACTCTGAGACATGTAACGATGTAAAATCCTGCTCAGAACTGTAACTGGGATGCTCCCAGTCCACCCCTTCCCCATCATTATTAGGCAGCAAGAGGGAAAGCAGCCGACACAGAAAATAGGTGTGCTGCTCACCTTGTTTAATTTTACCATCTTACATGAATAAAAAAAAAAAAGATGAATATTTTATAACCTTGGCTTTCATCATAAATAATTTTGTGACAGTTCAGCATTCTTGTAGATTATTTACAGCTTTTTGGTTGATGTGTGCTCCAAAAACACTAAAAAAATGATTTTTTTTTTGGATATTGCCACAGTAGCATGAGTACACCTTTCAGATTTCCTATATTCATCTCAAGGACACACTAGGCTGAGGGTCCACAAACTCTCCCTTTGCATGGAGCTGTTCTTTAATAAAGCACCAACACTCTTGCTCCAAAAATGCCAAATATAGTTGAGAGAACTCCTTGATACATGTTTTTGCTAAAAACTATTTATATTCATAGATTCCTGACAGTTCACTTCGTTTTGATACAGTTTCTGCATTTAGCCTCCCAATTCTAATTCTTTTAAACCTTGTTTTTGGTTTAAGATGCGGAAAAGAAACAAAAGCTCTAATCAGGGAAAAAGATATATAACTACGTAAATGACTTATTTTGTGTGCACAATTACATGTAAATAGCCATGAATCTTTTTTTTAAAGCAAGACAAAACATAAAACAGTCTGCTTAACTGTAAATTTAAACCTATTTCACTTTCAGGCTTCACTGCTTCCAGTGTGAATCAGCCTATTATCTTTAAGTATGAAATCAGAAAAAAAGATTTGCTGTTTGTGTACACTCAAAGATTAACATTTCCCTGAGATTAACAGCGTGTTTCTTGAAGATGGAAAGCACATAACACCGAGAAACACAGTTTAGTAACTGCTTCTCAGGAGCATTTCTGGTTTTACAGCAAATGCAGCTTGAGATTAGGAATATGCTTTAAAACCAACTAGTGAAAAAGTGATGTAAACCAAACCCATGAAGCTTTGTGGTGAAAGCAAAACAAATTACTACATGGCCCAAAAGTTAAAGACATAAAATCTGCAGTTTACAGTACATTTGCTTGCATCTTTTTGTGGTATGCAAAATAATGCATAAAAATTCAGGATTAAGCATATTTAAATGTCACTTGAATCAGAATTAGAATAATTGTCAGAATGTTATAAATAAGGCATCCGTTTGGAGCAGTCTCTGCTCTATAATTGCCTGGTCAATATTTTTAAGTTTGCTGAGGAATATCTAGCCAGAGGGAAAGCAGAATACATCACTGTTCCTTCCTTTATGTTGCTGAGCCTTCAGTCTTTCCAGGAACACTAAAAATATGAAAATACTAACAACATGTGATTCCTCTGCTAAGTTTGCTTTGGGCTAATTCTCATCACTGGAAGAAGCAAGGACAGAGCAGGCTACTGCATTTGCTTCCCAGAGATTTACATACAAGACAAAAGTAAAACACACTCTTCACTTATTTCCTCCAATCTGCTTGATTTTTCTGTCTTACTGAGCTCTCTCCTTTCTTTCCAGCCCCCAACGGGCCCTGCACCTGCACTAACCCATAAATACCAACTCAAACATATTACAGATAAATACCAACTCCAATACATTACTGTGGGTAACAACAGGGGCTGCTAAGAGTGACTGAGCCATAAAGAACTGAGGCAGCTTGGGCTCAAGGCTGGAGAGCTCCTCTCCCCCTAAAGTCTGGAAAGGCTTCTTTGGTCTCAGATCTTTTCCCAGCAGTGAGGCTGGGAGGACACTGCCCAAAGCCACCACTATTGACTGTTCCTGCTGAGCTCCCTGAGCCTCACACATGTCCTGTCAGAGCACAGACGTGCTGCCAGGATGAGGACCTGACTGATGGTCCTGCTTGCAATCCCGTCCACTGAATCCTGAGAGAGTTCTGCCACCCTGCCCTCAGAGGTTATTTTGTGCTACCAGGACCAAGCAAATCTGGGCAGCAGGTCAGGAGAGGAAGGAAGGGCCCAGTGCCATTGGGGGTGCTTCATGCTCATTCTGAGGACATCTCCAACTGGCCAAATCATCCCAGAGAAGGGCCAGGCAAAGAGATTGTGGGGAAGTGGAGTCCTTGGAAGGCTTGTCTGGGATGAAGTCACCTACACTGTGCAGTGCACGATGGATGGGAGTCTGAGACACAAAGAGAGTCTGGTGGGTGTGTATGGGGTGTAAGGTTTGGAAGTTTCACAGATTCCCTGAAATTTTCATAGTCAAGTCCTTTACTTACAGTGACCTAGATCTTGATAGAGAGTTCTTCAGACTGGGAGGCAAAATTGGAAACCAGAGGAAACATGGGTTGTTTGTAGTTCTAAGTACAGTTCATAAAACTTGTGCAATTTGATCAGTGTCTGCAATGCTGGATAAACCCCTCGTTCCTACTTAACATGTAGAATTCAAGGTCTATGCATAATTTTTGCATATCAAGAAGGCTATGGTGCTTGAAGTTGCGTATATGTGCAGTAAAAATAGTGGCTATCTGCCAAAGATTTTCTAAACTGCATGAACAGGTTCACACAGAGAACATCAGCCTACCTGACACCATCCAGAAAACCCCAGGAAGGGGGGTTGTAGCTCCAGAGTCTGGCTGTGTTGCCACAAACATTCATCTGTTGTTTCTGTGTTCTTTCTCTCTTCCTCTTTGTTATTGAAATTGCAAAACAAACTCCCACCCACCTCAGCCAGTGGAACTCTGTCTGGAGATTTTTAGCAAGGTGTCTGGGAAAACTGTACAAGTAAAACAGGATATGTTATACTCAGATGGAAAATCTGAGAAAAACTGTTCTTAAAAGGATACAAGTTTGTGATTCTTCAGAGCCATTCTCAGATACCACAGACACAGCCACCTATAGATACCTCACTGAAGAACAAATCCTAAGCCTGCAGTCACAACAGCTCCACTTTCCATTATCCCTGAAGAATTAACTCCTTTAGTTGTGTTATTTAGTGGCAAAAAAGTGAAAACCAAGCACAACAAATAACTAGAGAAAGGCTATTTGACCTTTAACATCAATAAACTTGTAAGTCATGAGAGAGAATAAACAAGGAGCTCTACGATGCTTTAATTAATGTTGCTTTTCAGAAGATAACTCTATTTTGACTTATTTTCTAGGTTCTGCAGTACGCTTTTTCTGCTAATACCTTTCTTGGCAGATTACTTAGCTTAGGTATTTAGAGAATTAGTTGGCACCAAAAAAAGATTGATAGTGTGGTTCAACAAGATGAAAGATGAGCAATAGGTGAGGCAGGAGTTCACTGGGAGACATTCCCCAGGCTGCCACCAGGACCAAATGTCCCGTGAGCAGTGGTGGAAACAACAGCTTTGGAAAATACAGTCCACATAGAAAGGAGATGTGAAAGCAGGAGAGTTATCTGAGAATACTGAATCAGTGGGAGGAGTGAGTAGGGAATGAGGAAACGAGGCGGATAGGAGGAGGTTCCAGACAGATGCATCACAGATGGGTTTAACTCTGCTGGAGAGGACTACCTGCACCCTGCATCTCCAGCTCCTTATTTCACTGCCCACCAGCCAGACACAGCAGCTGGAGAACATGTGCCTGAGCAGCACTGGTGGGCAACCACTGCAGAGCAGAGCAGTTTACACACACACACACACACACACACACACTCTCCTCCAGACACAGGAACCAGAGGCAAGGGATGCACACTCCCCCAGGAACAGAGAGCAAACACACACACAGGCCACGGCCCAGACATGGAGCACCTGGCTGCAGCTCTTTGCACTGGGCTCTGCAAGGGGAATGCTGGGCCTTCAGAACACATTAGGGTAAAACAGGAAATAGGGAGAGAATGGGAAAGAGAAACACCAGTAAAGAGCTGCTTTATGCACCTTCTAACGTGTAGTAAAGTCCTAAAAAAGGGCATTAAAACTCAGTTATTACCTAATATACTGGCATGTTCCATCTAGTAGCCTCCTCACTAGCAGACAACTCCAAAGGAGAAAATGAACCTTTCTGGACAAGAGCAGATAGGGCACTAAATCTGTTGTAAAGGCTGTTCAATTAAATAAGAATGTTGCAGATTAGCACAACAGACAGAAACACACGTCCAAAAACGAGGAAGACTGTGCTGATTGCTGGATGAGGCAGCATTGCTGAATACTGTAATGATTAAAACCCAAGGAGAACCCAGAAAAATGAAATTTGTGCCAGTACTTCTCCAGATGCCAACTTCTTTTTAGTAACACTAAACTATTCCTGGAATGATGACTTTCCACTTCCTAGAAAAAGCAGGATTTGGGAATCTTACAACTCAGAAGTTAGTTCAGATTTTTATTTGGAGTGGAATGCTGGACCAGTTTACTGGCTTGACTACAGAGGGCAGGCCCAAGCAGCAGGTCTGATAAGGCTCTTGTTCCTCATGTGAAGGTAATACAGGTAAAATACTGCACTGTGAGATTTTCCCCTTCTTATATAATGCTCCAGGGGGAAAAAAGGGCCAAAGGTGAAGAGAAAATAATCCTCCCAGGGAAGAGAACTGATTAATCCCTAAATGAGAAACATATTACAAATAGACTGAGAAAGCTCCCCTACAGAAGTGGAGGTTGAAAATAATTCTTTGGAAACACCACAATCCTTACCAACAGCACTTTTTCTTGAAATTTCTGGAATTTATTTGGAAGTTGAATTTCAAGCAGAACCACGGGTGGACTTGGCAAGCCACTGTGAGACTCCCTGATATTGTCACCCACTGCTTTTACAGGGTTACTGCTCAGAAGAGCTGAAGCCTTGATAACTCTGTTGTGTCTTTTCGGACGAGTCCTTTTCAAACTGAAATTTGTCTTGCCCTTTGCTTCCCTTATTTGTTACAAATAGTGGATTCATTTGCAGCAATATCCACGTTCACAGGGAGTGAGAAATTTCCTAATGCAGATCAGGCAGCAGAAGGTCTTATTCAGAACTGCAACCCCTGTGTGTGAGATGGAAGGGACCTCTCGGCAGTCAGCAAACTAGTGTCAAGAGCAGACGTGTCACTAACCAGCTGCTGTGGCTTACAGGATGAGAATGAATGTTTAAATGCTGTGAAGTGATAAAAATGTCAAAAAGGGAGGCAGAATGGACGGCCTGGAATGGAGGGCTCATGTGGGGGCTCCAGTCCCAGCAGGTTCAGTCGTGCTGTCCTGACAACACACAGGCCCCACGAGCTTCTCCCATTGATCAGATGCTTTCTGTACTTGCCAACAGAAATGTATATTTAGTAACTGCCTGGAAGATTTACATCTATTACATTGACACAGAATACAAATGAGGCATTTTAAGTGGCATTTTATGGTTATGTTGTAAAACAAATTGCCACATCTGTTTGAATTCCTGTTTTACCATACCCATCCTTCAATCTTCTTCAACCTGTCTTCACTCTGAGGCCCTTCTCCTCCCCAAGCCTGCTTTATACCATCCAGAAGCTCATGGCTATTTTTCAGCTTTCTTCAGTGCAATGTGGCCACAGTAGCTTTGCCACTTGCCATACATCCCATTAAGTTGAGATATTGCTCCTGTAACTTAACAGAGGAACAGTGCAGACACAGTTTTCTCAGATAATGTCACATTAATCAATCATTTTTAAATACCAACAGGCATAAAGTACAAAGTACTCAAAAGCCAGTGTATGTAAAGTGCTTTCTTAGAAGGGATAATTCATCAAACACCTTTGCCATGGTATCAGTAATACTGATTTTGCCCTTGCACTTCAATACTGGATCACTTCATATGCCTTGGTCTGTGCACATTGTTAAGGCTGCTAAAATTCTTCATCCTTCCCCATTCAAAAAAGACAAAAAATAGCCAGGTGAGAAACTGTAAAAGCATCTGCCCATATTTCTTCTGCATTAAACACCAGAAATCATCAAGCTTTACATTTTTTGATTAATGCTTTCTGTACAAACATAATGGGAAGCAACTTAACTGAGTAGAGCACAGTAGGCAATTATTCAAATACATGAACACTGGGCACTCTCAGTCCTGTTCCTTCAGTGCTGACAGCAGATTTTCTCCAGACAGTTGGTGATCTCCCTGCTTGCTGCAGGACATAGCAAATTGACATTTATTTTGTTAATAATGATCATAAAAGAACCTTCAACTTTTGACAGCTGGGCCTATTGATACCATCTTGTAACATAACACACTGTACAGGAACATGTGAGTTGAACAGTAACCCAATAATGTTGCCAAGATCACACAGTGGTTAGAAACAGCACTAAAAGGCCTGGCAGACTTTCTGAAACTAAACATCTGACAGAATTAACACTGCACTGAGCAGGCATTGCCCAACAATCAGCAATTTCCACTTTCTCTCCTCTAGTTTCTCCTTCCTTGCCGACCCTGCACAAGCTCAGCTCTGGGGTTAGAGCTGGAGTGCAGCTGGGTGGAAGGCAGGCAGTGTGAGCAGCAGTACAGCACAGAACAGCAGCTCAGGAGCAGTGCTTTCTGTCTTCCTGAGGATTCCTGCTCTCCCCTGCCGGCTCCAGCTCCCCCCTGCTGTGGCCAATGCTCCGAGCACTAATGTGCCGGCACAACATCCCCAACCTGAGCACCACGAGAGATCCCCTCGCTGGCACCACCCAGGGCACCAGGGGATGCCACCAGCACACAGCACCAACTGCTCCATAGCCTGTCTGCAGAACCAATAGGAAAGGTCTCCTATTTTGGTTTTCAGTGCATATATGCCACCAATTCCATCTGACTCTGCCCTCAACTTTGCACTCAGCAACAAACTTTCCCCAGTCTGTGAACACAGCAGAGATCTCAAGCTGTCTGAACAATATGCCCATCTCATTATGCACCAGAGATTATTAATAACTAATAATAATATGAGTATTAATAATTCTAAAGATATCTACTTCAGTGACATAGATGCCATTTTCCTCATCCAAACTGTGAACTAGAGCTCCTTCCTTCTTTCCCCACAACCTTAGTGAACATCAGCTTTCCATCAGATTGTGTCTAGGAAACTCCCTGCACACACATAGCTTCCTAGTGGCCACAGTCAACATAAACAATAACATAGGATAAACTAAAAAAAAAACCAACAAATCATCAGCCATTTAAAACACACAAAAACACATAACCAGTCCCTCAAAAGCGTTTAGTTTCTGCTTTCAGCAAGCTAAAGGGTAGTTTTAACCAAGAAAAACAATTCTCCAGGGACACAGGTCACATTTTTGAGCAAGCCACTTGCTGCCATAGATGAATCCCTATCATGCAGGAGGGACCCTCGAGGTGCTCCCAGATCCATGCACTCAGGTGTCTTCCCTCACCTCGTCCTGCAAGCACCTTTCAGCCCTTTCAGTGAAATCTGCTGGTGTCATTTCTGTGAACATGAAGGACATCTAGTGGAGTCTTGCTTGCTCCCAGCAGAATGCAGAGTTTTAGCCTCTGATCCCCGATTTCTTATCCTTGTTCCTGAAAACCAGCAGGTGCTCCTGTTCTCTGAGGACAGGCAGAGAGGTCCAGAACTGCCCGGGTTTCTGTTGTCAGCAGGGCTGTGTAGCTCCTCCCTGGCGTTCTGCACTCCCTCTGCAGGGCACGGTGTCTCCTGTGTCACCCTCCTCTCCATTCAGTCTCCCACCACCAAGAAGTCTGGAATAGTCAACACCACAACCTGCTTCCTAAAACTGCACTGCTCGTTGGTGAGGATGCTGTGCATTTAACCTGTGCTGAGCCAGCAGGGATTACAGCCATGTAGACTCACACTCTCTGGACTCATCTACACTTTAGGAGTGTAATTCGTGGGCAAAACCCTCTTAATTTTATCCCTTGGCACTGAGATTATGGAGGGCCTAAACTTTCCACAAAAAACAACAAGGCTTTTGTAGCTGGAGAATCAAACTCTCATATATGGCTAAGTATGATTAAATCTGCTGTGGAAAAAAACCCAAAGGCTTATTCAGATTGCCTTGTAAAAGCTTAAACATAAATATTTAATTCAGAATATTTTCTAAATTCACTTTCAAAAACCATCACTCACAGTATTTCAAAGGCTGAGGCACAGAGGTGTTTTATCTCTAAAAGAACAAGTAAACAAATGCAAGTTTCCCCCTGTTCATTTAGCTGAATATGTCAAAGCAAGAAGTTGCTAAAAAATTAGGAAAGGTGTAAATAACAACCATTCCAATAAGTGGGTATTTCTCATGGTAAAGATATGAACTGAAAAGGAGGAAGGGAATTCTGATGTGTTGTTTCTACTGGAGTAAAAGCAAATAGGTGTGTTTTGTGCTGGAGTCAGTGTCCCCTTCCCACAGGGCATCTCTGCCTGTCTGACTCTTACAGTGGGTGCCCTTCAGGGGCTGCTGGGACACGCTTGCCCTGCAGGACTGGTGTTTTCCAAAGGCTGCCTCATCCAGCCCCATCTTCCCCAGCCCCCAGAAGGCAGCCAGATCCATACAAGAGAAGCAGGGTGGAATTGTGAGCACTTTGTTCTCTTAATTGAGGCCGGGACAGCTGAGCCCAGTAAAACCAGTCACGAAAGCACCGAGGAATTCCTTGTCTCAGGCCCCAGTGATGGGGTCAAGTGCAAAGAGCATCATGATCTATTTTCCTCAGCCTGATCCTAATCCCTTTGTACATCCATGTAAGAGCTCTGGATGGCCAAACTCTGCTGGTCCTTGCTCTGTTGCAGTGGGCACACCCAGCCCAGCACAGGGAGCCTGACACCCCAAATGCTCTGACAGGAGTGACTCACACTGTGCTGAGAACAGGCACAGTTCCCATTCCCAGCTACAAATATTTTTAGCTGCTCTAACAAACAGAACAACCTGTCAAGATGACCCAGGAAGTGTTTGAAGAAGGAAACACAATAGAATTTATGGACAGAGCCACATAATGTGGATGCCAAGACTGCATTGCAAGAAGCATCTTGGTTTGGGGCTGGGATGTCTGCCTGTCTGTCTGCCTGTCTGTCTGTCTCCTGGCCCAGGCAGCCCTAACCTCGAGTCCAACACTTCCATTTACTCCACTTATTCCCTCCAGAGGATATTTCATTCACCTTGTGCACAAAATAAGCATATTTATGATGACTAGGAAAGACAGAAGGGGGATATCCAACATTCACTAAATTAATGAAACACTACCAACAACATACTAAATTTTTAACAGTTTTTGAAACAGACTTTCTATTTTTTTAATGCTGTGATAATTTTTTTTTTTTTCAGAGACCAAATTCAAGATTTGCTGTGTTTAAATTTTCTCTCTGCCTCACCTGGGAGCAAGGATTCAGACCAAACAATTCCTCAGCAGAGCTGACCAATACAATTTTGGCTGTCCATCAGCTACTAATGCTGTCCTACTTTCCTCCCTTTCAAATTTGAGGGGACATTTGATTTTCTTAGTAAATGAAAAGCTCGTCTATCTCACCTGAGTGCCAACACAAGTGCTGCAAATTATTCTAAGGTGGGATTACAAACCTTTTGTGAATTAATCATTGTCCACTGCATTGGTAGAAACCTTGAAATTAAGCTCTCTCACGTGATGAATAATGGCTCCAGGAGTTACCAAACTCACAGAACTCTCCCAGACTGAATTTTTTCATCAGCTTCCACAGCATCCTGGCAAGGCCTGTGGCCTTTTTGTCCCTGCCCTTACAGCTCAGCTTTCCACTGTCAGTGTGGAACAAGTTCTGCTGCTCAGAGCGACTGTCCCCAAGCAGCACATGCAGGATGTCCCTGGGCAGTCTGTGAGTGTGCCCTCCTGCTGTTTGCAGCACATGCAGAGCAGGCTCAAAGGGGTTACAGGCACTGTGAAAATAATATTCAAGTAGATTTCCAGAAACACCAGAGGTGCAATGACTGGTGTGAGAAATGCTCCTGGGAATCTGCACCGTGGGGGCTGAACTTTCAGAGCAGCAAAGTCTGAGTTCTTTGCTTTCTCACTGCTCAGAGGAGACAAACAGAGAAGCTGGAGTGAGGGGTGAAGGTGGCCTCACATTGCTGGAAGTTGTGTCAGCCTCAGAATCAAGAATTCCAGACCAGCAGGTTCACTGGGGATTTTGGGAGGGCACACTGTGAGGCTCTGTGTGGGGACACAGACGTGGTGAATTGTGCTCCAGCAAGCAAACCCTCCTGGATATAGAGCCTGATCCAAAGTAACCATCAAATCCTAAGGGAGCAGAGGGAGTCAGGTACAGAAACACCTTCACCACTCCTGTACCCACACATGCAGGAACTCCTTCTGCCTGCTGACGATGCCCTTTCCTCAGTGCTTCCTCTAGACTGTTTTGCTACTTCTCAGCTAGAGAAGTCACTGATAGCACTGGTAAAAGTCATGAAGAATACATTTAACAGCAAGGTACCATATCCTGTGGAAATTATTGCTTTGTATTAATATTTATTGTTTACCAACTGTATAATAGGAAGGCTAAATGGTCTACTTGAGTCGTTTTGTGAGGATGCATTTACACTTGGAATGTTTAATAAAACATTTGCCAATAGCTATGTGAATAATATATACATATTTTTAAATTAGCCCATTTTTAAACTAGTCTATAGACTGGTCTATCCTGTGTTTAAGCCACTGCTGTCATGCCATTATCTCTCACATAGACACACTCACTTCAGCTGAACTCAAGCAGAACTCGGTGCTTAGGAGGCTCCACAGGAGCAGTTTAAAATTCACACCTTGTCTTATGTGAGTACAGCTTTCCCAGGGCCCAGCTCTGTAATTCTGCTTCACAGACATTTTACAGACATGGTTGTA
Organism: Pseudopipra pipra; assembly: GCF_036250125.1. Taxonomy (NCBI): domain Eukaryota; kingdom Metazoa; phylum Chordata; class Aves; order Passeriformes; family Pipridae; genus Pseudopipra; species Pseudopipra pipra. The sequence continues at coordinate 1,908,279 of NC_087560.1, forward strand.
CACACACATGGCTCTTAATTTATATGGAACAACCTGCATTATTGTCACAGAGCAGCCACGCTCCGGCCAGGAAAATTTAGGTTACTACAAGCAAAAAAAAAGAGCCCTATTGTTTATCCCAACCCAAGGATCACATCTGTGCTGACTGGCAGTTAGGCACAGCCATCTGTCATTTTGGGGTATCCTAATGGGATTTGGCATCAGAAGATGAGGTTCTGTAACCAGGTAAAGATCAAGGGACAAGAATGCCTCGAGGCTTCAATTACCCACAACTTCACATTGTGGTGCCTTCAGAATTCTGTCCTGAAAACCACGTTAAGTGCAACCCATTGATGTTTATGGTTTGCATTTGCTGCTCCTGGAAGCAGGATGGCTTGTAAAATTAGCAGCTGTAGAAAGGGGAAAAAACCCACCCTGAAACAGTGAAATTTTTATTTTATTTCTTGGTACCTCCGATTTTGGCACAAGTTTAACAACACTATCTTCAAAATGCCCTTTGTTTCCAGGTGACTATTCTGCATTTACACCCTATATAGGGTTTATTTTATGCTCTATGTACAATCTGCAGCCAGACTTCTATAGATGTCTATTTTTGAAATCTTTAATCTTTTTAAATTCTGAGTGCCCTCTATTTTGGTAGACGTTTTAGGAGTTCAGAATTAGATATTTTGTGAAATAAAACAAGCAAAAAAATCACCAGTGAGAATGTACAGTTCTGCTGGAAAAAAAAAAACAAAACAGGTAGATAATTTCCCACCCATTATTCAACAATAATCCAAAATGGATTATTCCAATTAGAGATGTGATTCTGTGGCCAAAGCACTGCACTGACGCAGAGAGCTATTTGTACAAATTGGAGCTACAAAATATTTTCCCTGCCCAGAGAAAAGCAGAAAAGTTCCCAGTAATATTAGTAATGTATAATACGATTTGGAGACAGGACAACTTGTATAAACTTGTGTAGGTGTTATGAAAAAAGCTCTTTTATGAAAGAATCCACAGTTTTGAGTCTACAGAAATAGAGATGCTATTAAAACCAAGGAAGTTTTAAAGAAAAAACAATCCCCAACCCCCTGGAAAGAGATGCCAAACCAAATATTGTTACTGACAGGAGATACCAAGTCTTCAGGCCTAAAATATTTCTAATATCTTCTATTTTAGAATAATCTGGGAATCTGTTTCCATATAGCTTTGCAACTGCCAGTACAATGAAGACAACACTTGCAATGATGCCTCAGATTTTTTATTTGGGGCTGTTGAGTTCCCAGCAGAGGTAAAACCACTGTTCCACATGAGTGTCACATGCTGTGAGGACAGGCTACCTGAGTGTGATTCACAGCTGAGAAACAATGCCCAGACACTTAACTTCTTCTAAAACATTTTTGTAACAACTGAAATATGGGTAAATGGGGATTTACCCAGTTTTCCACTCAGAACTTTGGTGAAATGCAGCTGTAAGAGGACAACAGTTCACAAGTTCTCCACATAACCTTTCTACACATGATTTTTCTCTTGGCCACACACCTTGTTCCCTGTTAAAACATCTCTGCTGGGGCTCTCTGGGTGCCAGGCTGGCCCTCCCCAGGTTTGCTGCTCTCTGCCCTTCCCTTCTGCAACACTGCCAGGGATTGCTTTCCACCCCCTGCTCACAGCTCCAGCTCCCAGATCCCTTCTGACCTTGGGTAACTCAACTGGTTCCTGGAGAGCTCCTTGGATGCCCGGGCATTCCCTCTGCAGAACGGTGCCCCCTGAGAAAATCCCTGGCACGTCCTTGTGGCTGTGAAAGGAGGGGGTTGGGATGTTCTGAGGAACCCAAGCCAGAAGCCCAATGCCAACAGACTGGAGCTTTGGTGCTTGGGATGGCTCTTCTCCCATCACAGGATGCAAAAGGTGCCTGGAAACTGGACCAAACAGCAGGATGCTCAAGAGTATTGTTACAGAGTGGCACTGCCACAAGAAAGGTGCAATTTCCACGTGATTTTAAAATACCTCCACCTTTTTGGTCTGCAGCTGGAACTTCCTGTGCAAGTTTCCACTAAGAAATAATTTTTAAGAGGTATTCTCTTACCAAATTTTCAAGTAACCAGTGGTCACAAGTAGAAAAAAATGGTGATACATCAGAAGAAGTCCAGGGAGTTTAATACCTCCTGTCAATCCCATACAGCTGCCTCCAAAAAGAAAGAAAAACAAGTACAATTGTGAGAGGAGCTTCTCCCTTTTACAGAGAACACTGCAGCAGGTGCACACCAGCAGATGCAAGGTACATTTTTATATACAGCTGCTTGAACAACAGATCTTGACAACAAAAACAATGGCCCTGCCTCATGCTTGGCACTGTGAGAGAGGTGTCGTGTGTGGAGGGACCTCTGCAAGGCAGCAGCAGAGCCAGCCCCAGCCCTCCCTGAGCAGCAGAAAGGGAACACAATGTTCAGGAGGGGATGCTGAGAGTCCCTCCAGCTTATCTGCAGCACCCAAAGCCCTCAGCCACCACCAAGGAGAAAAGCAGGTTGTCAGCAAATACTATTTTCTGCCTTTGAACCTGGAGGAGAATGTGATGGACTCGTGAATGTTGCAAAGAAAGAGGAGCATACATGTCCAGTGGAGCTTTTCTTCAGGATTTAAATACTCCCTTTTCCAAACTTAAGAAAGCTGCATTGTTCGGGAAATTTAATGCTCTAACTTGGGTCGTTTTCAGAAGGTAAATCCTAAAAAGCTCAATGTGGCATTTTTAAACAACTGCCACCACAAATCTCCAGAATTTTGTGTTTCTAACCTTGCTTTTAAGTGCTTGCATGACTAATGAAGTGTGACATTGCTGAGATTTGCTAGCATTCTTTTCTGTAGCATAAGTTCTAGCTGACAAAAATATGGCTAAATTTAGATACCTGCAGCAAACAAGAACCTTCAAAACAAAAGCAGGCTTAAGGATTAAAATTGGCTATGACATGTTTGTGCTCCAACACAGGCAAGTTCACATAACCCCTTGTCTGCTGCCCCATGCACAGCCAGGCTGGCTCTGAAAAGCTGTTTGCTGAGGACTGGCTATAAAAGCATTACTTAGTTTGAAATGCTGCTGCTCCAGCAGGTTGTGCAGTGTGGCAGGTGGAGCCTGCTGGGTCTTTCAACTACAGATTTTTAGGTTTTTTTTCAAATAAGTCATTAAATAGGGAAAAACAGACGGAAAAAGGCCTCCCCTAGATAACAAACTGGTGTTAAGGAACATGGCTTGAGCAGCAGAGGAGACTTATACCAGGTTCTAAAAACTCTAAATGCATTCAGATACTATATTGCATTTCCCCAGTTTTTTATTGTCTATGTGTTCTTTTGATGGGGGAAATCCAGCTCAGTCCTTGCTTGTTTATCCTTACACATTTCCTCACATATCCCTGAAAAATTCCAGCCATGGTTCGGTGTTGGTCAGCAACAGTCAAACTGAGGTCAATGGATGGCTCATCAGACACAAAACATAAAAGATCTGCAGTGGGAGTGACACCCAGAAAAGAGAAATAAGAGAGAGAAATGAGAAAGAGAAATAAGAAATCCCGTAGCTGAATTTCAAATGTCCAATTGTCTCCTTTTATCTTCTGTTTTCTTTTTTGCATTGTGCCAGACAGCTACCCTAGAAGCCTCAGGAGAATGATATATAAACACCACTACTTTCTAATACTTCTGCTGGTAGAATTAACCACGTTATTCAAATGTCAATTTACTGCAAGGATAAATTCTTTTAAATCAAAGTACCATTTCAAATTGAATTTTCAAGCCATTAACTTTACCAGGCTAGTCCTGCTGGCATATTGAATGTCTGCTAGGTATTCTCATAACAAGGTCACTTTTTCTAGTTCAAACTTTGCATTAAAGAACCCTGAGAAAAACAGTCAGCTCATGCAACAGCAGAAACTAAAAGAAGCCTAAACAATACACCTGCTGTGGAAGAGCTGCCTTCTTTTTCCTCACAGTAAAATTCAACCTTTCTTTTCTGAAAAAAATAAAATAAAAAAAAGCCACCCAAAAGATGGTAGGACCTCTCTGTAGGAACAGTGAATGAAAACTTACATATTATGTTTCCTATTTATTTGCTTTGCAACTGTGTTCTTAGTCCTGGAGAGAACACTTCCTGCTCTAAGTACATATTTTGAATTCACTGTCAGATTTAAAAACAAACAACTGAAATACCCAAACAGAACAGTGCATCCAGAAGGGTTTGTAGCCTCTTGTCCTGGAAAAAGCCAGAGCTGCAGCTTTGTGGGAAATTCCTGGCGGGTCTGAGGGCTTTGTGTTCCCTGTACTCTAAATCTCTGCACAGCCCAAGCACCTAAATCACCACACAAAAATCATCACTTTGCAGAGGTATTTTACCAGTGGAAACCATGGCTTTCCCCATCATCCCCACCCTGTTCTCCTTTTCCTTCTGGCAGCTGTAGGACCTGTGACACCATTCCTATATCTAATCAAGACATCTCGGGAGGATTTAGAAATGGGCAATACTTTAAGAGTTTAAAAATAAAAAAGTAGTGAGGTTGGGTTGCCCACCCTTCCTCCTCCCCCAGGGAATGAAAATGAGGAGTCAGGCAGATTCTGCCACTGCTGCTCCCTGTGCAAGGAGACAGGACACAGTCACTGGCTGTGGGGTTTTGTGTGTCACTGAACCCTGGGCTCCCCAGTGCTCAGCTGACCTCCCACACCGAGTCCTGCCCCGGGATAGGTGTCACACAAACCATCCCTGTCCCAGATAAGTGCCACACAAACCATCCCTGTCCCAGATAAGTGCCACACAAACCATCCCTGTCCTGGGATAAGTGCCATACAAATGACCCCTGCCCCAGGATAAGTGCCACACAAACCATTCCTGTTCTGGGGTAAGTGTCACACAAGTGATCCCTGTCCCAGGATAAGTGCCACACAAACCATTCCTGTTCTGGGGTAAGTGTCACACAAGTGATCCCTGTCCCAGGACAAGTGCCACACAAACCATTCCTGTCCTGGGATAAGTGCCACTAAAACAATCCCTGTCCTGGGATAAGTGCCACTAAAACAATCCCTGTCCTGGGATAAGTGCCACTCAAATGATTCCTGTCCTGGGATAAGTGCCACTAAAACAATCCCTGTCCTGGGATAAGTGCCACTAAAACAATCCCTGTCCTGGGATAAGTGCCACTCAAATGATTCCTGTCCTGGGATAAGTAGAGAGGGTGCTCAGTCATTGGAATGGGCTGCCCAGGGAGGGGGTGGATTCTCCATCCCTGGAGGTGTTGAAGGTGAGACTGGATGTGGCATCAGTGCCATGGGCTGGGAACCACAGCAAGGTTGGATCAAGGGTTGAACTTGATGATCTCAGAGGTCCTTTCCAACCCAGCTGATTCTGTGATTCTGTGATTCTGTGTTTGTAAGTGCCACACAAACGCTGCCATCAGCAAAACTCTTCTCAGAGCAGTGTCAGACAAAGGCAGACGATGCTTCCTTGCCTCTGTCCCGGGGACCACGCAGCCACCCCGCAGGGATCAGCGAGGCTGGAGATGCCCGTGGGAGGATGGCCCCGGGCAGTACGCGCTGCCAGCCGGGCTCTGCCTGCTCTAATGGCCCAGGAGCGGGGATTGACTCGTCTCCAGCTCAGCTGCCCCTCAGTCCACAGCGCAGGGACACAAAGCAAGACACCCACTGCATAATCAGGGCTCTCAAAGCGCCAGCAGAGTCCTCGGCAGCTCCTGTGATACCCCCGTGTCATCAGAGACCACGGCAGTGTCGTGCCTGGAGCTTGAATAGCACTCACATTCATCCTACTGCCTCTAGGAAAAAATGCCAGGGGTCAGGAAAGGGCAGCGAGAACGGGCGAACCACAGAGGAAGGTACAACGTCCTCTAATGCAGAGGAAGAGCAGAGACACACCAAAGAAAAGCAGGGCTAAAAATATCAAGGAGAGGGCAGAGGTGCTCACACGGTGCAGGCATACTGGGGCCACAGGAATGCATTTGCAGCTCGTTCTAACCTGCACTCATTGAAAGACAGGTACTTGCGTGGGGAGAGCTGAAAAAGATGTTTTATTTCCCAGCTCTCTGTACTTCCCCCCCCCCCCCCCCCAGTTTTGTCCCTGTCAAAAAAAAAATTAAATCTTGAAACAAGGGACAGAGATCAGGGAAAGAGAACAAAAATGGGAGAGGGGGGGTGGTCTTAGAAAACCCAGAGTTTTTCCACTGAGATTTTTAAAGTTTAGGGGCATAGTTTTGAAAACAGAATATCATGTTTGCCTTGCTTTTATTTGAAAAAACCTCATGCAGCCCAACTCTTAGCTAGCTTGCAGATAAAGATGTTGTTAAATTACTGACATGCAGAAGGCAGGACAACATGGTGTCATCAAAAAGAACAAAACCACAATTGGAGAGAATTAACTGTACAGTTCCATCCTCCCTGACCACAGCAGAGCTGAAACACCTGAACATCCACGTAAGAGAAGAGAACTGCAAAGCTGCAACCTCCTTTTGTAGGGACTGTGAACAAAATGCAAAGCTGCAGACTCACAGTCAGGGGGTTTCAAGCTACAAACATGAAAATGAGTTTTGAAGCAACTGGGAGTGCAACACAGGCAGGTCAATTCACAAACTAAAAACAAAAAAAAAATATATTTATTTAAAAAAAACCCAACCAGCCCAAGCCTTGTAGGACCATTAAACTCGATCAGTTTAGAGCATGCACCTTGATAACATGGAAAGTAGTTAACTGAATCCAACTCTCAGACAGTGGGCTCTGTTTAAGAATGGATTAATTCATTATTTATTTAAATTGATCTAAGTTCAGATTACTCTGAAAGAGGGGGATCTCCTCTCCTTCTGCTCACCTGTGTTTTCTCAGTTGCTCCTTGAAAAGGCTGCTCAGTGGGACCTGAGCTGGTTGAAATCTTTCTTTTTCTTTATGGTTTAAATTTCACTCAGATCAGTCTCTCACCAAGATTAGAATAAGGAAGGGAGGTGAAAGAGGAAGATGGGAGGGCTGAACTCTTCCTTTAGTGGCAGAAAAAATGTAGAGATCCTTAAATCAATGCTGGAAGGGCATCCCACTTTGGTTAAGTGTTTATTGTTGGAAATGTTATGTGTACCAGCCACATCCACAGCCATGGTGGAAAGCACCCCTTAGATGTTCTTTTGGATGGTTACTAACTTGTAAAGTGTATTTCTAAGAACTTATTTACTTGCTGGTACTTGTTACCAGGTCCTTCGTACACCCCCCTTTTTGCTTGATTTTGTTTAATAGAGACAAGGCCTGCCCAGGTGAACACAGGCACTCCTGCACTGGGCTCTTCCCTCTGTTCACCTTTGGAGTGTGGGTGACCTGAACACAGCCCTGGGAAGGCTGTTTTCTGGGGGTTTGTATTTTCTTGACCAGCTGTCCCTGTGAGCAAGGAAGGGTTGCCAACCTGCCCCTGTGCAATTTGAATATAGTAGGAAAATGCTCGTTCTAACTGAAAAGGGAGGTGCTTTTCATCTTTTATCTTTCATTGTCATTGATGACATTCATGTCATAGTTCAGAAGACCACCCTTCAGCTTGTTCTTGGCTGAGACGTAGAGCTTTTAATTTATAAATTATGGCTTCTTAGAAAAAGAAAAAACCACTGTGTTCTGCCAGTCATATTGTCCTTGTTTTTTAATTACCAGCACGAAAGAGAAAAGGCTTTAATGCCTAGAAGAAATGTGCACATACTTTCTACCACAAAGAAATTCGTCAGTGTTTAGCACAAGGGCACGTAATTAATAGTTGTACTTCAAAATTCCAGCAAGGCTCACTGCAGTTGTCTGCCAGGAGATACAGACACTACCACTGCCACACTGAATTTTTCCTATTGTTTTGTTTTTCAGTAGGTAGCAAGAGTCTGAACACAGACCAACGTGGCAATGGCACAGCATTACCAGAGGAACCAGCTGTAGCAGACCCTTCCATTAAGAAGGTTCACGGAAACAGGTGAAGAAATGAAAGAAATAATGGTCTGGAGGTGCCCAGCCTCTCCCCTGCACAACTCCCAGCTGCTCTCTTCTTTTTGCTTTTTATTCCCACCCTCCTTTTTTTTTGAAATCAGAACACAAGGATACTTTCCAGTGCACTGAACAAACCCTTTCTTAGGTGCTGCTCCCAGGCCTGACCCCTTCTTTTCAAACAGCTCATCATTGTCCTGCTCAATTGCTGTGGGATAGTATTTTTCAACCAAGTGACTGGTGTTCACTGGCAGAGAAATGAGGCTCATAAACTGCACAAGACTGGCTTCCTTGAAGGGCTCCAGGACACAAGGAGTGGTGGGTTTAGCAGACATGAATGTCCCCTGATGTGTCACCCCCCCCTTTCCCCACCCTACATCACCGTCCTATTGCAAAAGCAGCAGAAGGTCCATCACTTGACTCCAGTCAGTCTAAATTTTCCAGTTATACAAACCTTTCCTTTCGTGGCACTGACGGGTGCCAAAAGTCACCTCTGCCTTGCCTATCCCTCACCTCTGCCTTGCCTATCCCTCACCTCTGCCTTGCCTATCCCTCACCTCTGCCTTGCCTATCCCTCACCTCTGCCTTGCCTATCCCTCACCTCTGCCTTGCCTATCCCTCACCTCTGCCTTGCCTATCCCTCACCTCTGCCTGCCTGTTTCCATCTGCTGCAGATCTCCACTCTCATTTGTGCCAGTATGGCTCTGTGTGGAAGCTGGAAAGGAGAAACTTATCTGGGTTAAGGGCAAGGGAGCTTTTGATTTTCATTTAAACCTAAGGGTGGGACCTTGCTGAGAAGTCAGGTGTGAGCAGGGACGACTGAGGCTCAGACAGACACTGCCCTGTGCCACCTGGCACGACGGGAGAGGCACCTTGGAGCAGGGACAGCCGCCGTGCTTTGGCAGGGAAGGCCTCGGCTGCTGCAATCACATCTGCCAGCTCTCACCTGCCACTGTGCTGCCTTCCAGGAAAACAGCACAGGGAAGGGCTGCTGGAAATCAGGCCTCTCATTTACAGCCTGGTTTGCTGACCTTAATACTGCCCAGAGAACAGCTCTGGAGGGAGCTCTGTCTGCACTGAGGGGCAGTGATCCTCTCCCCAGGCTCTGCTGCTCTCTGTGTCCTGGTGCCACCCTGATGTGAAGCTGTCCCACGCTGGAAGCCGGGGGGAGAATCCTTGTCTGCAAGCAGCAGACACGGAGGAGAGAACAGCTTACTGACTGTGATACCATATCTGAGGAGTTCAGATGCAGCAAGTTCATTTTTCATGCTGTCACATCCATGGAACCCTGTCCCTGTGCTTACACAACAGATCTGCCTGTGCATCCCTGTGCCCATCCACTCTTCCAGTCGTGCCTTGGCAGTGAAGTGGAGGTTTGAGTTAGGATTCCTCCAGCCTCTGGAGCGACAAATCCCAGTCATCACACACAACTGGATTTTTTGGTCCTGCTGCTTCCATGAATTACTTTAAACCAGTGGAACTTGTAACAGACTGATGGTATTTGCCTGAAAACCCTCTGCCAGGAGCTGCTGTTGGTCCTGCAGGCAAGGTGTGAAGGGGGTTTTGCTGACTCATTGGCAGAGCTGACTTGCTACCCCACACGGATGCAAATGAACTTGGAGCAGCCTTCAAGCAACAAACCCCAAACTCAGGTTTAAGGACAGGTATGGGCAGGAAATGGCACAAACTCTTGGTGCAGCTAAGCCTAAAAGCAAAGCTTATTGTTATTTTCAGAATATTGTTAATTTATAAATCAAACTTCAGAAGTGTGGCTTTGATCTTTATGTGTGTGTAGCTTGAAATAAAATTGGGATCTCCAGCTGTTTACAAATCTGCTAGTTCAGGAAGCTGGAAAAATGGAATCAATTGTTTCCCTCTCTACTCCCAGCTGTAGAGTTTTGCCTCACATTTGCCTGCAACCTCTACAGAGCAGGGGCATTGTCTTCTCCTCTGCAGTTGTACAGCACAAAGAACCTCAGCTGCCCAGGGCAACCCAGGGGCAACTGGGTACAAGTAAGAACATTACCAGTCCTTGGGTACTGGTCAGTATGAACATAACCCTCAGAAGCTTTTGTTGTCATCCACCATTTAAAGCTCCGAGGGTGGGTTCCCACTCTAGGCCAGGAGGGATTTACTGCTGCTGTTCTCCAGAGCAGCCAGCCCTCAGGCACTGGTTTTCTTCAGAAACAGGAGCCATCTCATGGTCATCTCTGCTTGCAGTCAGCTGAAAAACTGAGGGTTCCCAGGGAGGTGGGGATTGCAGAATGGAGAGGCAGAGATGGAGAAAATATTTCCAACCTACCCAGCAACGTCCCCAGCAGTACAAATATGACCAGGTAGATGAAAATGAGACTAAAAGCCCTTCCTTCAGGACTGTGTCTCTCCTCCCTGTAACAACATTCTCCCAGGTGCTACTCACAGAAAGGACCACTAGAAGCAGCTATTCTTTGTACATCCCCAAACCAAGTTAGACATAAACTACTAAAAACAAGTAGTGCTTCAAATAATCTTCCACTCTTGCCCTCAGTGATGATCGTCTGCTTTTTGAATTAAGATCCAATTAATTTTTAAAATAGTCAAGGCAAGTTTCAAGCTAAGGAGTTTGTAATCCAGAGCTTATTAGCCTGAAGAGGAAAGTTCCAGTTGAAGAAGTACTGGTTTTCTTTTTTGTAAATTGCTTACACCCCGATTATCTGCCATTTTCATCTTTCTTAAAAAGTGGAGAGTTTGGCTGTTAGTCTTAAATGCTGGGAAATTTATCCAAAAGCACCTTGTCAGGCTGGTCAGAGCTGTCAGCTGTCAATCTTGCTGAGGAACAATTCAGAGATGCCGTAGAGATGAACATGCTGTACACATAACTATAAATAAAACCTTCTATTTCGTTTGTGGTGAGCTGGAATTATATATGCACCTACATACATCCAAGGCTATAAATAAAAATTAGTGTCTGTTCAGGGAGTTGGGTTGGACTTGGATATGCTAACTCACTCTCTCTCTCTTTTTACAAATACATACATATTATTAGTATATATATATATAGAGAGAGAGAGGGAGGTATCTAGGACACCACATTTCTAACCAATGTTTATGGCCCTTAGAGCTCAGGTTGGGGTCACCTACAAGGAACTTCATCTTCCTACTGCCCCTTTCTAAGAGGAAATAAGAAAGGGTGGAGGGGAGACACCAGAGTAGAGAAGGGTCTCTCCAAACCCAGATGTGAAAGATGATTCTCCTTCAAACATTTGCCATAACAGACTTTTAACCAGAATGAGAGGGAGCAATGACTGTGCCCAGTCCTGATGGGTGAGACACCACTGTAGCACAAGGTTCTGTTGAGCACTGACTGAGCTTAAAGAAAACATGCAAGGCCAAGCTGTGTGTGCAGGTAAGGGCAGGAGGATGTGTGGATGGAGGCCTGGAAGAAGGAGGCTGCAGCAGTCCTGCTCTGTGTGACTGGGATCACGGGTGCCACGTCAGGTGATGGTCAAAAGGCAGAGAGAAGGTATGGCATGGCTCTGGCTGGCATTATCTGCTCTCCATGGTTCATCTCCAGCAGGTATCACACACCACCCCAGTGTTACACACACTTGTTAAACAGTACTTGCTCAGATTGCTCATGTCATTCCAAGTTGCTTGATCAATGCAGCCCAAATTCCCACTGCAGACCCCAGACAGGCAAAAACCTACACACAGGCTTTCAGCCATGAGTCAGTCCCAGCTCCTGTGGGACACAGCTCTGGACACAGGCTAATTACACCTGGGCACACCATGTGCATGCCTACACGACAGCTACTGATAGCTAATGATAAATCAGAGTATAGACAGGCATAAATATAAACAGAGAGAGCTCAGATGGGCATCATTAGAAATCTGCACTAATAGACAACATTTTTAATGAGTGATGGGCAGGGGAAGATCAAGCATATCTTTCCTTTGAGCTGAACCTCTAACGCCTCCTTCATTTCTTCACATTACTCTACACACATAAAGAAAGAATTTAAGTCTTTCAGTCACAGCACTGGACACTGCCCCTGGCAGACAAACGTGTGCTTTGCTGCTGGTTATTTTCTGTCTAACTCCGAGGGGACAGAGTGGACCCTGCTCAAAGATCAGGATTGCAGAATTTCAGAAGAGGTTTTAGGGAACTTTTGTTTCAGGCATTTTTCATTTATTCCTGCAGGAACATTTATTCCTGCAAGACGCTTCTTGTTTTCCTCGGGTTTGAATGGTACTTAAGTTTATCTTAAATCTCTCTATTTTATTTCATAGGAGATGAAATAAATGTGCTTGTGCTGTGGCCAACAGGAGCCTCCAAACCATTAACTGTGAGTGATGGCAGATGTGGGCCTGTGGAAGTTGCAGGAACTCGACATCTGCAGGAATCCAACCCTTAGATTTTAAGGAATTGCTTTGCACAACTTTAGGTAGACTTGTAAATGTTTCTCATTATATTGGCCAGGGTGGCTTTTAAAGTTCATTCACTCCATCTTATAACCATCTTCAGTAAAATGTATCCATTTGGTTGAAATTACATGCTGAGTTGTCGCTTGCTTCCTAATAACTGGGGACTTTCACCAGCTCAGAATCTGTAATTGAGTACATATTCAAAGCATTTAACTCAGATCTTGTTAAACTGATAGCTTTGGCTCTGTTTATTCCAGACACTGCTTTTAGAAAAGTCGTTAAGGAAATGTGTCTTGTACATACAGCACCATGAAAGAGCAACACATTACCACAATCTGAACTATTGCTCATGCATTGTGCAATCTGGAGCAGAGCACAGCCCAGCCAGAATCACAGATGGTGTTTTACATGACAGCAGTCATGACTATTGGCCCTCGAGTCATTTGGGAAAGAAAAAAAAATCAAAACAAAACAACCAAACCCTCAACATCTACCAGGATCAGGTCATACTGGAGGAGACAGAAAGAGCAGCATCACTGGTTTATGAACATCTGATTTACACCCTAACAGGTAATTATGCCACAGCTGGTAGGGAAAAATTTCAAACAAACAGTTAAAGTAAATTAAATATCGAAATAGGGAATTAACTTAGTCCATTGCCTTCTCAGTGCACTACATCAGGCCACTGGACATGAGAAGGTCCAGAGCAATAAAAATGTTTTAGCAGTTTTTAGGGCCAAAATCAGTCTTAACATTCCTTCTTTGAGCATTTGCATGTACAGAGGCTTGGGTAGCTTTAGAGCAGTTTGTGGTGCTGGGGGTTTGTCAGAAAAAGTCTTTTATGTGATAAAGGGAAGGCAGGACCAAATTTAGCCCTCCAACATCAAAAATGGGCCTTGAGCAAAATTCACAGACTGGCTGAGGAGCATCTCCTTATTGAAACAGGCACCTTCCCAGAACAACCCACGCTCAAAGCTCCTGGTTCAGGAGTGGCCAGGGCACATATTGCTTTTGTTTTGCTAAATATCTCAGGTTGGGAAACTCATCGAGTTCCAATAGATCATTGCTTTGAGGAAGCATTGGATTTCAGGCCACTGCACCCCGTGTGCTGCTCTCAAACCACTTGTAGTAAATACATCCAGTGTCAGACACTCTGGTGCATCCAAACCTAAAGCCAAGGCCCTGCAAGGACACCCTGAACACAGCCCTGCTTGCACAGGTCAGGCAAAACCCTGTCTCCATGTCAAAAAGGCCCAAGTGAGTACCTTTCTACCTACTTGCCAGACATTTAACTGAGTTATCTCAAGTAGCTGCTTAGACAAGAGGACTCCCTGTGATTGTTTAACACAGCACAGCACAGAGAAGACAGGTCTGTCTCCTGAATCCATCCCTGCTCTGCCTGTGGATGCCCCCAGAAGGAATCCCCCAGGTTAAACTTCACGGAATGCAAACGAAATAGGAGGGTGTTTCTGAGCAGTCCTGATGCCTGACACTCAGGAAAAATATCTACAATGCAAAGCATGTCATCCTGCTAGTGGGAATTGCAGAAGGAGAGGGAACATTTTCTAAGACATCTGCAGGGAATATTTTATGAATTGAAGTGTGTTTTCTCTTAGGGGACTGTTTCATTGCTTCGCTTGATTATCCATATTTTAACAACCATTTTTTAAAGGTTTTTCAAAAGAATGAAATTTTGAATCAAGAGGACACGTGATCCCAAAGGGGATGAGTGTTTTACTTAGGTAGCTGTCCATGACATTAGAGGATTTCAAATAGAAGGGGGAAAAATAAAGGATTCTATGCAAAATTTAAACAGACTGAAAAGCAAAAATGGAAAAAAAATACTGATATAAATTTCTGATCTGTTGAATTGCAAAGTGTACTGAGAAACTTAAACTAAGTAAATAAAAAAACCTGAAAGGGCATTCAAATAATTCTTGTAATATTCCCCTTCGGATCACACTGTCCATTGCTTCAGTGCAACCCAGCATAACTGGACTAAACCCAGCAAAGCAACCCCCTTTCTCTGCAGATACCACTCTCCAGCAAATAATTAAGCCAAAAATGGAGGCCTGACACCACTCACATCCTGATCAGATTGTAAGATGTGTCATTGCCACACTGGCACTGACCTTCTAAAATCTACTGATTTAGTCACAGCCACAAAGGTGCAAGAGCAGGGCAATGCCAAGCAAGCAGAAGTGCAGTAGTTCAAAGCAGAGAGGTTTCTGCTCATTTAAAATGTCCTTTCACCTCTCCAGCTCTTCCACTGCAGCTGCTGAAAGCAGTTCTAGCACAGACAAGTCCCAGGAGTTCTGGACCCCGTGCTCTGCAGGTCTCCAGGAGCTCAGCCAGACACAACCACGTTTTTAACTCCCCACTCTCACATTTACCCACAAGCAGACGGAGAAACTGCAGTTCCTGGATGTATTAGTAGAGATAACAGACAGCAGCTGGAAACATATTGTCCAAAAAAAGTGTACTTTGGGTGGATTATTCCTCCCATGGCTTCCCAGTGCCTTTTAACCACAACCTGCACCAAAACACTGCAGTCTGATGAGGATTCTGGATACACATCGTGGAATTAAGAGAGAGGAGGCTCAGGTCATTTGATGAGGAGGGTGAAAACCCATCCAAACCACGAGAGAGCAGGGCAGGAGGGTTCCTGAGGAGAGGTGCTGTGTCATCACCCTCACGGGACAGTCCTGTAGCTACTGGCCAAGGCACAGCCCCCTTGTCCCAAGACCTGAAGTATTCTGTTCCCTTATTACCTACTCTGCCTTTAACTCCTCCTCATTTCCTTACAATGAGACCTGTTTAGGTGTGCAGAAGAGAAACTATCTAAACCAAAATGCTTCCTGAAAACCCCTTTGTGCCCCAGTGAAGGGCTGGAGAGCCTGGCTGCCTTGCCTTGCTCTGCCCTGCCTGCTGCTGTCCTCTGTCGGAATGAAAATCAGACTGTTTCTGCTGACTCCCACTCCTAACCATTTGCAGCAGACAGAATGAGAGCAAAAGTAGGGATTCCACGGAGCAAAGGAAGCAGGAGGGCACAGGCGTGGGCAAAGCAGCCGAGGAACAGAAGGCAGCATTTGTTGTGACTGATGCAACCTGACAAAAGCCAAGTAACGTGTCCATTTGCACAGCTGCATTTTGCTGTAGATGTGGCATGGGCCACACAAAGGATATTTAATGCAACAAATTGGTAATACAGAAAGGAGGGTTTTCTCCAGTTTCACACATAAAAATTTAATATCTATTTCGAAGAGATTCACAGGCAAACCCTTTTTTTTAGAATTAAACATACGAGGGGTTTTATCGTGCAAAGCAGCGCGGGTTCACGTGGGATTGAGCTGTGAACAGTGACAACACCAGTTGTGCTTCAGAGAGTCTAATGGTTGAAACCTGGGTTAGTAAACCACAAAATTTAAAGAAATGCCTGTGTGCAGCTGGTTTGGGTTCCCAGCAATGTGCACTGCATGGCCAGAGGAGGGATGCTCAGGGACAACTAAGCAGCTCCAGTGTTAGCCTTTCCTGCTTTGGGTCCCCTGGGAAATGCAAATCACCATCTGCTTACCTTTTTGATGAAGGAAGGGTTAAAAACCAGGTGTAACTGGAAAGAAAATTTCAGCTTCACTGAAGAGACACAGAACAAAAAAAAAAGGCACAAACCTAGCTGCACAAACCATCTGGGATTCTCCTTACATATGGGCCTGAATTTGAATTGCACCAACCCAACAGAGCTGGGGCAACGGTTCACTGGGGAGAAGGGAACTGGGCTGCCTGTGCAAGGAGACTCTCAGCACCAACACAGCCAAGACCAGGAGACCTTGTTGTCACAAAGATCCAAATTCCCTCAGTATTAAAGCAGAGGAATGCTAGAACTTCTTAACTAGGCAGTTGGTTTCTCCTCCCCCCTACCAAGGACTGTCAGATCTTACTTTCCTGCTTAACAGGTGAGTAATTACTTTTCAAATTTACAGCAAGCTGTTGACTGAAAACATATAATTTTGAAATTATGATATGACAGGCTCACATTACGACATTACATGACTCAATCTGCCATTATTTTTCAGCAGCAAAATATTTTGATTGAGCAAATCCATTTCCTTAATCTTCAGAACAGGACAGTTGAAATAGCAATTTCCAAAGAACAGCAGAAGCATAAAATATCCTCTGGCAGCTTATCTGCAGGGTTTAGTGCATGGGCTGCTAGACTGCTACCAGGGTGGGCTGGTTTACTGCGTGTCTCAGTATAAGTGCTGCTGGTCCTAATTGCTTTAGATCCTAATTGCTGTCAAACCCAAGGCAAAAGTGGTTTGCTGTGTTTTATCAAAGCTTTTGTTGTTGTTGTTTTAAAGATAAGCACACACCCCTCCTGTGGCCCAACAGCACCTTGGAAGCAACCCTTACACCATGGCTGGACTGTGCTCATCACCAGCAGAAGTGTGGAAAGCAGAGTCAACCAACTTTTCAACCACCTTGCACACTGGTCCTCCTCCCCAGAGATGGCAAGGTGTGCCGTGGCACTTCTCAGATATGTCTCTGTAAGAAGAGCCTTCAAATTTGCATCATATACGAATTAGAGGGTCCCCAGCCATTGCCACCTCTCCCTGTTGTTTCCTCCCGTTCACATCATGCTTTCAGAGCATGATTACAGTCTCCAGGTCCTAAAACATCCTAGGAATAAATGCAGCTCTGTTATCCAAGAGTAAGTCCTTGGTCTAAGACTATAAAGGAGCCAGTCCTGAAAAAGGCCCATGGGGTGCCGAGGCCATGGCCCTGCCCAGGAGGGATCACCCAGCAGGGCCAGGCTCCACACCAGCCAGAGTTTTGGCTGCATGAAGCCAATATATTCTTTCAAATCACTGATTACAGTTAATGTGCCCCATAAAGTCCCAACGAAGCCACTCTGCCACTGAACTGTACATTTTTAAAATACACGGGATGTTTTCTAATATAATTTTCCTTTTCTTTGTCAAAACTGAAAATGCAAAGATGTCTGGCTGCAAGAGAATACAATGGCAAGTGCTTTTAGGTTAAAAAATTACCGTGTTCTACATTCTTCTTACATGAAGAGGACAGCATCAATTACTTCTGCAATGTGCAAAAAATGTACAAACAGGCTATATTCTCCTGGGCTGGGGCTTTGTACATACAGTCAGCTAGACACAGAAGCTACTTTTGAGCCTCAAAATGTATTCCAAGTGATTTCCAGCTCCTCTGCTATGTTGATATTTTCCTGTGACAGGTCTTTTTTGCACAACACAGTTAGCTTTGTTTGGAAAAATTACATTATTAGCTTGTGTACAACTTGCTTAGATGATCTGATATGATATCCACCCTGTCAAAAATGTATCTTAATTAGTTAAGACAACAGGCATTTTCCAGAACTGGCCTGTCGGATAACATATCCCTGCATAAGAAAATCTTAAGGGAGATTTCACTTAAAGAGCTTTAGTGAGACTGTATTTCACCTTCTACATGCAAGTCTTTTCTTTGCCTTCTTGAGGGCTGATACAGCTTATCTTCAGGTCACTGAATATCATGAGACATCATTCTTAGAGCTTTAGTAATTTTTATTGTTTAAATATTTAAAGAACAAGGCCTCTGGGGATGCAGAATGGCAGTACAGTACCCACCAGAAATTTAAGGTGGAATACAGGAGATGTTTTAATTGTTCTTCTTCGCTGTCCCCTGATCCTTGTCTTCCCAGAACAGCATTATTCACTGAGATAAACCCCCATAAAGTTAAATTTAAACATACTGTTATGATAATCACAGTCAGTACAGAAGTTTAGCACCACAAAAACCCAACTAAGCCGATCTTACAAACCCAACCAAGCAAAATTGTTCAAACCAAGCAGGGACCGTAAACTTGCAGTACCTTTATTGTGCCAACCCAGCCCTCAGTGCAGGTCACAGACAGGGTGGGAATGTGCTCTCCTGTTAAAGTTTCTCTTCTTTAAATTAACCTGAACACTGGGTTTGTTGGCTTTACAATAGTTGCTTTAGGGACAGTGAGAATTTATCGAGGTAGTGTTCACTGTATTATGTTTATTTAGTAATGAAGGACATATCAAAGTCTGGTTTAAGGCAGAGAGCCTTGTACTCGTGCAGCTGCAATGCCAACAGCAAATCACACCTGGCCCTGGCACCCACTTACACACCAAAGAACTGCAATCCTCTGAAATCTAACACAGTGCCATTTTTATATTATTATTATTTGGGGGGCGGGGAGGGGGGGATAGGGGTGTTTCTGCTAACTGGGGGGAAAGAACCACACCAGCTGGGCAGCAGACACTGCACTGAGAGCATTTCCTGGGAGTAAACTAACCCAGAGCAGCCATAGCTCCAACATGGTCAGCCTTAGTGCCAAACACTTCTAAACTATAAGCTAAGCACAGGTTTTTTGTTCACTCAGTTCACACAAACTGCAGGTGTTGTAGTGCTAATAACCCATTTGCTGTTCCTATTCCCTGTGTGCAGTAAATTGCTGACCATTACTCATTCTGGAGGTCTGTGAGGGTGAGAGGCTGCTCCCAGGGAATGCTTCCCTGGGCTGACTGAGCTGGGATCCAGATGTGCAGGGCAGTTCTCTCTGCAGGCAGTGCCCAGCAGACAGGAGCAGCAGCAGCTCTCTGAAGAGCTGACTCTTACAATGAATGAAGCATCACACACAAATGAATGTGTCCTACCTGCTCAGGACACAAATCTTGACTTCCTGCCTTCACACAGTGGGACATTCAGTGCCAGGGCTCTGGCTTTGAATTCTGCCTGAATATCCTCCAAAGGCATCTGGAGAGCACTCGACTAAAGCTTAGGAGAGAGAAGGCAGAGAGATCATTTTAAAAGACATAGTTAAAAACACTTCCTAGAGCCTGAGAGCCAAGCTTTGCATGGAAAGAGCCATCACACTTGAGGTAAGAACTGTTCCTTGGAGTGCAGTTGTACAGAGCTGAGCTGTACTTGAGGAATGTCACTCTTATCCCAGGACATGCAGGCAGACTCTGTGGGAATGCCTGGAGATGGTTCAGAGGGGTCAGGAATGCTGCTGGCCACAGCAGAAGGCAGTGAATGTGCTTGTGTTTGACAAACAGGAAAATCACTGTTGAGATGAAAACTTGGGAGCTGAAGGTGAACATAAAGTGTGTGGGGGGAGGAGAGAATTGTAGGGTAATCGTAGAAAGGGACATGAGGAATTGTTTGAGCCTAAACTGCAAAACCTGGGAGACCATTTAATGCCAGCTATAGCTGACTGCAGGAGCTCATTATCCTCCACAAAGCTCATATAGCCAAGAAAATAACAGAAGTATTTCAAGTGCCAGAAATTTGATTTTGATATTCAGAATGGCCTCGCTGAGCTTCCCCTCTCCTGCCTGCACACACACACACAAACACAAACAGACACAGACACACACACACACAGACACGGACACAGACACAGACACACACACACAGACACACACACACAGACACACACACAGACACACACAGACACACAGACACACACACACAGACACACACACACACAGACACACACACAGACACACACAGACACACAGACACACAGACACAGACACACACACACACAGACACACACACACAGACACACACAGACACACACACAGACACACACACAGACACACACAGACACACAGACACAGACACACAGACACACACACAGACACACACAGAGACACACACAGACACACAGACACACACACAGACACACACAGACACACAGACACAGACACAGAGACACACACACAGACACACACAGACACACACACACAGACACACACAGACACACACACAGACACACACACAGACACACACAGACACACAGACACAGACACACAGACACACACAGAGACACGAGGAGGCAAATTCCAGCAGTATGACATTTGAAGGGAATCAGCTTGGGCTGTTGGTGTCAGAAGAGGGCAGGACATAGAACAGGCAGGAGATCAAATCAAAACTCCTCACAAGAGCAGAGCAGCCACGGGGACTCTGGAACCCTGTGTAGCCCATGGCCAAGCCAGCCTGACCCTTGAGAAGGCGTCAGGGTGCAGAGAGCCTGTTTCTCTTGTTTCTCCCACATCCCTTCCTTTTGCTTGGTAAAGGACTTGGTCCTTAGCAAGTATAGAGTAAATATTCTCCATAACCTCTCCCACTACCAACTGCCTTAGTTTTACTTTACCAACCCTGTTTGGAAGCAACCTATGAGTCTGAGGGTTTATTATCTGCAGATTTCCAGGAGCCATGAGGAAAGCAGGAATATGCACTGTCATTCCTTGTCCTAAAGCCCCCTTCCATTGCTGGTCCCTCTAAATGCTGCTATATTGCTGTGGGGCACTCCACAGAGACTGCACTAAGTGTAATGACATATCTGGATGGGTAATGATACAACTGCTGTTATTTACTGTTGCAGTAATTTTTCTTTTCTTTAAGTTGTTATTTCTCATTCTTTTTCCCTTGGAAACAGAGAGAGGTTGTTAAAAATTCTTGAGCGCAGTCAAACTGTAACTGTAATGATAACAGACTACAAAATTCAAGCATTCACATCAGAAAATATCACAGTACACTCTGGAGGGGGAAACAGCCTATTTTTTCCTCCAGAAAATATTTTCTATAATAAATATATCTGGACAGTTTACAAAGTCCTCAGAGGCTAACCAGTTAGCTGTAACAAGTTCTATACCTGACACATTTTTCTTCAGGGTAACTTGCTTCATTCAGAGTTTTAATGTTTAAATAAACTGCTGCCCAAATCAATAATCTACGAAATCATTCACTCTGGGAAAGTCCTTCAATCCTTCCCCCCTGTTTTAAGTCAATTTATATGCCACACTACAGCTACCTCCGGCTGCATTTCATTACCTTCCCACTCCATCTTGCAGCAGCCACTCTGTAGTTTTGGCTACTATTTTCTCAGTGAGGGGGTCCACAATATTTTATTTTGTGCCAACTTGTCTCAGACAGCTGAGAAGCCCTTCTGTCTTGTCTCAGGGTTTTAGATCACTGCTCTATTCCAGCAGAGATGGTGAAATCTGAGGCCAAACAGCTGGAATGGATCCGTGAGTCCTTCCTGGTGACAGTAACTGAAGAGGTATCATTGCTGTTGGCTTTGATAATCTTAGATAAAGCAGGTGTGGAAGGAAACAAACCTAGGCTGTATTGATCCAATCCTATCTTATTTCCTTCCCAGCACAAAATTTGCAGAGAGCTGCTCTCCTACTCTGACATTTTTTAAAGATACTTAAAATATCTATTAACAAAACAGTTTTCCAAAGACTTCAGAGAACAGCATCAGCCTATTCAAAAACCAGGTAACTTCACTGACATGTAGGCCTAACCCAGAAAAGTATTTGAGTAAATGCTTTAAATTCAGCTGGTGGGTATTACTGTGCTAACAGAGATGGGACCCCTCTTACACTTAATTCCTCTTCAGTGAAGGGAAAGGTTCCTTCTGTGTCCCAGGGGGCTGACTGGAGCAGCAGCAGATGTAAATCATGGCCAGTTGTCATGTCCTTCCTTTCCAAGGCCTCCAGCACCATAATATCCAGAGATCCCATTAGATGCTTGGCCTCATAACCCCGAGGACATGGAGGTTACAGAAGGTGCTTCACCTCACACCACCCAAAATTGGCAATGACTGCCCAGGTGAACAGCCTGGATGAGACCCTTTCCAAGCCTTGCCTTTTGCCTCCTCACACCAAGGCCATGGAGCCTGTTTTCCAGGTGTCTGGAAGCAGCACAGCTCCCAAAGGCAGAGGCAGCAGTCAGGAGGTGCTTGCCCTTAATGCCCTACACAGCCTCCAGCTCCCGCTTGTTTATCTGAGGTCCTCAACTGAGAATGTGAATATGAACATTCAGAGATATGTGACAGAAACTTTGTACCCCTTGGAGAATCCCCTGCACACTCTGAAGACCCTTTACTCCACAGCACAGGTTTCTGGTGGAATCTGCAGGAAGAAACAAGCCCTTACCACAAAGCAGAGGTGGTACAGGAGATGAAGAGATCCAGCTACTTTAACACTGGTAATTAGTGAGTAATTACAGACACACTATGCTCCATCTTTTCCAAGTGCAGGAAGACCTTCTTTTAACGTCTTAATTGAAAAAGTAGGAATAAAATCACAATCACTTCAGGAAAGTTTTTCCATTTATGCCTCCCCTTCTCTGTAGAAATAGGGTTGCA
This sequence comes from Pseudopipra pipra, assembly GCF_036250125.1. Classification (NCBI taxonomy): domain Eukaryota; kingdom Metazoa; phylum Chordata; class Aves; order Passeriformes; family Pipridae; genus Pseudopipra; species Pseudopipra pipra. The sequence continues at coordinate 1,930,846 of NC_087560.1, forward strand.
TTTCTCTGTGCATAAACAGGGATCATTAAAAGGAAGGGAAACAGATTTCCCTCAGGCTCACTTCTAAATACACTGCTAGCCTACCTTAAGTAATGGCCCTCATTTACCAAACTGCTGAGGGCCCTGTTCCCACCGATTTCAGCTGACTCGCCATGTGAGCTGCTCAACACTCCGAAAGGCCCTTACTCATCACTTACAACTTTGAGGTTCCTGCTTCTGAAATACTGCAAAAATCCTAAAAATTGGTGGGCAATACCCTGCATTAATTTTTCAATTCTCTCTAGAAACAGAGCAGTGGTGGAAACGCTCAGAGCCGCAACATCAAACATCTGCATCTAAGGCACCGAGGAGCAGTGGATGGTCCCCCTCCTGCTTCCTCCACCTCTGCCAGCTGTTCAGGTGCACAGCCCAGCCCTGGAGCTGCAGCAAGAGAAAGCAGCAAATGCACAGCCCTGCTTCTCCTTGTCCTTATCTCTGAGGATGACAGGCAGGGCTGGGTTTCCTCTCTCTCTCCTTTTTACATCGATACAGGATGGAAAGCAGCATGCTGCCATTTACAGAAAATCATTGTAGCTAACTACAGAAACTCCAGAAACAACTGTTTGGGAAAAGTACAAATTATGGGGAAAACAAAGCAAATGTACAGAGAAAAACTCCACAGAGCAGGGAAACATCCAGAAACTACTCATTTGTTGCTACTCGCTGTTCTAAGGCTACAAACCAGGAGATTTGAGAAAAAGAAGAGATGGGGGAGAAAGGGAGAAATCCCTAGGTTAGAACACTTTTTTCCCCAAGAAAGCCTTCAACCCTTTTTATTTTATTTCTGCTTTGGGATAATGAATTATCCAGACTTGATTCTGCCTGTCAATCACTGTCGACAGCAGCCTTACTTGGCAGCCCAGTCATTAGGAGTCTAATACATTCCCTTTCCTCTGCCACCCTACACCAGAAAAGCTACCAGCTAATGAGTTCCATACCAGGGCATGATGAGGCCACCTCAAAGTAATATATGAGAGAAGAAAAATGACCAGAAATATATCAGAAATTTTTACCTTGCCCATGGCTATAAAAATGTATTTTTACTGCCAAAGAATCAAATCCAAAACACCTTTAAACCCAACTGAAAAAAAGATTTGAGCTTTCTGCACTTGGGAGGAAAAAAAATTCAACACAACCAAATAAGGACCTTCCTACAGATTTGCCCAGATTACTGGGAAAGCTCTGGAAGAATGATAAAAGAAAACATCAAAAAGACAGACCAAGGAAGATTCTATATCCAAAATGCTGTCATCCCAGAATAAACCTGTCAGTTTGTTACATATCCAGGTGGTGTTTTCCTGTAGCTTTTAAGATATTTAACGTGCAGTCCTACCCTTGAGATGTGACACTGTGAAGATGGTACCTTCTTACCCCACAGATCATCTCTGCATGGATTTTCAGCCTCCTCCTGCTCACGTTAGGATTTCACCTGCCTTTCATCGTCACCGTGCTCTGGGTTCAGGATGAGTCTGAGGGAGTTACCCACACCCTGGGGGTCATGTGGAGCACAATCCTGCACTGGAGCATCTCAGGAACTGCTCCAGGCCCCCGGTCCCTGCTGGCTCAGAGCACAGCACAAAGGCACTGCCAGCACTGCCCCGTTCAGATCCTTGGGCCAGCTGTGCAGCCTCGGGGGCTTCAAACCTGACACCACTGACACCTGGGCACCCTCTGGGAAAGTCATAGGGTGGCACAGGTAGACACGAGAGCAGCATTGGCACTGCAGAAACATTTCATGTGTGAACCAGGCAGCAGCTCGTTGCAGAAGGTCAATTCTTCTGCAGAACAGGGGCTGCTACAGAAGGCTTTTTAAGCCAAGTTTAAGAACCACAGAGGCAAAATGCATGCAGAAACTTCTATAGGCAAGAATGTGGGCCTCACTGATGTTTCGTTTGCAAAGCTTTGCAGTGGAACTGTTCAAAGCAAGTCAACATCCCCACAGCGTGTTTTCAGACAGAAAGGAAGAAACAAACTGATATAAAATCTAACACTTCTGTATAGAGGTGCAGGGTTTGCTACACTGGAGCAGACAAATCACCCATTTCATTCCCCATTTCTGAAAGCAGCTTGCAGGACATGGTTTGAACAGAGGCAGCAAACAAAGCACTCACTTGTGATGCATTGAGCCATTTGCATCAGACCTTACCAAGAGAAGCTCTTCACTCAGACCCCTTAGGTTATCTGGCAAAACCACACAGCCCCATGTTTTGCAGTCCAACTCACCATAAGCTGATCTGAAACAAGGCTCAGAAAATATCAGGAAAGTGACTCTTGAATTATAAGACATATTTGGTTTTAACAAAAAAAATATTTGCGCTTTTTTCCTTAAAATGATGGCATAAAGTAAGAGACCAAAACATCATCAGAGACTGTTCTGCATCAGAGCAGAGCTTGGCTTTTTGTCTTCTTGCTCAGCATACTTTGTAATAGCACTTCCACTTGAATTTAGAGATTCTGCTCACATAATCTAGCACCACTGAGAAGAGGAGGAAGGCAGAAAGACAAGGACAGAGACTGTGAGAGTCCATCTGAAAGCAGAGCAGCAAAAGCACATAGACATGTATCCAGTCTGCATTTTCCAGCATCCTTCCCACTGAGCTTAACTAATCACCACCATGTGCAGCTAAGCAGGAAAATTTCTTTGTACTTCCTACAGTATAGAAGAATGGTAAAAATTATTTTCTCAGGAATAGAAAGCCTCAACAGAAGATAAGGTATAAAAAAAAAAGAGAAAGGAACACAGAAATAAACTACGCTGTGCCCATGTTTGACATGTTATGTGCCACTTTAAATCATTTGGAGTTTTGTTAGCAGGGTAGCTTTGAGCTTAAGGGAGAGTATTTCAGGACCAATATTTCAGAAGCTACCAAGATCCCACACAGTGCTGGATTGGACTTTGGAAGGGAATGCAATATAAAAACAACGTGGGATTGAGAATAGGTGTAGCAAATCTGAGTTTGCTCTGTTTGGTTGTTCACTGAGGAGTGTGCAGGAACAGAATGGCATCCTTTTAAATAATTTGCAAGCCCTTTACATTTTAACTTTCAGAAGTCACCAGAGACCAGCCAAGCATCGGGATACACGCAGCTAGAGCATATCTGTACATAAAGAGCAGTCTCTTCAGCTTCAGCAGTTTTTGAAGATGAGCCTCCCTTAGAATGCTTCAAAAACAAGACACAAGTCAGGGCCCATAGTTGCAAACTCCTACAGTGGTTTGTTAGTGCCTTGATTCAGAGGATTATTGGTGTGCTTTGTTACTGATGCAGTTCCCAGGACCAGCAATCACAGTCTGTGCCATGCTCATGTGTGTGCTTGCTAACCTGTGCAAGCCACAGGACTGACAGCAGAACTGGCACAGGCTCGGGGAAAGAAATCCCTGAAGAAGCCCAAAGAGCTCCCAGAAAGGTTGCACACCTGAGTTCATTTCTCACAATGTGGGGACCACATTATTCCAGCAGCTGGCAACAGAACAGCTGAATACTCACAGCTTGGAATATCTGGGTGGAAACAAAGCTTTTTAATATGGAAAAGTAATTTTAGAGGAGCATGTATGATTTTTCCAGTACAATGCACAAACACCATGGTGGTTTTTGACAGGGGCACTATCCAGGCAGAATGAGGAGAGAGAGAGAGACCCAGAGAGCACAAATGTCTCTGGGGTCCAGATTTTCACATATTAGGTCATTAGTGGAACAATAGAATGGGACTCAGATCCTTGGGAATCTTCTGCAAGGCCTTTTGCTGTGTTCTGTCTCATGTCAGACAAGCAATCAGTAATTCCAGTAGCCACGGGATAAGCCCAACCCTGCCACTGGGTACTCAGACATTTAGAGGATATCTCTTGCACCCCAACATTCTGGGTGTTGTCCAAGGATAAAACCATGAACCACCAGCCACTGTAGCTGAGAAAAAACCACTATTTCTAATGGGCATAATGATGGGATTCCACAGAAGAGCATTTCATGGCTGGAAACCAGTTCACAGCAGTCTTTCTGTTTCTTATTTTAATATGTCATCTGTTGAGAACAAAGAGAACCATCATGATATTAAAGCAATTTCTCTTTGACCCGTAGTGATCTCTAATTCACTGGCCTCTGTAATTTGCATTGTATTGGAGGTTCAGGATAGCTGCTGTAGCTGAGGACTGAAGGATGGCATTATATTACTCTGCAGTATATCTCTCTCTCTGCAATGCATATATCTCAAATTTTTTACTAAAGTGTACAGAGAAAGGAAGTCCAGCATGTATATTCATATTAGGATGTGCTCATGCTATGGAGATGACTTTAATACAAAGCCAAAAGTAATATTACCTTTGCCACACAATCTATTCTTAAGCAACAACACTTTCATTTGAATGGGATCGTTCTGCTAGCCAGAGATGGTTTTTTACTTCTGTTGAAACTACTGTGAAAACACAAAATGAATTGCATAAAAGCTTTTTATAACACCCAAATCGTATTCAAAACATTTAACAGGGGCAACTCTTGCTCTCTGACACTGGAGATGTGCCTGTCAACATAGAACTACATTATAAATGTATTCAATATATTTCCAAAACTAATTGGTTTGTCATCTAATTGCCCTTTACAAAGTAGAGCTGACAGGACAAACAGTGGCCTCATCCTTTCATTCACTTTTTGGAAAACATTAGGAGCTCAGGTCTGGGTGTACCAGGTTAGACAATGCAGATTGATGAGGCAGAAAAGCCTGAAAAGACAGGCTTCTTCCTGAGACAGGACATCAGAGCCTTCTGTGGGGGGTGCCTTTCATGGTGAAAGGCTTTCTCTGAGAATGCACAGCCCCTTGCTGCCCTACAGAAATAGCTCTGGGGCCTTTGAACAAAAGGAGCTGCAGCTCCAGCAGTGTGAGAGCAGTTTCTAACGGAAGGTGCAATCTTCAAAAATCACAGGACAGCCAACAGAAAAGAGCTTCCAGAGGAACAGCTAAGATTAGACCTGCTGCTCCACAATATTTTGGCTCCAGCTTCAGGACATCCCCTCCAAGAGGATTCACTGCAGCAGTCAGCCAGACACGGGTGTTAATAACTGAGGAGGGTCCCACAGAACGGATGCATTTTCCTGCTTTGTTGAATATCCCCAATTGTCTTGCAGAAAAGCAGCATGTGCCATGGAACACCACCCTTACAAGTACAGAAAAGTAGACATAGTCATGGAATTCATGGAAAAACTGAGGATTGGGCAGTCCATGTTTGGCAACAGGGATCCACTAATTCAGTGAGCACTGAGTTACCCACCAGTGCCTCAGAACAACATTCCAGAACACCTGAAGGTGGTTCAGCCTAAGTCTGTCAGATAACACATATCAATAAGCCAAATCTAACAACCAGGGTGCCAGAGGATTCTGAACAGAGGAGGGTTGAGCCTTAGGTTTGAAAAACAGGTGGTCTGAAGCCCATCTGCAGCTCCTTGGGATCTGTACGTGCAGCAAATACACACTTGCAGATGTCAGGCTTGTCTGCCACTGCTCCAGCTGAAGGACAATTGCCCACAAAGCTTCTGGAAAGGAGTTAAATTACTTGTGATGGCCTTTCTGCTTGCTTGTCAAACACCTTTCTTATTTGAGTTAAATATCATTACCAACTCCCTCGTTTATCGTTCAATTCAAACCAGAGTGGAATCAAACCAGTCAGTACAGGTTTGAATGGCATCTTTTTTCCAGTTTGATTCACAGAAATTAAGCCTGGAAAACATCTCACAGATCTGCTTTATTCCTCTCAGAGATTTGTTTCTCTTACTATGTGTTTTCTTGGAACATCTCTCTTTGAGGGAGGCAAAAGGCAGCTCAGACAATCTGAACACCACTCTGTCGTTGTATTTCCAGCAGTGCAGGAGATTGTTCAACATTAATATCCTCTGGATTTCAACATTAAATTATATTTAGAACAATTGATAAGAGATGTTCCTATCGATAGGTAGTTTAGCAATGTTTGACAGAGTTCCTTTAACCTCAGATTTCACCAACAGTTCCAAATTTTCCTTTATAAAAATGACTGCCTCACCCAAGTTTTTATGGCCTCTTTATAGGCCTGAAAAACAGGTCTTTAAAATAAAAATGCTGACACAACATTAACTGCAGCAGGCACCTCTAGAATAACATCTTTCGATAACACCTAAAATGACTGGGGTTTAAGGATGTGGTTATAATGAGAAAGGAGGGTATTTAGAGCTGCAGGTGGCATTGTTTCCAATCTAAGAACACAACTGGGTGCAGAAAATGATGCAGCTCTTACTTTCAAATAATAAATAAGGCTGTGATATATGTTTCTCTGAAAGAGCACAGACAAACAGGTGGAAAGCTGAGGCCAGTGTTGCTAACAGGGACACAGTGACAAACAGCTGACTTTCAAAACCAAAATCTGCATTCTGTACCACAGTGTTCACAGGCAGAGTGCATGGCATTGCATCAGGGCTGCCTGGGGACTTTGCTAAACATTAGAAAATGTGCTGGGCAAATGTTTGATCCTTAAAGAAGGCTGTTTTCATGGGGATCCACGTGTCTGCACCCCCTCCCACAGCAGGAGAAGGTGGTCTCTACAGTCCCTGTCACGTTTTTCCATGAAACGAGCACCCCAAGGTACAATGGGATAAGGGATCCCAAGCCAGCAAAATGGATACACAAACTTTCCAAAGCTTTTTCTTTTACACATATGTGAAGCATTAAATCCTTGAATAGCAAGTACCAATGTAACACACAAAAAAAGGGGCAGATGATTTATACACACAGACATTTCCTTGCTGGGAGGAGGGTCACAGCAGGGCTCCCTCTCCAACAGGAATGAGGGATACCAGGAGCAGGAGGAAAGTAAGCAGGAAACTCTCAGTGCATGTGTCAGACACCCTTTTAGGGACTGCAGCAGTTCATCAGATTCTAGATAAGGAAACATGAATGACAACAGCTGGAAAACTACTGTCCTGTTAAACCTAGGGTGAATGTACTAGCGAAGAACCCTCCCATTTCCTGAAAAAACTCATTCCCATCATCCAAATTCATGTGTCTCACGTGCATCCCACAACCTTAGAGTGCCAGTTTAGTGGTGCTGCTTTGTGGCCTTATCATTTATCAGTATTGCCTCTCAAATAAATCAGTCTGACTACAAACAAACACACAAACAAACCTTGCCACACGTATTTTCCATGAAGTTTTCCAGGCAGTCACCACCTATGGTAATGGTAATGACTCCTGTCCTTTTTCTCCTGAAAACCTGAAGACTTGGAGCTGAGCAGGTGTTGGACTTAAGTCAGACATCGCACAGGAAGAGGAGAGATCTGAACTTCTAAAACTCACTGGTGGGAATGCAGCTGCAGCCATCACTCAAGCACAACAATGTCTGTCCAAGAGCAGCTCCACAAACCATCATATGAATCTTAAAATATCAAACAATACTGAAATGGAAAACAAGCTCAATAGCATAATACTGAAAAAATTATTTCATTTAAAGTTTATGTTGGTTTTGTTACAACTTTGAACAGCTACATGAAAAGAGAACAAAAATCAGAAATCACTGGGTTTTAGAACATTTTTTTTCTACAGGTTCCTTCCAAATAGCTCTTCTCTAATATTGGCAGTTTAAACAATTCTGTATTCCTTAATATACTTTTATATACAACTTAAAGTAAATTGCAGTCACAATATCCTCCATCTGACCTTGCAAACAGAAATGTGATCTATTTAATGACATTTCAACCTTGAGTTTAGCTGTCAATGCCAAAAAAAAAGGAAAAGAAAACATCCACACATTTTGGTTCTGTTTTTTTTTTTTAGTTTGCACCAAATGCCTGTATGAATGTAATATTTTACAAAATTACTATGGAAGCAAAATGCTACATAATAGATATATCTGTGTTGAAGAACAAGCACCTGGGCATCTCTAATTCTAGTATTCATTCTATATCCAAATTAATAAATGGTTTAAGAGCTTAATATTCTAATATTCTTTTATTCCTGCTTTCCACATGCTCTGTAGAACAAAATGTTACAGGGCACTTCTTATTTATCCACTCGTACAGCACAAGAAACTGCCAGGGGGAAATTCATTTAAAAATATTATCCCCCAGTGCCACACATGCCCCAGTGTGGGGTTGAACCAGCCCTCAAAGGTCCCAGTGCTGCAGGAGCTCAGCAGGACTGGGAAATGTGTCCGGAACCACCAACCACTGCACTGGAATTCCGACTTGTTGCTTCATCACAGAAGCTGAAGTTTTGGGTTTGGTTGGTTTTGTGGTGGTTTGGGTTTTTTTGTTGTTTTTTTTTTTAACTTCTAATTAACATTGCAAATCAGCACAGAAAGAATTTGCCAGATCTCATCTGTCAAAACACTTATGGATATCGTGTGAAATACGCATTCCTACACTTCACATCAGATGCAAAGAGTGTGCTGGGGGAGACCTGAGGAGCAGTCAGCTTGAGAATTCTGAGTCAAAAGATGAGCTCACCATTCTGTTCTTTATGAAAGTAGTTAAGAACAGCATTTCCACAAAAGCCAAGATCTGTTCTTACTCAAGAACCCTGAATCCTTACACTATTTGGAAGCTGATCTTGATCGTGCACTTCACACCCAGCTTTTATCCAGATATAGGGATAAACTGGCAAATATGAAACCAACAATTATTTTTATTGTTTTCCCCTTCTCTCTCATCTTCCAAAGGACAGATTCTGCCTGTGAGTCTCAAAGGGAGCACAGAATTATCAGTGGAGGTAGAGAGGGGACGAAGTCAACATCAGTCAAATGCAACCAGTGAGTAACAAACTGCTGCTCCGAGAAACTCCAGCGTGTGGAGTGAACACCACACATCACTCCATAGGTATCATTTGCTTTGCTTTACTGCTTTTCTAACCCCTTTTTCCTTTAGCTTTATATCGTGTGATAGGCGCCTGAAGACATCAGTCTTGACCACCACCCCCCTCCAGCACACTTTGAAGATGTGTTTTATATTAATCATAAAGGGAAATCAAGTCTTTTCTCCTGGCTTTGCTCTTGGGGATTTACCAAGGTTGGTTGTGCTGCTCTCCCTCGAAAGGGCAGGAGTGATGTCTCTGTAACAGAGCTTTCTTTCCTGCCATCAGAGGCTGAGGATGGCAACAAATATTACAAACAGTTTGCACAACGTTCGGTTTCCCTGCCAGTTAATCTGGAGCCTCTTCTTTTATACATTGCTCCTCAGCAGCATAAAAGCACTGAGATGAAATTTTGCAGTGAAAAATCATCCTACAAATCCTCCAGGAAGAATAAAGCATGCTCTGGGAACTCAGCCCAGGGGGTGAGGTGTAGCCATCCATTACAATGTGCTGCTGCATCAGAGGGGATACTTTTTATTAAGGTTTTATGAGGTGAGTTTTGGCAATGTCCTTGGGATCCCTGATTTCCTTCCAGGCAGCAGAAACAAACCATAAGAGAAGCTGTAATGCTGGTATTTGCAACATGAGAGGGGACTTCTATGTCACTGCCAGCATTTACTTACTTGGGTGCTGCACATTTCAGGGAAGAAAGATGTGTATTGGTTAAGATGTGCTTGCAAACGTGTGCTGGACCTCTGGATACAATCCACGGCCACATGAATCTTACTCAGTAGGAAAACATTTGTATAGAATACTGCCTATCTGTAAACCTCAAATACTCCAGCACTTTAAGAAAAATCTATATTTTATGGATTAAAATATGCATAAGTTTAAATTTATCTGCGCATTTCTTCTTTGGAAGCTGTTCCTTGAGAATAACATTAATATTTATTACATTTTCCATGTCTGAGCAATTATACAGGCATAAATTCTTCAAGAGCTGATTCTGCAGGACCTGAGGTGGTTACATTCTGTTTATGTCAGTGGGATTGCAGGTGCAAGATCTGGGCTTGGCCTTTAGGACAGCTCATTCCTCCCAGTCCCTGGATGGGCTTACCCAGAGGTTTGCATGGTTCTGAAATGCTTTGATCCCTTTGAGTACTTATTCTCTTTTGCTATGAGAAAATACAGCTCTTTACAGGATCTTAAACAAAAATTGAACAGGACATTGAATCATCAGGTTAGCTGGCATGCTTGAGTTCTTCACTGTGTGTCCAAGGAGGGAAGCTTTCTATCCAGAGCACACTGCCCGTTACTTAAATCTTGATTTTTTTCCTGAACTACAGTTAAAAGTTCTACTTGCAGCAAATCTATAATGTGAAAGACACTGAAGTGCAACTACAAATAAGATGAAGGCCTAAAAATCACGGCTCCACACTGCCTGCACCCCCGAGAGGAACAGCAAACCAAATTACACCGAGTGGAAAAGTAAATGATGAATCTACCGAACGAGGACGATTCCTCACAAGATGGACAAATTAACCTCACGCTTCCATTTCAATATGTACTTGCTCCACAACCCAAACCCCTCTCCCTCTGTAGCTTCAGGAGAGCACACCTTCAGCTGGCAGAGACAGAACGCTGGCCACTCCGAAAGGTGACTTTTTTTGGACAAATGAGGAAACTTTAATGAATTCCCCACTCCGCAGACGGCTGTAGTGTATGTTAGAGCACCTGCTGCAACTCACTTCATATCACATTGCAGTTATGAAAAATAGTTTGCTATTTTGGAACCCTCTGGCAGCCAGAGTGAATCACTGAGGGCCCAAAGCTCATTTATCTTTTGTCAGAACTGAAGCCAAACGAACACCATCTTGCCCAGCAGCTGAAGAATGGGGGAGAAAACACTCTGCAAGTAAAAATAACCAGAGGAGCTTGCAAGAGTTGCAAAGGCAAGTGACTTCTGGCAGGTAATGAAAAGCTTTTCACAACTCACTCAAGCTTTTTAGACGGAGGTGTTTCACGCAAGGTCCTGACAAAAGCAACTGGGAGGGGGAGGAAGAGGGCAGGGGGGAGGAGGGAGAGGGCAAGGGGAGGTGAGCAGGTGGGAGGAGGAGAGGAAGGAGAGGAAGAGTGGAAGGAGGGTCTGAGCCATGTTCATACATACACATGCTGTCCTAGCTGTGGGTCTGGCTCCATACAGCCAGGCAAGTTGGGGATTTTAGCTCCAGGTCTCACACAGATGTGAGGCAAGAGCCACCCTGACAGACACCCTGTACCCCCAGAGCAGCAAAGGAAACCTGAACCATTGCTTCGAGTCAGAGCCTGAGAAACCTGTAAGGCAGGTGGAAGAAACTGGGTACTACATGTCAGGAGCTGGGGAACAGCTGCTCCTCCAACACTTGTAACCAACAGAAACATCATCTGTGCCACTCTCAAAGATCCACACTGCTCTGGCTTCCCACAAATACTTTCACCATTTGGGTGTTGACTTCCTCCAGAATTTTACACAGGCTTCGTAAAAAGCAGAGAGTGCCTGATGATAAACTCACCACACATCACAGTCACTCATATGGGATCCTTCTCCACATATTCCCATTCTGAACATTTCAGTGAATAACTGACCGAATTATTGGATTCATTGTATTTACAGCATCAAAGCAACGTTACCTGCATTTGCCCCTAGAAAATCCCTGTGATCTCTGACATAAAGCAAACTCAGCTCCTCTGGGGTCCTGAACTCCAGCAACCCATTGGCATGTTTTCCTTAGGAAAGCACAGGAATAACACAGGCAGAGGTAGGATCTTGTACTAGACCAGCTACAGGAGCTTGAAACCTAAAAGGTTTTGGCACAAAAGCCCTTTTCCTCTCCCAGCTCTTAGCTGGTCTAATAAAAGATAGACCTGCTGCAAACCTTGTATTTTTACAGTGTGCAATAATCCTATAATCTGAACGTGAGGAGAGGCTCAGTGGATGCACACACACTGTCTTCTCCTTTCCCATTTCCCTGGTGTGTAAGGTACACACTCGAGTGTTTTGGTTTTCCTGCATGTTCTGGTGGTACATTCAAACTTTAAAAGCAAATATTTTGTTATGTAGCCATGAAAGACATATGGGAATCCTTGCAACCACTGTAAGAGGAATATTAAGACAACCTATTTCAGGGGAAAAGATAAAGCCAGGCATTAACCCAGGTTTGACGTGTATCACTGTTACACAGGGTTCATGTTTCTATAAACACACTTTCCTCCCATGCTTCCTAATTATGTATTTCAGCTATTAAAGCTACTTCAGATATCAGACACATACTAAGAGATGAAATACAGGAAATATGGAGTGATCCACAGAACGAAGCTGCACTTTCAAGTTCAGTAAAATCTGAACACAGCTGTACTTTTTCCCTTTTCTTTCCCCCAGCTGGAGCCACAAAGACTGTCCTTGGAGTTTATAATACAAAGAGCATTAAAATAACTCCTTGCTCTTTGTTTCCCGTAGAATTAAGTGTACCTCTAGTGTAACATGATCTTTAAATGAGTAGATGCTCTGATAAGTAAACTACTGTTTACTTCAAATACAAAACTAAAAAATAGGAACAATGAAGGGCCTCAAACAAAACCAGGTCAATGCTTTTAGGTAGAAAGGTTTTGAATCAAGATGTCACCAAATTATTTGATTTATTTTATTTGCAGATTTTTTTAATTTATTGTTTCTCCAGCTTACAAATAACCACTGACTTTCAGCCAATGAGGCTTCCCTTGATTCCCCTGGGAGCCAGATCAGACCTTTTAATTAGCTTTGCTTCTTTGACATTTTGATAATATGAATGTGATCTTAAACACTTCTTGTACTGAACTTCAACTGGAAAGCTAAAGAGTTTTAAATAATTCTCACAAATCCAATCCCTTTACTTGCATGAGTTTAAACACCCCACAGACTGTTCACAAACTGAGAGTCCCAAAAGAAGAGGAAAGCAGGAAATGAGCAATGCAGCATCACAATTTACAAATAAAACAATAATTCAGCCTCACTCTAATGAGCTGAGAAAAACAACATGGAATTCCAACAAGAGGGTAAACGTTCATGGTACTTTGAATCACTTCTTTAAAAATCCATTCTGTAAGAAATCATAATATATAAAGAACAGAAAAGCTGCCATTATACCCCCAACTCTTCTTTGAGCTGCATCTCAGCAACGACATTTGGACAGTGAAATCTAATATCCAGGTTTAGCTTCAAATTCAAACAACAGGAAGGAATCTGCTCCTCCACACACAGCTGAGAAGCACTAACTTGGTTCCTGAGGTGGTTTCCAACCTGCTCAAGGATTCTGCTCCTGCCCAGGTTCCCTCTGCCACGTCAGAGGTGAATGGAGTTCCAAAATACGCAGATTACATGAAATTATTCAGGTTAATCATGACAGAAAGAGTATGAAGCTCTTAAGAGGGAGCCTGGTGAGCAAGCAACATTGTCAAATGAGATCCAAATGCAATTAAATGCCAAATACTCGACACTGCAAGGAATAATCTGAGCCACAGCAGCATCTTACAGGCTCTGCCTTCCATCATGACAGACATGTACATCATTGCAGACAACTGAATGAAGAAGCAATCCCAAACAAAAGATAATAAAAACCCTAAGATGCAAAATACATTATACAGAAAATAAATTAGAAAGCAATTTTGATTCCACGTCTGTAATTCAGAAATCTAATCTCCCTTATTGGATTGGCTTTTTTTTTCCACTTTGAAAAGAAGTAGGAAAACATGATGGAGTTCTTTGTGAGTGGCAAACACTGAGAATGATCAGAAGCACTGAAAAAATCCTCACCATATATGGAGCTGAAAGAGTGGGGGGGTTAATCCTCAGACAACCCAAATGCAAGGAGACGTGACTATTTTGACAATAGTAAACAGGAATCTGGTGAGAAGACTTCTCGTTAGAAATACATTTCTTCAAAATGGTTAGAGGAGAATAATTTTCTGTTTGGTTTACAGGTAGGTTGTGCAGCTTATTTCTAGAGGGTGATGGCCCAGAACTTGACAAAATTCAAACGAGCCGAGATACAATGCTGGGGAAAAAAATCTGAAGTGAGGTATGTTCAGACCTGGGCTGAGACACCCTTCAGCCGTGGGGAGTGGGCAGCAGCTTCACTCATGGACAGTCACACATGTTGCTAAAGCAGCCAGAGCATTGCTGCCAGAGACAAATTTTTTCCTCATCCAGCATCAGTGATTTCACAGAGCACAACCTCCATTCCCGTCCCTGCCAGGAGTTTCTCTCATCACTCTCCTGCTCCTGTACTTCAAGCTTTCCTGTTAGCAAAATAAAACTAATCTTAATAGTCTAAAGAGGAAAGCTGCAAGAATAATGACTGCCTCTTTGCCACACACAATGCTTAGGGGAAGGTTCCAATTTACAGCATAAAAGAACAAGTGCACCAGGCAGGAAAGTAAGGACACTTCATGATATCAAGATGACTGCAAGTGTTGGGAGGCAGCTCAGAGTCTGAGGCTTCATTCAGATGTAGAATTCCATGCCAAGAACAGGTCAATCAAGATATTTGTCATGTGAATTGAATACTGAGAGTAACATTGTTTAAAATGTCTGTCATGTACCAAGTCTGTGCTTTTCTGTTTCAATAGTACAGATGTAACAATTCTCCTGCCCCCTTCCTTCCCCAGGCACTTCTTTACCTGCACTGGCAGCTCCAGCCTCAAGCTGGTGTGGACAGTGGGCTCAGTTTGTGAGGCTCTAGGAGTTCTCTTCAGCTACCAGCAAAACAAAAACCACCTTCAAGCAAAAACCACCTCATCTTCAAGCAGAAAACATTACTAATTTGGATAGAGCCTTTTACATTTCTGATGGTTCTCACGAGTCAGACACTGACACAGGTGATGTTTGGACTGACAAACAAGACACAAGTTATTTCAAGAGCTGGCTGTTCAGCTACAGGCAAAGAGGTTTGTGGGCAAAAGGTACCTTTAGAAATCACGTGGAAAAGTAGCAAACCATATCCTGGGGGCTCCACCAGGGAGGGGAGGATGTGCAAGACAGACCCACCTCAGCCTTCTGTTCCACAGGACAACAGCTCTCTGTTAACAACAGGGGTTTGTCAGAGATCTTGATATCAGCTCTTCACTGCCAAGTGACCTCACTTAAACACAGGTCCCTCTCTCTGGGAATAGATAACACCCAATTTGACAAATAAACCTTATATTATATGTAATACTATACTACCCACACTACTTAAAGCTTTTTAGAAGAAATTAGTTGATGTTCTTTAGCAGTGTTATTCAGGTGCTGCAGCTTGTTTTCATTTCATTTTGTTACATGTAGAAAAAGACTCTTGTTCCCCCTCCTACTTTGAAGCCATTTCACCACTCACCACTTAAAAAAAAAAGAATGGAATCTGTCACTTGAAATTTTCTCTTGAAAATACTTATTCATTGAAGGAGCAGCACTTCTCTCTCCTCTTTAGAGCATGCAATATAAAATAAATCTAGGAAAATCAGGCATGTCAAAGCACATCTCCCTATAAACACACTCCAAAAAAGCTAAATCATAGCACCTCTGGAAAAGCCCAAGCTAGCTGTAGCAGAAATGAGACTACACTGGTACTTACCCTGGTGGCAGAGCCTTTGAACCTGGAACCCAACGCAAGGAAGTAGCTCAGCTACTGTGCATGGAATTTTGTGAGCTGTGTTCTGCTCTTTCTTCTGCCAGAGAGGAAAAATCTCCTGTGTTACTAGAATACTGAAATTCTTTCATATGCAAATATGTCAGGCAACAGCATAGCCTCGAGGGTACTGGCAAAACCTGTGAGGCACCAGACTCCAGCGAGCTGAGCTGCTCATTAAAGGTATGTTCTGATCAGGACAGCAGTCCAAAGGGATTCAAGTTGTATCCACTCTCTTCCTTCACAGAAAGTACAGGGCATCTAGACTTCCAGAAAATTCCTGATCAGTTCTAGTTTCCTCATCAGCAAATACAATTGAATGGATTGGTCAAAACCCAAAGAGCTTTCATAGGAGTGTCTGGAGTTCAAAGACATGCTAATCAGAAAGGGTTTCTTGGGTCCACAGCAGATTTTCAGGTCTAAGTGAAAACCATTCTTCAGTCTCCCTGGCCACTAGCAGCCTGGCATCCACCCTGGAATAGCAGTGGGATGAGAGTAACTGATCTGACCCAGGGATAGGAGCTCGAGCCTGTCCTTTGAGCAAAACAGTGGTAGGATTATTCCCCTCTGCAGGGACCCCAAGGGATACTTCCCAGTCTGAAATCATCATGGCTAAATACATTTCCTACACAGCTCTAAACCATGTCCCTTGGCAAGCTTCCTTCTGACAGCACAAAGGTTATGCTGTGTCATACTCCTGACATAAAACACAAAATAACACTTTGGGCAAGAACGCCCTTCAGACAAGGACAGGCTGGGTTTGTCCTCAGACACAAGACTGGCCCTATTTCTCAGTGGGATGCTCAAAACATTTCAGAGACAAAAGACAAATTCTAAAACCAACATGATGCTAAATGAAAACAACAAAACAAAGCAACCCAAAGAACCCCATGAATTGAAAGGCAGGAGAAAGGAGGAACACTTCCCCCAGAGCACACAGGGAGCTGGGAGAGAAGGGCTCTGTATCTGCACTTCTGACAGAGAGAAGCCCCTCCTTTTCTTATACACAATTATCATAAAAACTCACTGCTACCTGTGTGGGCAGAGAGCCTGTTGTATGTTGTTTAAACGACCTGCACACTTCCACAGAAAAGTCTTCTCAAATAGCTTTAGCTACTAAACATCTGCTGGAGGTGTTTCTTATGCCAAACAAATGTCACATCAAGAAGGTCACTCACATTGTGGTAACACCTTAATAAGTCATCCTTCCTTTGTTTGGCTTGATGCTCTAATATTTAGAGACGTTTGAAATTTCCTGCATTACAAGCAAGCAGCTTGTTCAGAACTACAGAGTGAAGGTTACATTGAAAGTGTCCTTTTTCTTTCAGTGAAGTTCATGTGCAGTACTCCAAAGCAATCGAAGCTCTGTCCTCATTAATCTAAGTTTTGTGACTGAAAGTACAGTATCAAAAGCTTTGCTCCCTTCCCTGTGCTGCTTAATTTCTCTTTCTCTTTCCTCTCTCCCCCTCCCCATTTTATCTTTGTAGCCATAATATATAGGTTTTTAATGTCTCTGTTGAGTAACAATCTGAACTATGCACAGTGAGATACAGAACAGAAAGTTATCTGTATTTACAACATCAACTCTTGTATAAATGCTTCCTGTTATGGTCTGTTCTTGACCACTTAACCAACAGAAGGAAAACAAAGATCACTAAGTACAGGACTATGGAACTTGCACACTGTTTCTATATCAAAACTGAACCCCTGCTCACAGGAATTACTCACTAGTAAGATAATGCAAATGATCTGCCCTGCACAGAAAGTAATCTGGCTCTCCTTGTTGTGAAGGAGGCTGTGTTTACAGACATTGAAATTCAGCTCTGGGCACTGCACTGGGGTTCTGATGAGGTATTTTAAGAAGAGTGTGAGTCTGTGCTCCAGAGAAATGGGAATCAGAGAGCAAGACAGATCTCTTTCTAGTAAGGCAGTGGACAGAACACTGCACATTCATCCAGCTTTGGGGATAAAAGGAGCAGAATTTAGCTAATCCTCCACACAGGAGCAGCGCTATTACAATTGCTCAGTCAGCCATTCTGGGGTGAATCTGGATCATTTGGGTTTTAAGACTATTATGATGGCTTTACACTTCACTGAGCAGACTATTACACATATAATTCAGAAAGACAGTGAATTCTTCAATGTGGATTCCAAGTTCAGTGTGTAGAAGCAAACAGTGGGCAGTTCAGAGCAGTGTTGATATCATCACTTACCAAGTATCAGGACAGAAGTTAGTTTTTCTGGTAAAACATATACAGAGTACAGCATTTGCACACACTTTGGGTGGAGTTATAGCAACACACTTCTGGGAAGAATAAATAGTCTTTATGCCACTTGTTTTGTGCCCTTCAACTGCCCTATCCTACATTAGAAACAGAAAACAAAGAATGAGCTGACCTTGGATATGTATGAAATTTAATTTCTACCCTAATATACTCATTGTTTTGTTCACATTTCTTTATCCCTTCAAACTGACCCTCCATATGTTTATTATTTTCTGATCAGTGGATTATTGCATTTTGTAGTTCTGTGCTTTAGAAATACACATTTTTCGTTAGCTTCCATGGTTACAGCACAACACCAGAAAAGCAAAAGGCAAATGACTGAAGAGAAAGAAAACTCCTTAAGATTCACCTGTATCTTAGAGCTTTCAGGCAAAATACTGCAATTCTTATAACTGTAACCAGGATTCAGGTGAAAATAACACAGTATATTTTGAAAGAATAAGGCACACAACAGAAAGGACGACCCTATATTTATTTTGATTTACAGCAGTGCTTCTTGCCATCATTGCAAAACTGCCTCTGTCCAACTTACAAGTTATTTTTGCAATGAGACAGCTACATTTGTGTCTTCTTGAATATTCCCTTTTGAAGGGGCTCCTGAACAATGAGCTCTGCTGGACCTACAGATAAGAGTTTCACAAAAGAATGCAAAGCAATTTTCTAGCCAGAAATCTATAGAAAGGGGGGAGGCACAGCCTAAAGATGACATGAGAAACCTAGAGCCTCGCAAGGAAAGAAGTTTTAATCCTGCTGAAAGATCTGGGTGATCACCACTGAGCAGACAAGTGGTGAGGGCCCACCACTGCATCTAAGGTGGGAAATGTACTGGGAGAGAGTCAAAGCTGCCACCCCTGATATAATTCAAAGGGTTTGTTTTTGAAATCTTTCTGCAAAGCTTGACCTCTTTTAATGACCCCCAATAATATTGCATCATTTCCTATACGTTAACACCTCTTTATTTCAAAATTGATACATACTTTTAAGCTACTTCTTAAAAGATTAATCACTGTTGGCAATAAATTCCAGGGCATTTTCCCCAGTCTTTTTGCTCTGTCAGTCATAAAAAAAATTGAAAATCATTAAGCTGTGTGCAGGGATCCCACAGGGCACAGGTTCTCACATGAGACCACAAAGATTGAGGGATCTTATGGTGAGAGCACCACGGGGCCACACGCTGTTCTGGAAGACATGTATCAATGTGATGTCTAAATTAATCTGCTCCTTATGCCAAGCTCCTACTGACATTGAAGAGTTGTGCACACACAGAAAGAGTAGACAGAATATAATACAAAAATAAAGTGGCAGCATCAACTGAAGTTCCTTGTTCTCCTGAGTTTGTCAAGGCTTTGTTACTTGGCAGCTTTTCATACAATATTTATTATGGCTGCAATTTTTCCCCATTAACATGTTTTAATCTGGGAAGAATGTCACATTTTTCTATTTTAAATATACGAGGTCTGACATTTTTTGTGAGCTCATCTGCAGCAGATCCCTTTTTGTTCTAACCTCGGAGGGGTGCAGGGGAGATGCTTCTCCCATCTTCTTGCTTCTTTTCCCTTTGAAGTTCATATAGTCCCTGTGTTTGGGGTTTGTGTGGTGTTCAGATTCTCACAACAGAGTGGAAGTCACAGGCAGTGTTCAGGCCCTAAGCTATTATCACTCCAACTACGAGTGGATAGGAAACTTCTTTGCTAATACCAAAGACAGGCCAAGTCATAGATCAAAGAAATGGGTCAGAGCTGACTCCTTGGGCAGCCTAGATTCTCCCTGGTGCATCAGCATTTCAAATTAGCAGGTGCACATGTGCACAGTGTACAACAAATTGGATAATCTACTGCTTGATAGCTGCAAAACATTAGCATTCAGTCAGATGGTGCTTCATCACTTACTCCACCACAGATGATCTACGTTGCAAGCAGCACGGGAAAAAAACCTAAAGGTGTCATAGGAAATCTTTTAGAACTCACCAAAAGGCAGTTTCTCCAAGCTACTATTTCTCTTTCCTTTTTTTTTTTTTTTTTAATAGTTGACTCATACAAGCTGAAATTTGTATCTGCTCATCTAGAGTTCATGCCATGCATCAGAAGTGAAGGCATAATTTTCATCCTTCTACACGAACTGAGTTGTTGTTATCCAGTTTTCCAGATGTGAAAATCTGTCATCTCTGTCAATGTGTGTGTATCTAAATTTGTATTGCAGCAGTCTGGCTTACAGGTCTGAAAGCATGCTGTGCAACTAAAAGGAAAAGGTAATTTCTTTCCCTCCTACAAGGAACATCCCATTGTTATGATCCAATTTTCCTTTCAGATTTTGTCACTATTATTTTTTAATTAGACATGTAATGCATCTAATATATTTCATGGCCTTGAATTCCCTACTTAATCTATACTCTTTAAAGTTCAGAAATACCAGTTTACATTTAAATAGCTGTGGAGATCATTCATGAGATAACTTTTTGTCTGCTAGACAGACTAGTTTCCCAAATCATTAAGTGTCTTTTAGAGGTAACATTTATATTCACATCAAAAACATTCCAAGTGAGCGCCTTGTTATGAATAAACAGATAATATTGCAAATAAGTATGGCAAGTTCTGATTTCAGAGTCTTTAAAGATTTTTAACCTACATTTAAGGTCTTGATGAATCTGTAAGACAGCTGTCTCTTACCAGGATTAGATCAGATCCAAAGTTTATTTGCTGTTTTCAGCATCTTTTCCCCTCCAAACACTGGTCAACCACAACGTAAACTCATTCACTGAGTTGCTCATACATGGCACCTAGAAAGCAAACCCAGGTTCATGTGCATTTTTGAAGCTACATAACTATCCCCAGGCCTCCCTAGAGATGTGAACACAAGTGGTGCTTTGCCTGTCTCATGGACAGCAGAAGACTTCCCTGACAGAGCACACGGTGCCTCCCAGGAGAGTGAATGCCTGAGGACTTCCAACCACACAACCACGATCCAGCTCCAGATCCTGACTCTGTTACAAGCCAAGCCACTTCCCCGTAGCACATCTTTCCTTGTTGGTGTCCATGGCCCTTTCCAAAGCCTCCTGTCAGCAGCTGCATGCAAAGCAGTGGAGAGGCAGCACCAAAAATACATGGGAGGCTCTGCTGAGGAACAGGCAACAGCTCTGGCAGGACAAGCTCTGCCTCACGTTCAGCTGCCAAGCAGCCTCAGCGGGGCTGGACACTCCAGCTCTCCCATTGTCTGGGCACCACCACTGCCCCAACACCTTCCCTCAGGATGAGGTTCATCAATACAAACAGGCTCTGCTCCTCTGCCAGCACTGAGAGGATCTGCCACAGCACCATAAAACAAGCAAGGAGAGGTCCAGGGACATGTTAATTCCAGTTAATTCCAATCTCTCCTGGTGAGAGATTACACCTCCAAACTGCATGCTGAGTTTGATCATGTGTCTTTACCAGGAGGGATGAGGACAGGCAAAAATTATCACTACTGGGAGGTCTATGTGTGGAGAATTTACCAGCTACCTATGAACCTCTGCTAAAGTAATTTTAAACGAAGAAACATTAAATTTTTAATGATATAAATCTTAGTTATCCACATTCTGGCACATTCAAAAGCTCTTGGACCATTCTTCAGAAATATCTGCATATGGTGCAACCTAGAACTGTGCTAGATGATATTTGGACATGCACCTGAGCCCTCCTCCCCCATCCAGTGGTCACCACATTACAAAGAGCTACATGATGATGAAAATAAAGTATTAAGATATGGACCAAGAGCAGCATGGAGACTAAAATTAAATCCTACCCTGCACAAGGAATTAGCTTGTCTTCTGCACCAGCCCACCAGAGCACAAATCAGGCCTATTGGACAAGCACTGCAGTCAGCAGTTGTGGGAACTGCAGAGCCACTTCACACACAATTTTCATCTAATACATTATAAATGTTATAAATATTTTACTGTATAGGCAACACAAGGCAGCAAATATATTACCAGCTTGACTGCTACAGGACTTTGCTACAATTCATGAGGCAAAGTGCTGGATTTTTTTAAGGATCTCAGCTGGTTTTGTTACCCTGCTGTGACAGTTACCGTGGCTTCTGCTCCTGCAGCCCCTTCTGCCAAAGGAGAGGGCACCACTTGGCTTTCTGCAAATCTTTTTAGGTCCAGCACGTGCAGGAGTCACACAGATCCTTGTGCAAGTAAAGAAGGATCAGGATTTAGTTGATCAGGAATCTGATCTTTCCCTCTTTCAGACCACCTTTCTTTGACCTCAGCTACTTCCCTCAGTCATGTTTTAGTTCCAGAAATAGCTGAGACTGCAGTGGACTTTCTTCCAGTGCCAGGCTCTCCTTTATTCTATTTATGATTTTTTTCATACTTTCTACATCACCAGCTCTGAGTAAAGAACACAAGTGGAAGTCGTTTCCCCACTTAGGCTTCTCAGGGGATGGAGAAGTTAAGGTTGTTTTACACCAATACTGGTAGATCCACCCTAGTCCCAAAGCATCAAAAGAGCTCTCCCAGGGCTAACAACGTGGCAGTTAGATAAAATCTAAATTTCACTTTACAGTTGCACTGATATAGACAAAAAAGCTGTTACATGAAGGACCAACGTATTTGTTTTTACAACCACCAGATTCTTAGGAATAGACCTGTGCCATTTAGTGGGCAGAGAACCTGCCTGGGCTTTAAGGCAAACTCCCCAGAGTCCCACTGTTGTGCTGAGAGGGCTGGTGCTGTGTCTCCCTCTCATGGCCTCTATTTTTCCTTTCTGTAAAGGACTCAGATAAAATAGGGCTGTCTCCAAGGCCACCTGTGTACAGAATGTCTCACAGCAACTTCTTCTGGATGCTCTGGAACTGAAAACAAAGGTTAGCTTAACTTAATAAATGCAGATCCAGTTCTTGATAGATTCACAAACGAGAAGTTCCCGAAACTTCAGAACCTCACGAAAGAATGAAAAGCTAATGCCTACTGCTGCTTTTTTGGGAAGTGTGTAATTTTGCTGGATTAACTTCTGATTCTATATTTCAACCATATATATATGTGTATATAAATACACACACACACACACACATATATATATATACATAAAACTTCAAGTTTGGAACTTTGTGAAGCCTTTGCAAACGGCAGGGTTTCTGTTTGAGGAGCACTCCGAGGGTTTCACAGACATATGCCAAACATGTTTCCCAAGTCTGGAGTGTTTTTGCCCAGAGGAAAGAAGGAAAATGAAGAAACACTTGCTGTTTGTTGACTCCAAATCTGGGAATTAGGCAGATGATTCCTGAGCAGGGCTAAAGCTGCTAGAGCAGACACTCAGGCCGTGGTTCACAGCAGGCAGTGTTTGGTGACAGCTCTCCCTAGTGACAGTATTTCCTCCACTCTCCCCTCAGTGTTTGCTCTTCTCCCTCCTTTACTTGTGCCAGCACAGACACTTCACCTGCTGGGTCAAGGAACTGATCTGGCTTAAATAAATTCTGGTCAACAGAAAAGTGGGGCCACTGAGGAGGCAATTTATAAAAGGGCAGGAGGAGGAGGAGGAGGAGGAGGAGGAGGAGGAGGAGGAGGAGGAGGAGGAGGAGGAGGAGGAGGTGGAGGTGGAGGTGGAGGTGGAGGTGGAGGTGGAGGTGGAGGAGGAGGAGGAGGAGTACTCTCTGCTAGTGTTGTGAACACAGGCACACTGCTCTGAGACCACAGCCTTTGGGAATTAGAGCAGAATTTGAGACAGTTCTTCTTGTGTCTGTGAGAAATCTGGACATCAAGGTAGAGTGTGATGGATTAGAGCAGCAGCAACAGAACAGACATGGCATCTGAAGACAGAACAGACATGGCATCTGAAGACAAAGCAGGAGGAAAAAACACAACCACACTTGCCAAGAGTGCCACGAAGCAATGAAAGCTTCAGGAGGCTGATCAAGGGGTACCCCAAAATTGTAGAGAGTGGCTCTTGCTCCTCGTTTAAGATCTGGACCCCACTGGAATGGCTGGAGAAGCTGCTACCACATTTGGCCAAATCAGGTGGCAAAACCAGGGATACAGTGCTTGGAACAAGATCCAATTATGGGTCACTTTGACCAAAAGCAAAACAGACATCAACCAATTACCATAGATTTCCTCACAGATTATGAGGGAAAGAGCGTGAGAATATCAAGCAGAGGGAAAAGTGCACAAACCTGAAGGAGTGTACAGCACCAGACAGCCAAAACAAAGAGACCCACTGGGCTCCTCATCCCCTCCCTCCTTCACAGCATTTACTTCTCAAGTTACCAAATTCAGTGCAGCAGGCCCAGTAAGGTCACCTGAACAAGGCTGTGCTCCTGTGCTGCCCAGGACTGTCACAGACCCTTCCAGACTCACTCAAGTACAATTCCAACCGCACAACATGGCAAGAGGAGCCCAAAACAAAAACTGAAACTACTGAAGGAGAAAACCCAAGCAATCCCCATGAGGGTCTCAACACAGAACAAGAAAGTCCTACCTGGTGTCAGGTACTGCTTTCTGCCTCTTCCTCAGATGATCCATGAAAGAAAGGGAGACAGAATGCAATGGTCTCCACAGATGGGCAGCTACCAGTGAAGGTGTCCTGGCACTTCATTACCTCTGTGTGGGATGCCACTATGAGATTTCTTTCCTATCAACCACGTGGTTTTCCTTAGGTGAATTAGGTCATATTTGCCTGTGGAACCATGTCCTGTCAGGTCCAAGGCTTCAAAAAAAGTGTTCTAGTCATCTGTGACAAAATATTTCCAAGGAAAATAACCAAAAATGGTTGAAAATGGCAGTCACTACAGTCTGTTTGTTAGGGATTTTGTCTTGCATGGGCCTTCACAGCCCAGGAACTCCTGGAACATCCTGTGCAGTGAGGAACACCTGGAGAATGGACAGGGGCATCCAGGGACCTGTGGGGAGAGGAACAGAGGGACCCCAGTGCTCATGGCATGGGGAAGAGACAAGTGCAGGGAAAGAGCCTCCCTGCTCTGCACACATCAAGTTCTCTTGGTTTGTACAGACTGTCTCAGTGGCAGCAACTTACTCTGGCAAGAGAGGAGGCAGAAGACAAGGAGTCACTTTATACCTCACTAACTCCATCACATGCTGGAAAGTACAGAATCTTGGGACTGAATGTGGGTTGTGCATTGGAACAGGGCAAAATTAAGGACTCGTGGCTAAAAGATAAGGCATCACATACACCAGGACAGTCTCTCTGTGTGTTCACCATCCAGGATAGGAGATAATTCCAACCCTCTTGGAATGCACTCAGAGCAGAGTCACACCATCAGATGCCTCACACATACGATTTTAAACAAATGCACAAACAGATGAAATCTGACTGTAACAAGCTACATATATTCAGATATCACATAAATATCAGCTGTTATTTTCTTATAAATGCAATTGCCAACACGTAATAAATAAAAGAACAAACCAACACTCTACCCTGCCAGGCAAGAAAGAGCCAAGGCAAGAACTCATCAGTTTTATCCTGCTGCCACTGATGAGCTTCACTCAAAATTTGCCAGGCATAAGCTTCAGGTTTAAAGTAACAGTGACTGCAAGATGGAATTTAAAGCAAAGCCAAGAACCTCTCATCCCTGCAAAGTAACTGCACTGAGTTTGAAGTACTCACATAGGGCAGAGCTTGGGTGTTATTTTAAACAGATTTTTAGTTTTCAATCTAGAAATAAAAGACAAAGTTGGGTGTTTGCTTTTGTTTCAACTTTGGCTACATCTGTTTTTCAGCTTTCCTGCTCTCAGGGCTAAATGTACACAACAAAATATTCTCCTGGTGTTCCTCAATAAGGAAAAATATAGAATCATTCAAAGCATCATTTCTTACAGTCAAGTACCTCCTTGAAAACCCAGACCCTGCCTCCAAAAGGTAGCTGCAAATGGGAGCAATCCCCAGGATGAAGTTCCAAATGTTGAGTTAACTTGGCTGCTAAGTTGGAAGATTGTTAAAAGATGGAGTTATCCTGTGATTTTCCCTTCTGCAAAACAGAAAGAAGGGTTGGGTCAAGGGGAAGTCTAAAAAAACCACTTGTTAAGTTGTTGGTTTGTCGTTTTTTGGGTGGTTTTTAATCAGAGTTCTTAAGGTATTAGTGGCTGATCACTTGAAGGAAGTATGCAGCTGTCTTGATTAATGATTGAATTTTAAATATTTATGATGGATGAAGTGTGTCTCTGGAAATGATTGGGATGCTGCTGTTTGTCGTGTGCTTCTCACCAGGACGCTGCTGAAAATGAGATAATATCACAACTGGGTTTGATTCCAGTATAAAATATTGTACAAAATTTTAAAGACAGAAATACTCCCTCTGTGTGTGTGTGTGTGTGAAATCTAAGTAGTTAAAAGCTGATTCAAGACTATTTTCAGCATATTTTGAAATCAGCTTTTTTTCCTTAAAAACAATGTTTTGATGACTTGGTATTTTATGTACTCTCCAATCCCAACTTTTCAAAAGCCTTTCAGCATTCAGTAGGAATTTGCATCACCTGTGTTCCACCTGAGCTGTTTCAGGCAAGGAAAAACAAAAACTGGGTGTTATCAGTGGCCACTCTGGTACCTGCAGAGGAAT
The DNA here is from genome assembly GCF_036250125.1 of Pseudopipra pipra. NCBI lineage: Eukaryota > Metazoa > Chordata > Aves > Passeriformes > Pipridae > Pseudopipra > Pseudopipra pipra. Next base: position 1,957,199 of record NC_087560.1, read on the forward strand.
GATGGCCAGATTGGCTCTGATTAACTTGCCAAAGCTGGGTTTTCCTACCCAGACTGATACCACAGGAATGGACCTTGCTGGAGGGCACAGCTTGAGGACCTGGGATTTTCAGTCGTCTTTTCTCAGCAAGAATAGGGGAGGGGAAGATCCCAAGCAGACTAAGTCCACACTCTTCCTCTCTGTTTCCTTTTCCCCCCAGGCAGTTCAGGAGCAGAGGGAAAAATATTCTGCTCATCTTCTCTCCTGAGCTGCCACAAGGAAAAACACCCACTCCAATTCTTTAATCCTCCACGCAGCATTCGGGAGAAGTTCACACTGCCCCAGCGTGGGGGGTTTTAGGATGGTTGGGAGCTTTGAGAAGATCCATCCCCCAGCAGATGTGGGCATGGGAAGAGGGCACAGCTTCCCCAGGGACTGTCCTGGACAGTGGGACAAACCCTGGCACTCGAGGCAGCTCCCAGCTCGGTTCGTGCCTCCTGTGGGCAGAGGCACAGTCCAGGCTGGCTCTGAACAGCCCCAAATGATACAACCCAAACAAATAAAGACCCCAAACCTGAATGATACTGTTGTATCGACAGTGTTGAGATGTCTGGTTGGATTGATGCATAGTGGAAAGGAAAAAAATACCAAAAACTGGCCTATGTACAGATACAACTCATAAAGGATGTGAAACGCCCACATCTCCTATTTTTATTGTACTTCTTTGGGAAAAGTCCTGCAAATGTCTAAGAATTTAGCAGAAAATGCTATATATAATCTATACATGTTTACCTCTAATGTAACATGAGGATTTTTTTTTTGATCAAAAATATGAGCCCAGGATTTTTCACCATCCTTTGTGCTTTGTTAAATACTTCTGAAGTAAAGAACTAACCTGGAGCTTTCTGCAGCAACATTTTCACACCAAATGAGCACACTTTGGTTCAGTCTCTTCAGACACATCTCCAGTTGTATTGGTAGGCAAGGATATTTCAGATTATGGTATCCTGTATTATTGATCCAGGGCAAACATTTTGGGAGTGGCATTTAAACTCTAGAAGGGTTCGACCACATCTTTTTTATAGTAGACATCTTCACCAGGGCTGAAATTGTTTATCATATACTTCAGCCTGAGGCAAAATTCTAGACCTGAGCTGGGATCCATTAAAATCCACGTTGGTAAGGCAGGGCTGGACACCCCAAGATGCCACTGCAGCCAGAATATTTCTCTGTGCACAGTGACAACTACCAAAATCCTTCAGATCTTCACCATCTCCTGATGCTTACTTCTTGAAAAATCTCAATAATTACTTTCTGTACCTGGCAATATTCAGGAATTATTCTCTGCTACCATAAGAAATATATTTAGGATGAAAATATTCTCCCATTGGCACCTTTCTGTGTGGTATTAAGACTAGGAATGTATTTATATTTAGGTTTCACCCACGAGAAAAGGGTTGTTGTATAATTCAGTACTACACTTAGAGAGGCAAAAACCTCTAGGCCACAATATGTAGTTAATATTCAGAATTAAGTCAGTTTATTATGCATCAACTGGTAGGTCAAACTCAGCTTTGTGTGCTGTAATTTATAATACAGCTTTATGCCCAAAGCAATATGGAAGCCCTGAAGCAACACTGTGAATTATTACAACTGAATCCGAACACTACCTTCAAAAATGTATATGATTTCTTCTATTTCTCCTGCACATAGGCTATAAACATGATGTCAGACAGCTCTGTGCTGCAAGGACATCTCAATAAAAGAGCAGTGACCAGTGTCAGCATTTGCCACTCTTGCTTCCTGCAGCCTTAGTAAGTGCTGGTCCAGCTGCTTCAGCTGATTTCACCAGTTCAGTGAAAGTTATATGAGGAGCTTTAGAACTCGCTAAGAACCAACAGATTTTCCCCTCCTAATGGCACAGCAAATAAAATGACACAATTGGTCATTTGGTAACATAACAGTTCTGCCCAAGCTCAGACTATTTATATTTATATTTATATTTATATTTATATTTATATTTATATTTATATTTATATTTATATTTATATTTATATTTATATTTATATTTATATTTATATTTATATTTATATTTATATTTATTATATTTATATTTATATATATTTATATTTATTTATATTTATATTTAGTGTCTACACAGGCAAGGCAATATGTTTCTGGAAATGCTCAGGAGCCAGAGCTGAACTGCCCTTCTCCTGCTTCCACACCTGAGTCCTTCCTGCTCCAAGGTGCACAGACATCCCACTGCAGAGGGGCAGAGCTGGGCTGCCCTGGCACTGCCATCTCTGAGGAGGGTTTGCTTCTCAATGATTGGAATTATCCCACACATGGCAAAGGAGAAGACTGGCAGTGGACAACATGGAAGCAGTCAAACCAGATAGAGCCCCCTGACATGCTGGAGAAACGAGCTCCCTCCCTCACATTTATCCAGACAGTTGTCTAGGGGCAGGATAAGAGAACTCTAAAACACGTGGTGCCTTTGCCACCCCTGAAAACCAGGCATGTTTTTTTCTCTATCATTTTAAAATTGAGCTGACGATCTGGGATCTTTAGGCCAAATGTGCCTCAGGAGTATTGCTCTGAGTGGAGATGGAACGAAGTTTCCATGTCAAAAACATGTTCCAGGTTTTTTCCTTCCTCGCTGTGAGCTCTGCCCACAACAAGTGCATTGGCAGGAAGTTTGCCAGCTCAGGCTTGGTTATCCCTTTTGTACATTCCCACTGATGCTCTTCAAGTAACATGTCTCCCTGTGAAGAAATAAATTTTAAAAATAACCAAACTCTACAATCAAGCCCCATCAACATGGGCTAATTAATTCTTGAGCATTTTGATGTTGCTTCTTGCCACTGCACAGCATCTCTCTCTGAACTCACAAAGAGCCTTATTTATACATTCCTTGGAGCAGTTCTTCACTGCTGTATCCCTATGACTCCATTAGAATGGATTTATACATCCTCCTGACTTACACCTCTTTGAGACATCAGAACTAGTCCCAGGAGGTTTACGCCTCACCTAAATTAGTTCCCAGTGTGAAAGAATCTGCAAATAAACTAATTAGAGATTAATTGGCTAATACATATAGATAAGTTAATTAGAGATTAATTAGTGTTTATATAGTATGGTCCTTAGAAGATGTAAATTGCTCTTAAAGCACCAAGTATCACATGTCAGTTCTATGGCTGCTGACAGCTCTTAGCTGGTGTCGTACCTTCCACTCACACATCTCCACAGGATTCCTTCTGTAGAGTTTGTCCTTATGAATTTGACTTGCTCATCTTGCAAAAGAATTAACTGGAGAAAACAACAAAACCAATCAAACCAAATCACGGTGCTCTGTTGAACTGCATCCACCTCCCAAGGAGAAAAAGAAATGTCCCCTTCTGTTGTGCAGAAAGGGTAAAGAAAACCTGGGAGCTCATGTCATGTGGTTTCACAAACCCCCAGGTGACTCTGGAGAAAAAAAGTCTCTCCAGAATGTGGAAGAGTTCGTACTTGTTCATGAATTCTTCTCCTTTAACCCATCAACCTTCCTGAGATACAGGCAGGATTTACATGAGCAAGAATGTGCCAGTACAGCCTAACAACACCAACCACCTTCCTGTTCTGCTTACCTATAACTTCCCACCTGGTTTCAACTGCTACAAATTTTATTCTCCTGGATCAATCCAACTTCATCCAAGAGCTGCTGTTTTTTCTCAAACACTGTATTCTATGGGCTATGGAAAATTTCTTCTGTTGTTAATATAATTCTATTTGTGAAGTGTTTTGTGAACCTTCTTTTATCAAAGTTTTCCATCCCAAGCATATATATTCCTAGATATTGTTGCCAATTCTGAATTGGTTACTAATGACAAATTGGTACTTTGACAAATGAGGGGCTATAACTGAGCCTTAATTCAGCCTTAGAGAGAGCAGAGTTTGAACTGCAAGCTTTCCATGCTGTAGTTTTCAGGTCCTGTGTGTGAATCTGACTCTACACCTGGTACTTGTCTTACATGTGTCAACACAGGCTGAACACAAAGGTAGTGAAAATTAGCCAACTAATGCAAAACTCCCAACACAAGTGGCATTTAGGACAAGTGTTCAGTTGTACAGATCACTCTGCTGATGTGCACACTGGCAGAGCCTCAGTGACAGAGCAAAGCCACAAGTTTCAGGTCAGTAAAGCCAAGCAGACTCCAGACACACAAACCCTACAGAAACATTCACCAAAGCTGATACTTGAAGACCACAAAGGATAGAATCAGAAACAATCTGTTAAGAAAAAGGGAAAAAAACTGGTGGTGAATTTGTGCCCTGAGAAAGAAAACTTTAACATCTTGTCTCTAATTGGTACTGGCAGAGTCGGTAACCCAAAAATAAACAAGTCTTCAAAGTGAATATTGGAGCAGAAGGCCAATTATTGCAGGACTGAACATCAGCCAGGAAAGCCTTTTCTTGCACAAGAATCCACCCAGCACCAGGTAAATGAGATGTCTGTGAAATCCCCTGCTGTTTCCAGCTGCATGCACACACCCCTTGGGCAGTAAAGTCATCAGAAAACACCTTTCACATAACTCACCTAAATGCAGCTCCTCAGTCCTGCTCCTGGACCTTCTCCTGGCTGTAAGGGACAGCTCCTGCCACAGATGCTGCTTGTAAGCACCTCTGGGAAGGATGAATTGGACCAATAATTCTCTTCAGGTAGTTTCAGTTTAGCAGATTTAAATAGAGTTTTACTCTCCTGGCACGTGATGGCATTTGTTATGGTACTGCCCACTCTGAACAACTGCAGCAATGATGCATTTTTCTGTTTTCTGAAGGTTTGCCTGCACAAGCCAAACACTTTTATTAGCAGGCAAATTCACTAACTGGGAAGAGGTTTTTCAATGCAATATACAATGCTCTCAATTTATCTTTTTCTTTGGTCTTTAAAAGAAGAATTCTACCTTATATTGCCCTACTGGGAGAGATAACAAACACCTGAAAGCAAAACCTTCATAGGCCTAGGTTTGCTAGAAAAATCTATATTCATCTAACAGAGTTCAAGCCAGCACAATAAACCTGGTCAGCTAAAGGAGTTTGTTGAATGCTCAAATACGTACTAAACAAAAACAGGAGAATCGAGAAGAGTCCAGTGTTATTTTGGATACCAAGGGTTAATAACCCCTCCCCCAGTTTAGTCCATGAGGATTTCAAAACCAGAAAGGAACACAAATGAACTCCAGGACAGCAACACCACTTACACACATACTGAGCAACAGCATTTCCCAGCAGTTTAGGACCAAGCCTCAGTTGTTCTCTGCTGACATGCAGAATATATCATTCATAGGAGTTTTCAGTTAGTTTAACTTTACCTACAACAATATATTTTTTTAAACCTACGAGCACCTGATCTGCTTCATCATGAAACTGCTGCAGTAGAGAATTGGCTGTAGAGTTGAAACTTCACTCCATTTCAAATTCCTTGCCATGTAATTTGTAAGCTTTTATACTTCTTCTACTGTAGTTTCTGCCACGTTTAACAAGGAGTTGACACAAATTTCAGAGCGTCAGCATTTGTTCAACTATCTACAAAGCCTCAACTCATCTTGTCATTCACCCATAAGTCTTTTTCTTCTTTTCCCACCACCTGTGCTCCTGTCTCTCCATCATCATCATGGCCGGGCTTCGCAAACAAAGATCTGGGAAGGGCTCTACCCACGTTTGTTGCAAGCTCACTGGTGGCTAAAAAGGCCAATATGAGACAGGCACGACTGGTTGCAAAAGGCACAGCAGAAAGAGCCCTTAGGTGGTAAATTCTGCAGGGCACGATTCTTTCTGCGTTGTCTTTTCTCCTCAAGGGTGATCCTGCTGCGTTCTCAAAGGAAGCAGCAGTGTTACAGATGGTGTGTCTGCAGACCTCCTGATTGGAGGCCAGAGTAGACCAGTTGTGATGATCAATATGGCCAAGGCTGAGATGTTGTTTCAGGCAGTCCTTGTATCTTCTCTTCGGGGCTCCTCTCTTGCTGCAGCCGGTGGCAAGTTCACCATAAAGCAAGATCTTAGGGAGGGGGTGGTTGGTCCTTCATCCTGGAGACGTGCCCTGCCCAGCCCAGCTGTGTTCTCAGCAACATGGCCTCAATGCTTGTGACTGCTGCTTGTTCTAGAACAGATGGATTGGTCACATCATCTGACCAGTGGATGTTTAGGATTGTACAGAGGCAGCGTTGATGGAAGCGTTCCAGGAGTCACAGGTGGTGGTGGTAGATGACCCATGATTTGGATCCATATAAGAGAGGAGACAGCACTATGGCTCTGTAAACACTGATCTTGGTGCTTTTCTTCAGGTGCTTATTTCACCAAACTCTTTTATGGAGTTTTCTGAAAGCTCTCTATGCCCTTGCTAACCTGTTGTCTGCCCCTCCTGTCCCCCTGCTCTGCTGACAAAGGATGTCGGCAGCGAGGGCCTGACCGTGGAGCCCAACTGGCATCAAACACAGGGAACAACAAATCCCATCAGCTCTGGTTCTGGAGCTGGGCTTGGCCTTCAGCCCCGTAACCAAGTCATCTGTGAGGGCAGGACAGTCTGCATTTGCCTACAGGCATGAGAGAGAGCCGTGTGCTGAAGCAGGAGCAGTCAGGGTGCTGGGAGGTGTGCAGGAGCTGGGTTAGGTGGGAACAGAGCTGCCTGCAGTAGGTACTGCTGGGCTGCACCATCACTGCTGGAGTGCAATCAGATGGGGTCTAACTTTGGGCAGAAAGGGGTAGATTCTCACAGCCAAAAACTCACTGCCTGGGCACTGAGAGTGAACGATTTTGCAAAGGGCAGCAATAACTAAAAGGCTGAATGCAAAGTTTCCAGAGTGCACACTTTAAGGAGCCTGATTTGCTCCCAACCTGCCTTCCCACCCTTCCCCCTTTCTCCTCCCAAACAGAAGGCCCTGCAGACATACACAGTAAAGAGTCTGTGCTGTTTCTAGCCAAGGTCAGTAAAAAACTTTTTTGTATTTTTGCCTTTAAAGAATAATTTTAAAAAGTCATTATTACCCTTACTTGGCTGGTCTTTCTCAACACGAAGCCACGATTGTGAATCACCTCCCTGCTCGTAGATGCTACTCTGGCAGCTGAGGCAAACAACCCTCCTGATGGAAGAATGTATTTCCCTGGCAGGGTTGTGGATGGTGCATGGGCGTTACTGGTACCTTGGCACGGGAGAGAATTATTTCTGGACCATTCAGATTTTTTTATTATTTCATTTAATTGTAAAAGTCTTCAAATCATGTTCCCCATCTGGACTGTTCCAGGCTTTTCCAGGACATTGGTAAATGTTTTCCTTTCCCTTCAGTGAGTACAGCCACCTTTTCCAGTGTAGCCTTTTCCCTGCAAGCAGGCATGACGTCCATACCCAGAGACTGGAGCATGCAGGAGCAAATGTGCAAAGCTGGTGCAGGATGAGTAAAAGCTCTTAAGTGTATGTTGCTCATTAATTAGTCAACACAGTCTCCAGCTGCCTCTCTCATTCAAGGCTCTTTTCCTTTGCTTTTCCTTTTTTCCCTCCCCCTTCCCACCCCCGGGAAAACCAGTTTCATACATGCAGTTGCTTTAAAGAGATTTCTGCTGTGTCTCTGATATCACCTACATCTAATGTTCCATATAAAACCAGAGAGCACATGCTGACTCCTTTTCCTTGGAATCATTTATAATGTTTTTTTATTTTTCCCCCCCCCCCTCTCCACTGTTAAAATTACTGGTATTGCACAGGGATGTACTTTAATATGGACAAAACCTCATAAATCCCGTAACATTTATATGTGCAAGGAGCAGTGTGCTATGCACATGAGCAGAAAACAGAATCAAGGCACTATATACAATAAAAAGATGTTATCCACCCAGAAACATGGGGAGTCAGTATTGTTATTTGTTTTACAAGAGAGCTCAGGGCTAATGATCAGCTTTAGGAGCTCTAGACACTATGCTAAAATATCAATAGTTTGACCCCCAAAACTCACCACAGGTGCTCATGTATAGATAAAGTGTATAAATGTGCAAAGTGAGTTTTTCCAGAGCCAGGAAAATAATTGTGATGCAGCCCAGAAAAGGAACTTGTCTCCCTGGAATAGAGTCTAGGGCTGTGACTTCCTAACCTGTAACTCTTCAGCAGGGCTCTGTACCAATTAATAACATTTCTCACAAGGAAGCAAGACCCAAAACATTGCCATTTCTCTGAGCATAAAGGCTTGTGTGCTGACATGAATGCCCCTGGATGTATAAATATACACTGCATGGTAAACCTTCTCCTCCCTTTAAATAAAAGCTGAGGTTATTTTAAAGGTAGGTGAAGGCTGAAATGTTTCTGGATTATTCAATTTACCTTGCCCCTCAGTTTAAACAACATATCAGGCAGAAAATAATTTGGAAGTTCATGTAGAACATTTTGCTGGGGTGTCAAATGCTAACACATGAGGGAAGTTTAATTGCTCTGCTTTTAAGCCCAGCTCTGATAAAGGCCTAGCCAGCCTGTAAGTGTCCCATTCAGAAATGCTTTTGGATTGTTTATGTCTTCTTTCACCAAATTTCTATGAAGGACAATCTTGAGCCATCTGGTGCCTATTTAATTTTTAACCACCTCTCACTTGGAATATTTCTTTCTTTATACTTATTTTGTCTTAACAAATTGGCCATAAGCTAAACTGCACCATCTGTGACTTCCAGTAAATACAACTGTTGCTAATGAAATTACCCAGCTTCATCATTTTGATTTAAATGCATTGCCTGCTTTTTCTATGACCTTTCATTGCTTGCCATCAAATCACAGCTTTCACACATTTAGATACACACTCATGTAGGTCAGGCTTCAGGAATAAATCTTATCTGTGAATCTCAAGAAGCCTGGCCAAGCTTGCTCAGCAGGCTGGCATGAGCTACCACAGCCAGGGCCATGCTAAGAAATCATTATGGCATTTGTGACCATCCAGCTCAGGGGCTGAACTCAGTGTGTCTCATGCTCCAGGGCAGATCCCCTGCCATGTGACCAATTGGTCACTGTTTCTTCTTCTCTTGCCTCCCATTTGTTTGACTGACTGAATTAATGATTCTGGATGCACTAGCCCAGTCTTTTGGCTACCCTGTCTCTTATTCAATCACAGGACAAAACCGACCAGATTGAACTGGAGGAAGAGACTGGGACCTCATCTTAGAGGAAAATAGCAGGAAACAGAGGGAATCATGGAAGATTAGTGGTGGAGGATAGGGGTATATCATCACACAAATTATTTATATAGATTTGATGTCTCAAAGTAACCTGGTGTGATTAATTTGAGCCGAGAGGATTCCATTCCCTCACCCTCTCTGGTAGGAGCCAGGCATTCCAGAATGCACCTCAATTTACAGCAGAAGGAGAAGATACAGGTGAAATGTCTTTAGCCAGGATGTGATTTACTCCAGCAGGGATTCATCCAGTCAGACACAGACTATTTCAGTGGCCATTTACACAGCTCCTGCAGTAGTCTTCATTCGGAGCACAGCCTGTCTGATACCAGCAGAGCCTCAGAGATGTGGCCCTGGTGAGCTGGCAGAAGGAGAAGCAGCTCTTTCACAGCTACAAGCTTCTATTTCAGAGGTCCCTTAGATGCTCTTCTAAGGCTTTGGTTCAAAAGGGATACCCAAGTACCATCCTGAAGTTGCTGTCCTGATGAGACTGGGCTAAAGGCAGATTTTCCATCCCCATATCCAGACACACACAGTGTTGTGGTGTCAGTTACTGAAAACACCAGCAAGTCAAGTGTAAGAACAGATCTGAACTCAGCACACACCTCCTGTACCCTTCCCTGACCTTCTCCTTATAAAACCAGTAATGTGTATAATAAAAATATTTTTTCATTATTTTACAGTGTGGCAAGACCATGAAGAGGTGAAACAGGAATGCTGGAAGGATTAAGGAATGAGCAGCCAGGTTCCCAGGTCACAGAAACTATTGGCTTGCTGCCAAGCCACATATTTGCACTGGTTTGTGATGCCTCTGCCATGGGTGAGGCATAACCTCATAACCCTGGTGCAATCTGCATTCTAAAATGAACCCTTATTTCCAGTTGCTGTGGTGAAGAATAAAGTGAATCAATTTAATACTTAAAAACAAAATATGAAACTGAGTAGCTCAGACTCACTTCCTTTAAATAAGAGGAAAAAGCCAACAGAAACTTGCAGAGCTAAAACCAGAGTTCATGTTGAATCATTTCTCAGAAATCCAACCACTAGTCAGCATTAAAACATAATGGTCCAAAGAGAAGCTCCTCTGTACATTTATGCTGCCCACAGCAGAGGCTGGTCAGGATCATCACAAGAGGCCAAGGCAGGCATGGGAACAGGTTTGGAGATGGAAACCCCTTTCCCTAAAGCACCCACTGCAGCCTTTCTAAGGGGACACAGCTTTGTTTGACTCTCCCCCAGGCCTGCTCAGCACGTCCCTCTGGCTGGAGCACTCCCTGAGGGTCCCAGCCCTGAGCCAGCAAGGACAGGGCTCCAACACACCAGGGGGGCTGCAGGGCTGAGGAGCTGCTGTGTGGTCATGTTTGTACAGAGAGGTGTGTTTGCTTCAGGTGGAAAAGGCAAACAGAATAAAAGCAGATGGCAATTGCACTGGCATTTATTATAAATTTCAGAAGTAGGTACATTTTGTCAGAAAAAGACAGGGCTTTTGCAGATATGCCTCATCCTTCCTTCCTGTCAAGAAAGGGAAATCACCCTTGCAAACACACTTACTTGTTTTATTTAAACTTCCAAGAAGTCTGGTAGTGTCAGCCAGTCTTTGCTACTCCTATTTCCTATTTTCAGCACAAAATATGTTGTTCTATTGCTCCCAAAACAGCTGTCAGTGCAAACTACAGGTGAACACTTTATTTGCTTACTCCACTAGCACAATCCCAAAAGATGCTCATAAAAAATTAGAAAGCTTAATAATTCATTAACCAAAAAGCACTTTTTGCTGTAGATTCAATGCAGTACTTTAAGGAGACCAGTGAAGGAAAGGCATTCATACTTTATGTTGGGAATGAGGTATTTTATATTGGGGTTGGGCAAGATGGTCTCCAGAGCTCCCTTCCAACTCCAACAATACTGTGATTTTGGCAGTGCAATAATTTTCATGAAGTCTGGCAACATGAAAGCTTCTGTAGCATCAAGCTGATATGCAGAAACAAGTCTGTAAAAGGAAGCAGTAAAAGAACAGAAAAGAAAATCTGTAAGAGAACAGCATTGTTCTTTGGGGAAGACTTCCAGAAGCTGGCAGATACTTTAGTGTACATCCCAGAGAAACTGTTAAAATCTCCAAAACACAAGATGCTATATGGCTACCAGTAGATAAGATGACTTCCTATGTATTTAAAGTAAGAATTGAGCTTAAAAAAAAAAAAAAGTTAGACTCCAGCCAAAACTCCATATAAATTAAATAGGCTCAGCTTTAATGAGAGATAAGGTATTAAGAAAAAAAAAAAGGAGCCAAATCCTTATTGCAAACACTAAGAAAGATAGTTCCTCAAGTTTTCTTCTGCAACCCCCTTCTGCATGTGGGTGCAATATTCAAGAGATAATCACAAAAAGCCAAGCCAGGATTATAAACCAAGACTTTATAGAGGGAAATGGTACATTGGGAAGAAATACAGCAAAAGGAATTTACTGCCACAACTGCCTTGCAATGAACAGACACAAAGACATCAGAAACCCTTAACAGTCTGGGTTACACGTGTTCTAATCTCTATCAGCATGTCAACAGCTGATAACAGAAAACCAGGATGAGATTCGATATCCTTTGTTTGATGGGACTGGGTTTCCTGCAGGAGATAAGGTTCTGAGAGCCCCTTCCCACAGTGCAGGCACAGTCAAACCTGCCCGACACAACCCCCTGCAGGCAGGTGTGTTCCACAACACCCTCGTGTTCTAAGGTTGCAACATTTGAACTCTGCCAGCTCCTGGGTATTACAGCTCCACGGGTTTCTTCAGAACGGTAAATTATTTTTTTTGTTAGAAAAAAATACTAATCTCTTCCAGTAATTCCCTAAGAGATCCCAAGCTGCCTTGTCCTGCAGCCACAAGAGTGATATGCATCCAGCTGAACAACAAAGTGCTGTGTAATCAATTGTATTTTATCTGCACGTTGGAGTATCAAACTGTTTATCATCATGCCCCAAGGAAAAAAAAAAAAAGCTCTCCAAAAAGTACCTCGAGTAATTAGAATGATGCAAGAAGAATCAGAAGCTCAAATATCCCAAAAGCAATTATGAACAGCTATTTTTATGGCAAAAGTTATTTTATGAAAGTCATTATGCAACTGTTATCACAGTTTATCAACCTCTGATGTTCTGTGTGCCTTTGTATGTTCAGACAAGGGAAGAAGACAGTCAGGCTAATTGGAGGGAGCTGCATCCAGAGGAATAATACAGGATAGGAAATGTTCTGTGTGTTTTGTAACACACAGCTCTCTGCTGCCAACAGTAGCAGTTCCAGTCCATCAGGATATCAGGGCCAGCACAGCTTCCAGAGCAGCATTAACTCCTTCTACAGCTGCAGTCAAGAGAGAGCTACAAACGTGCTTTATTCCAAGTGGAAGGCAAGGTTGGATCTTGGTGGAATTCAGATCTGGGAAATTTCTGTATAATAACTTAAAATGAAAAAGTAGTTTTAAGAAGAAAGTGTAGGGGAGGATTAAGCAATGTCTTGTTATTCGAGGTATTCTTTGAAAAATCCTAAAGGCAGCTGCCACATGGTCTCTCATACAGAGGTTTCTGGGGAAGGCAAGTTTATCTCTGAGTTTAATAGCACACACAAGACCAAATACTGCTTTAGCTTCACTAAGATGACAGTTTTTAAACAGTTTTTGGATTTCATCCCATCCTTTTCCATGACCTCCACCCCATGATTGTAACATGTACAGACAGGATAACTAATTACCTCCAGAAACATGTTTGTTCAAGGCAACACAGATTGCAGGTTAAAGTTTCAGAAGTATATTTGCTGGTACCTCTCCTCTTTAACTTTCACTTCCATTTAAAGTTCTAAATTCTGGAACTGGAAGTCTTCCTAAATGGTACAGCAGTGCCAGAGCACTCTGACAAGGATGCGCTTTCCAATTCAGAAGAAAATTCAGACCTTCAATTCAGAAGAAAAATCTTTCTCTCAAAAAGCTCAGAACATGCATTATTCCACTAATATCAATTATTTTTAATAGTTCACAACACTAATTTTACGAGGTTGGTGTCCTGGTTTTATTAGTCTTCTTCTAATTCCCATTTATATTCATCAGCATTTCACAGCTTCCATTACTTCTGATGTTACAGTTTTCCTTCTTAACTCCTACCTCAACCTTATGCCAGTGTACTGACACAGTACAGATGCAATACAAGAGAGATTTAAATTCCCACTGCAAAGTTAAACCACGTAAACAAGTCCATTTTGATTCAAACACTGACTCAGAATTTGCCTATTTCCTCTTTCAAGGAAGAGCTGCACCTTGAAAAAACAAAGCTGGTTCAGTGTTTGTCAGGGCAGATCTGTACAATTCTAGTCTGTGTGCCTACACCAGGAGGGTGTTAAAACTATGGCACTTGGGCTACAATGCACCTTTGTGCATCATCTTTGACTTGGCAATTTACCATGTTTAACAAAAATAAGCAAACTTGTTCTTTCTTCCACGTGCATATGTGCAATTAATCACCCTGTTCACTGTGTGTCTTCCAGAAATTCTGAAGGATAGATACTGTGTGAATTCCAGATCTTCTGCTCAGAACCTAAAGGCAAATTCAGCTTTTCTTCCCCAGTTTTCTCTGCAAAAAGTGTTTTTTTTTTCCTCCAGAGAAATTAATAAACAAACTGCATTTATATCACAAATTTGCATAAACCCTCTCAGTTTTACAACTCTCTTACACTCCTGGTAAATATTTCTGCTTTCAAAGAGAAGATCATCTGTGGGTAGGATGTACCTGTAGCCAGCCAGATTTTAGCTGAAGGTGGCTGATCTACACACTTCCTCAGGAGCAGCTTCTCCCTTTTTTAAAGCTACTATCTTACAGATCTTCAACTTGCCATGCAATATTCCTATTTTGGGAATACATATTTTTACTTGTGACAGAGAATTAGATCTAGTAAAACACTATTTCTACTTTAAAAATAAAAGCCACAGAACCTAATCAAAAGTGTGTCTGGTGATGCTTTTTCAAAGCATCATTTACTCATTATTTTGTATGGAATGTGTGCGGGGAGACAGTTTGATGTTGAAGTGGGACTTGACTCAGCTTTCAGAAAAATAGGCTTACAGCACTTCATCAAGTCTTTTTAGGGATTAGTTTGTTTCAAATATATCCTTATTTGCATTTCAAGTTACCTAAAAGGAACTGCTATCAGCGTTTCAAAGTGGATAAAGGCAGACACTTGGTTGTGAATCAAGGCATTTGATTGAGGGAGAAAAATATCCATGTAATCAAAGAAAGACACAGAGTCACAACAACAACAGAAATCTGCTGTGCTACAAGTTACTCGGTTATGCCATGGCAGGATTCTTCTTCCCTGCTGAAGGAGGGGATAACAGGGATGTCTCCATGGGACTGAAACCTAAAAAACCAGACTGAAAGGTTCAGATCCACTGGGCAACTTTAGCAGGTTCTCTTTGCCCGTGTGCATCATCTCAAGTCCCTGAATTTTGTCCCAGGAGCTCTGTCACACTGAAGGGAGAGCAGGAGGAAGAAAGCTGGTGCCTGTAGTGTCCCCTTGCCCCATCTTCCCTTCTGACAGGATCTGGAAAGCTTGAGGACAAAAATATCATATGCAAAAGAACAAACTTCATGTCACGTTTTGAACTCTGGGGTTTGCTGCTGGCTCTGCCCCCAGGAATCCGGGATTCTGTGCAAATTACTCAAGGCAGAAACTCTGTGGTTTCTGGTTTTTTTCGTTTTATAAAGGTTTGATTTGCAGAATCTGAGCACTGCTAATCACTACAAGAGTTGTCCCTGCAGTTAGAAAAATTGCAAGATGGGTAAGTGAGGTTCTGGAAATGTCATCATGCAGTAAAGTATGTACCAGACCTTCGTCTGCCCCAGCTGTCCATTCCAAAAGTGAAAGGAATGCCTCTACCTTGTCTAAAAGTGGCATTGCAAAAAGAAATTCTTCAATGTGAATGAGGAATTTGCTCCTGGAAATCATTATTTCCATATTCAGCATGGTGTGGGTACTGCACAGTAAATAGGACATGAGCCTGTGCAAGAAGGATAAAATGAAACACTGGAAAACTGCTCATTTGTTGAGTTCTGAGTATCCTGCACAGAGAATGAAATGAGGTCCTGCAGAAAAGGTGTGTAATTACAGAATCAAAAATCACCTTCTAAGTGCCTTTTCCCATAAGGAGGCCAAACTGAGGTTGGATGGGAACATCTTAATTTTGACATGTTCTAATTTGAACATTTGCCTTCGCAATATCAGAGACAAAATGAACTCCACTGGTTTAAAAGAAGTGCTTTGCACAGCTAAAAACCTGCAGGATGTGGTTAACACCCAGAGCCTGGTGCCAATCAATGGATGGGCTGAGTCCCCCAAAACAGAGCAAGCAGACTAAATCCACCCCCTGAGCACTCACAGAGTGAGCATCTCAGGAGTGGATGGACTCTCTATCTATTCATCACTGCTGCAAAAAAAAAGTTTAGTTTCAAAAGAATTTATCTAGAAAAAGGGAAGTGGATCTGGCAAGAGTTTGACATTGCTTAAGGCATGCACAGGTGGATGAAACTGCAGGCCAGGTCAAAGGAAAGAAGAGATTTATGTTGTGTGCAAAGAAAAGGGCAGAAGAAAAATAGCCGCTCGGGCTGGGCTGCACTGAAGTGAATGAAACAGCTGTTCATACAGGGAAGGGATGGTCAGGTAAGACAGGTTGGAAATAATAATCATAGGGCCATCTGCTGCCCTGGGACTTTGCACCCTCAAGGTATGAAACAAATTTTGTCTTCTAGGAGCTCAAGCAGTGTAGCTGTTACAAGCCTGTCAAGTAAACAGTGCCTGAACAGGGCATTAAAGTTCTTGGAGTTTCAGGCAAAAGTTGCTAAACTAGTTTAACTTGCAGTGGGGAGTCAAGAGTAAACGGTGTCCTTTTAACCAGATTCTCTGCTTTAACCAAACACTCTGTGAACACAGAGGAAATACAGCACATGAGGTGCCACTACCCTTTCCAGCTTATTTGGAAGAATTAACAGCCATTTATTTTGTCACTTCCTGAGAAAGATCCATTCTCATCTTGATGCTACCTTTCCATTTTTACCAGCACTTTTGTTGATAAGTGGATTTGACCAAGACCTTGAGATAGCTGGTGCAAGTATTTCCTTGACCTCTACCACTTTGTTTCTGACTTCAGAATGCAGTACAGAAACTATGCTATGAGATAAAAGCATTTTGAATCAATTATTGCTTCCATCCAAATCATACAATATTTACCAGTGCCTTGAGAAGAATAGGAATGTATCCTTCCACCTCCAGAAGTCTGTGTAGCTGTGCAAGCTGTTTTTGAGATCATTATTCATGACCACTTCACTGGTCAGCCTGTATTCACTGCAGGGAAAGCACAGCAGAGACTTCAGACCTGCAGTGATGCCTTGGATGGTTTACAGCCTGGCCAACTGGTCTTCTGCAGTAAAGCCTGTCCCAGGTTGGAGGCAACAGAACTGTGAGCCCCCTCTCTTGCTTAACTAGTACAACAAAGCATCAGGAGGCTGGGTAACAGCTGACAGTCCAAGGGCTTCAGCCCTGGTTTTAAAAGTCCTGGTTTCACCTCTTTCTCATACTCTAATCAACTGGAAAGGTGAAGAGCATAGAGAATCATGGAATTCTTTAAGTTGGAAAAGCACTCTAAGATCATGGAGTTCAACCTTTAACCCAGCCCTGCCAAGCCCACCCCTAAACCATGTCCCCAAGTGCCACATCTACACGTCTTTTAGATCCCTCCAGGAATGGGGAATCCTTCACTTCCCTGGGCAGCCTCTTCTAATGTTCAACAACCCTTTCCCTGAAGAAATTTTTCCTAGTATCCAGTTTAAACCTCCTCTGGTGCAACTTGAGGCCATTTCCTCTCATTCTGTCTCCTGTTACTCGGGAGAAGAGACCAACCCCCAGCTCATTGCAACCTCCTGTCAGGGGGTTGCAGAGTCAGAAGGTCCCCCCTGAGCCTCCTTTTCTCCAGGCTGAGCCCCCCCAGCTCCCTCAGCTGCTCCAGACCCTTCCCAGCTCCGTTCCCTTCTCTGGACCCGCTCCAGCCCCTCAATGTCCCTCCTGAGCTGAGGGGCCCAGAACTGCCCCAGCTCTGGGGGTGCAGCCCCAGCAGTGCCAGCACAGGGAGGGCACTGCCCTTGTCCTGCTGCCACAGCAGTGCTGGCACAGCCCAGGTACCTTTGGCCTCTTCCCCCCTGGGCACACCCAGCTCGTGTCCAGCCACTGTCACCAGCACCCCCAGGGCCTTTCCCAGCTTTCCAACCCCTCTGCCCCAGCCTGGAGCTGCAGGGGGTTGTGGTGACCCAAGGGCAGGACCTGGCACTTGGCCTTGTTGCACCTCATACAACTGCCCTCAGCCCATGGATCCAGCCTGGCCAGATCCCTCTGCAGAGCCTTCCTGCCTTCCAACAGATCCTCAGTGTCATCTGTGAACTCACTGAGGGTGCCCTCGATCCCCCCACCCTGATCATTGATAAAGATATGAAACAGATATTAAACCCCAAAATACCTGGCATCAGACTGAAATGGCAATTAGAAGACAAAGGCCAAGAGGTACCTTGGTATTAAATTGAAGAGAGACAACAACTGCACTAGCAGGGAAATGGCCCTCTTGGATACCACTATTTTAAAATCTGGATATCATGCTATTTTTTGGCTGCTCCTGGAGAGCAGCTGTTGAAGCCAGACTGGCTTTTTTGCCTAATCTCCCTGGAAAGGAGCAGATATTTTGATGCTGTTACTACTGTTATTAAAAGGAGCCTGCCTCTGTATTCCTCAAAAAGAGCTGCAGGAGTATTTTACCATGAACACAACTGACCATAGTAGTGCAGGCACCAAATATCTTTGCATTGGCTCAGTGGAAACCAGATTTGTGAGCCTGAAGGACACACTGCAAGAGGCACAGCCATTCTCCAGCTTCCCTGGAAAGGAGCCTTTGGCCAGGACACTGTAAGGGAATAGACTCCAGGACAGGGGGGTTTAAAGGAAATGTGGGCAGAGATGACCTTGCATTTGGATCCCCTGCTGCTTGCAGCCATCACTCAGAAATGGCACTTGTAAAATTATGTGGCATTGTGGCACATTAAGTGCAGCTGAAAAGGAAAGATCATTTATTTAATTTAGTTTATTTATTTAAGCTGACCTGCTGGGATGGGGAGAAATGAAAGAAGGAAATGGGAATGACCTTGCATTAGTGAAGATCACACTCTACTGGAAAAATAGCCAGGGACTTTGCTCTAAGGAAACCTGCAGCTGCTGAGTCCTGCCAATACTAATGACTGTCATTATGCCCATTTGTGAAAAGAAGCCAAATTTTAGATAAATGGAAGTAGTTGGGACAGAGAGATTCATGATGAAATCATAATATGCCAAAGTTAAGACCTAATGTCACCTCAGTATGTCAGTGAGCAGGCAGTGCTGAGGCACTGTGGGACACAGCCCAGGCACTGACCCCCCACACCAAACCAAGAGCACAGCCCAGGCCAGGAAACCACTGCTGGCTCAGAGCTTTTTTGGGGTGGGGGAGATGGATTTTGGGTTGGCTTCTTTTGGTCAACACCACTGGCCAAGATCTCCTAAGTGGCCTTTCTCCAGATTAGCTCTGGCAACTCAGCTGACAGAGTTAAAATGTCCTAAATCACAAATAACTATGGCAAGGACACATCAGTCAGGCCTTACAGGAATTGGGAGATCCATCTCAGCATTACTGGGAAAATTCACTGTTTGGGATAGTCACACACAGCTGTAGTTTATAATAAACCCAAAACACAGTGTATATTAATGTTTTAGCATTAACATGGCAAAGCCCTTGGACAGCAGGTTCCTTGAGTAACATCAAATTTTGGACAGTCTTCAAGCTAGAGGCTAAGCCAAAGGCAAAAACATTTGCTGTGGGCATCATTTAATACAGATTTTCAGATTTTCTTAGAAACAGAGTATAGCAGATGTTTAATTTATTGCATCTGAAAATCTGGAATATATGTGGGAAAGAACTGCAAAGTAATAATTACAAAATAGTGACTGAAGTCACCAAGAGTATTTCCCCCCTAGATTCTCAATCATGAAGCATAAATCTTGGGTAAGCTTTTTCCCTTTTCCATGCAATTTGATGTACTGCCATCACACAGTAGAGAAAAGGCCTCTGGACAATCTATAAGAAACAACTGCTGAGATAAGAAATTAAAAGTTTTAAAACTCCTTGTATATCCTGCATATTTCCACTTGTTAACAATATTTCTGCAGGCAAACCAGTGATAACTCTTGCTTACAAAGTTGCATACTTGCAAGTTAAAAATCTGAAGCCACATAAATTAATTTTTTTCCCATTTTACTCCATTTTTGCACCACTGGTCCCACACACTAAAGAATGACATTTAAGATATTAATCCAGTTGGAAACCAGGCCAAATCAAGGCTTTTAAGAACTGTAATTGCTGGGATTATAAAAATAATTGGTAAAGTGAGGATTGAAGCTTCCTCAATTTTGATCTCTGATCATATTCACTTTTAAAATATAAATACAGGTTTATACAGAGAACTGTTGATTTAACAAACACCCCAGAACTCCAAGTAAGAGATTGTTAGATGGCAACAATATTAATGTATTACAGGGATTTTTTAATGTCAGAGATCTTTTCATAATAAAACATCCTCCAGGTACTTTGCCTGTGAAGAGATTCTTTTAAGAACCACAGTAGCTGAAGGAACTTGCAGGTCAGTGTATGTGACCAACAAACACAGGACCACACACACAAAAACATTTCACCTACAGCACAGAGATGCATTTTAACTTACTGCTGAGCTTTTACAGCAGAAATTGTTTGTGCCACTTCTACGCCAGAGAATTTTTATTTAAATTAATCAAGCAAGAATTTTTATTTAAATTATCATAAAAGAAATAAGTAGCAATACTGAGGGACGATTCACCCCAGCCCTCAATTCCTGAATTTTTTAACGTATTTTATATATACATATAATTGCAACCCAAATTCTGGACTAGGGACCTTCCCTGAAAGCAGGGATATTCTAGGACTTTTAAAAAATTACTTGATTGTTTAATTTCTGTACCTGTTGCTAGAGCACACAGTCCTTACTGGATTGGATTCCTTTGCTCAGATCTCATGTGTATCACAGAGGTTATTTCCAGAGAAATGCCTGACAACATTGCAAATTTGCCTTGCTCACCAGAAACACAAAGGGGGACTCTGCATTTGGCATTTTTCTCTCCTGTTAGGGGACAGAAAGAAGGAAAAGCCCCATGACACACCCCAGATCTGTGCAGAGCAGCCTCCCCCTTGTGCTCTGTGTCCCTGCTTCTCTGGGAAAAGGGAATGTTCTGTAAAGCTCCGTGGAGTGCAAACCCAAGGACACAGCTGTTCCTGCCACTGCCCTCTCCATCACCAAGGCTGCTCCCTTCACATGCCTGCAGAGACACAGAACTGAGTTTAGGCTCCCAGGATTAACTTGTGGAATGAGCACTAAGACACCAGGAAAACAAATTTTTTTCAGCCTGTCTTGATTTTTCACTCCATTCCCATTAGCAGTGACTGAGAGCACGTGCACATGAGCAGACAAGAGGCTAAACCACTGCCTGGCTGCTTAAATCTCACCCTGGTGCTGCCTGGGACGTGTCATGGCACCATTTATTCTCAATAAGACCACGAGCAGATTACCAGCTCTGTGCCACAGCAATGGATTTGTTCTCCCATTTTTAACACCCATCTTTATAAGGTTATGCTCACAACTGTCCTCTCCAACAAGCTTTGCACCACCCAATTTACAGGGTATGTGAAACAAGTCAATCCCCTCAATATCTTTTGGGAGGGATGGTTATTCCTTGTTCTTGACTGTGACAGTCTCTAGTCATCATGACAAATTCCCTTTCCCTGTGGATAATGACTCCCCTGTGGGGGGGATAAGGTGGAGTGACTGAAACAGTAGCTCTGCCTCAGGTTCCTGTGTCAGCTCCAGTAACAAAATCAATTCTCATTCAATCAAGCAGCACTTCCCAACATCTCCCTTGGAAAACAGATTGTGTCAGTTTGTTTGCTTCCCCACCAACATCTAAACCACAGGCACCACCAGGACAGCTGGAAACAGCCCTTGTCAGCCTAACAGATACTTAGCATCTGACATATTGCAGTAGAACCCTATTAATAAAATAGCTTTTCAACAGAGCCAGTGAAGCCTGTTTACACTGTATCTGCAGGAGCATTTTTCACTGTGCACCTTGACAAGCAGAAGAGGAGCAGAGGACAGCTGATGGCAGTGACTGCTGCAGCCGTCTGAGCTGGACTTGCTGCTGAACAGGAACAAAATCTTCAGACTTGCTTTCTCAGGGCAAAGCCAAAGGTGAATTATGGCACAGATGTGACCACACTGCGAGTCAGCAAGGCTGGAAGTCGTTGGGATCACAGCCCTGCACACCACCTTCACTACACACCTCAACTCTGCACAACACAAACAGCTCCTCAAGCAGCTGCAGTGTGAGCTAAGGAATAAATTAGCACCAGTACAAATTATACTGTTTCCAAGTTACCTCTGTTGTCTTATCAGTCTCATTTATATTTCAAGCCTGTATATTGTTTTCCTCAGAAATCAGATTGTCTCTTGCCAATTCCCACGTCAGAGCATGCAAACCACTCCTATAAATCATCTATGGACAGTTTCCCACAACAAATGGTGTGTTGGACAGGCAGCTGGGTGTGCTACAACCACAGCTGATTAGTCTTCATCCTACTCCCATCTTATGCTCCTCCAGCCCTGAAGCAGTGACATTTTCTCTTGGCTTACCATACAGACCATTAGGAGACACTCAGCTTTGGTGCTCCTCAGCTTTGGCTTATGGTGGGTCTGAACTTATTGGAACTGTCAGCACCACTGAATATGATATTTATGGCTTTATACTTCAGGCTTACGAAAAAAATATCAATTTATGTCAAGTTCTGCCTATCTTATTATTTACATTAATGCATATTCATCTCAACTTGTACAGGAACGCATCAATTTACAGGGGCAAAATTTGTATTTCTTCGCCACAAAAGGTAGAGCATATTGCAAGCTTTCACACTGCAAAATGCAGGAATTTTTTGTGTATGTAGAATCATCATGGTTTGGATACCCTGGTGTGTCTGTATCTACTACAAAATTTTCAGTTCATGGACTAGATCCTTGAATTTCCAGACATTTTTTAGCTCTGTTCTCCAGCTCCTTGCTTTAATTAATTTTGGGGTTCTTGCAGTCGGCTGCCATCAGGAGAAAACAAGAGGCAATCTGGTATTCCTGTGATATATGTCACCATTTATAAAGAATACACACAGTTCCTGTATCCCTAATCATGGCTGATTAGGAAAACAACTCATCACACACCAGAGAGTGCCTTTGTTCACAAACCAAAACATTTTAGCTTGCCTCGCCCAGGACACGCTTCCAGACAGCACCTTCCCAATCCTCCTGGCCCGAGGGGTTCCAGCTGGCTGCTTCCCCCTGCCCCAGGCTGCCCACGTGCTTGTGCCAACACAGCGTCTGCAGGGCCAGGCTGGGAGTTGGGCAAGGAGACTGCACCAGGTTAACGAGGATTTTTATAATATTTCTTTGCTTTGTTCACAAGCAGAGGTGCAGGGACAGTGGTGCTGCCACACCAGGACAAATGTTGTGGGGGAACATTCAGCAGGGCCATCACTTACTGAAGCCATCAGAGTATTCACACAATCACAGAATCAATCAGGTTGGAAAAGACCTCTGAGATCAGAGTCCAACCTGTGACCCAACCCCACCTTGTCACCTGGACCAGGGCACTCAGTGCCACATCCAGGCTCTTCTCAAACACCTCCAGGGACGGTGACTCCAGCCCCTCCCTGGGCAGCCCATTCCAAGGTCTGATCACTCTCTTTGTGAAGAACTTCCTAATGTCCAACCTAAACTCCCCTGGCACAGCTCAAGGCTGTGCCCTCATGTCCTGGGAGCAGAGCCCACCCCCCCTGGCTCCCCCCTCCTGTCAGGGAGTTGTAGAGAGTGAGGAGGTCTCCCCTGAGCCTCCTCTTCTCCAGGCTGAACAGCCCAGCTCCCTCAGCCTCTCCTCACAGCGCTTGTGTTCCAGACCCTTCCCCAGCTCTGTTGCCCTTCTCTGCCCCTGCTCCAGCCCCTCTATGTCCTTCCTGAGCTGAGGGCCCAGAGCTGGACACAGCACTCCAGGGGTGGCCTCACCAGTGCTGAGTCCAGGGGAAGAATCACTTCCCTGCTCCTGCTGCCACCCTGTTCCTGATCCAAGCCAGGATCTATTGGCCCTCTTGGCCACCTGGGCACACTCTGGCTCCTGTCCAGCTGCTGTCAATCAGCACCCCCAGGTCCCTTTCTCTCCAGCCCCTCTGTCCCAGCCCGTGGGGCTGCAGGGGGTTGTTGTGGCCAAAGGGCAGGACCCGGCACTCGGCCCCGTTAAACTTCATCCCCTCGGAATCAGCCCATCTCTCCAGCCTGGCCAGGTCCCTCTGCAGAGCCCTCCTGCCTTCCAGCAGATCAACACTCCCCCAAACTTGGTGTCTTCTGCAAATCTGCTAATTTGCTAATTGACTCCCCCGGCCCTGGGCAGGGCCTGGCACGTTTGTAACTGCACTGTCTGCTGGCAATCCAAACTGCAGAGCAAGGGAGCTGGGGGTGTTCCAGTACATCACTGCCCCTGACCACCAGCACAGCAGCAAGTGGATATTGGGAATGCTGGGAATGAAGCCGTGTCCAAAGTGGACAGTAGGAAGTAGAGAAGAGGCAAAACCTGGGAATAGAAAGCAGCAAAATTGTGAAGCAAAAGCAGCAGCAGCCTGTAAGGACCAAGGAAAGATGGTTCTTTATAATTAAATAAGGTACAATGTACATGCTGATCCAACCCATATTGAACCACTGCTACTGGAATTCTGGGATTCAGGTTCAGGAAGGCCTCAGGTATAACAGAGCAGTCAGATCCCAGTTCAAACACCAGGCCTGACTTACGTTCTTCCTCTGTGCTGTGAAAACAACACCAGAAGTGCAGCTTCAGCTCTCCATCTCGGATCAGCTCTATTGCTGGGGGACAGTATGGTGGAAAAAAGAAGTTTACCTTTAGTTCAACAACCTTAAGGGCTTCAGCAGCACTGGGAGATGTTCAGGCTCAGTCAGCCATGGAGCAGATCCCCTCAGAATCCACGAGCTCACTCTGAACCTGCACTGAAGCTCCAGCACTGCTTTGCACTCCAGCCCCAGCCCAACACCACCTTTCCCATCCAGCCATAACCACACTGGGGAGAGATCCAGCACGGCACAGATGTGGAACCTGGAATGTCTCCCATACCGGGAGGTGAGAGATCAGGGACAATTCTGACCGTGCTTTTTTCAGCTGCAATAGAGCAGAAAATTCAAAATTCTTTCTGAAACACACAAAGCATCAGCTAACATTGAAACCTTTTCTGAAATACAAGTAATGCATTTGGTTTACTGTGACAGTGCCACTGCTCTGATGTGCTTGGTGTGCATGCAGGACTTGCTGTCTGCACAGAAAGATATGGGGCTTTTGGGGTTTTTTTGGTCAGTTTATCTTGATCACCAGAAACAGGGCAATTATTCACAAAGAAAAGTGCTTTTAAAGTTCACCTCCATTTTGAGCAATGAAATCTCCAAAAAAGCACAGTGTCCCTTTTATACAAAATTCACTGTAACATCCTTTGGAATAAGAAAAGCCACTGTGGGTTTTCAAAAGCTCCTATTCCTATGAGCCCAGTCGGTGTGTGGTCCTGTTTTCACAGATTTGATAGAAAATTAACCAAGATCAAATTGCTACACTCTGCTAATTGGGCTTCATGAAAATTCAACAAAACCAAAACAAACAAACCAGATCTTAATTCCTTAATCCCTGGAAAAGGCACCTTATTGCTGGCTTCTGTCCCGAGGCTAATGCAGGATCCAGCCTGGAAAACCCTTTCTCCAAACTTTCTCCACAGAACATTGTCTCTCTCAGACACTTGTACTCCTGCTGCTTTATCTGGAGAAGATGGCTCAGATAAAGTGCCCAGAACAGGCAAGTTAATGTGGTTTTTTCCTAGAGAATTTTGCTATAAATTCAGGAACAGAGAAAGGAAATAAGGAGAAAAAAAGGTAGCACTCAACAAACCCCAATCTCCTCAATTGAGATAAATTTTATAAGAAGCTTATTTGTGTTCCTCAGCTGGAAAGCTCCTGGGCAACCTTCTCTCCAACATGACTACAGGACAAAGCACTGCAGGAATTATTTACTGGGTTTGTAAACAGTAAGAAAATAGTCCTCAGAGTCAAAAAGAGGGATATTTAAATATTTTCTACATTATATTTACCAAGAAAATAAATGCAGGAGGGCCAACCTAAGTGTAAACAGAGATCACCAATAATACAGCATTCCTAAAGAGTTTCCAGGAATTAATTCACGTGAATTAAGATGGGATTCTTTACTGTACCTCCACTTAAAACCACGGCAGAGGACAGTGTCACTGACAGGTAGGACTGAGAAAATTAGTACTGGCAAGGAAGCAGGAAAACTCTCCTTCAACCCAACATTTATTTCACCAGAATATGGGCATATATATATATATTTATCCATTAAATGCCCTTATTGAACTCTCGCTCACAGAACTCCTGACAAGGAAAGGTCAGTGTAAGTTCTGCATCACCTTTTTCCAGAACATCCACTAGCAGAGTTCCTGGAATAGCAGATAAACAGGAGAAGAATGGAAGAACAGCAGCCAAAATGGGCCACTGCAAAGCACCGAAAGGTAGCGTCTCAATTTTTCCTTGCAGGCTGGAAACAATATTTTCCAGGAAAAGAAATGGCTGTATGTTAAACAGAATTGTTATCCAGCTCTTACTCCTTCAGGGGAGGCAGTTGGTGAGGGGTTTGAGGGTGTGGGGTTGTGTGAGGGTAGTTTGCTTTTTTTCTTTCTGAAAAAAAACAAAACCCAACCAAACAAACACCAATCCAAAATAAAACAAACTGAAAAAAAACCAAAACCCAACCAAACAAAAACCAAACAAAAATAAAACAAACAAAAAACCCCCAGAGCTGCCATATTATATTGGTAAAGATTATCTTGATGGCATCATGAGGCAGGAAAAGGAGGAAAAATGGAAGATGAAATTGAAAATTACAAGGCCAAACCAAGGTATAATTAAAAAAGACATATAAATTAAGGGTTTAAGAAACAAGTAGTGAACATTCTTTTCAGATAAGAAATGGAAGCTTGCAGGTATTGACACAGAGCTCTTATTTAGTTCTATAGACTTAGAAACCTTAGAGAAGGTTTCTAAGTCTAGAGAGAGAGAAACACATAGACTTAAAAATATTAGAGAACACCTGATCTCTTGATGCAAATCTACCTGTGAGTTTGTTCATCTGCTGAGCTGCTTTCCCAAATATACAGAATTTACATTCTAAGAAACATATTTTCTCATCAGAATCACTATGACAAAATAACTACTCAGCAGTTGCCTCTCTAAGGTAATTAAATTTTAAATAAATATGACCAGAAGGAAAGACAACTTTGTGCTTTCTCAGTGTTTCTGGATTTCCTTACATGAGCCACTGCCAAGACATTGTTGTCTAGCATAGAATATAAATAGGAATTTATGTGTAGGAATTTACTACCAAACCAAGGAAAACTTGGTTTTTAAGTAATTTTATCATCAGGTTTCATTAACAGTATAAGCCCCTCCATAAGCTCGTTTTGAGCAACAAAGTTTGAATTTCTTGGGAGGTAGTTACAGTTTGGTATCACAACTTCTTTCTTAGCCCTGCCAGCACTGACACTTTCTGCTGAACAGGAACACCACTGAAAAACAGCTTTCTAGATGGTCAATAGGAAAAACAAACACTGTGTGCAGAACAAAGAGAAGCCAGGACTGATTGATCAGACTTTCCTGCACATAATCCTCTGTTTGGCCAAACAATGGCAACTGGCAGGTCCCATCCATCACTTCCATTATATTCACAGTAAACCTTAAATCACTGTCCCTTTGGAAAGAAAGAAAATGGAGATAGAGAAGGAGCTGTGGGAAGCAGAAGGGTCTGTAATTGAGGGTCTCCCATGAAAACTTTGGAACTGAAGTCAAGCAGTGGCAAGGGAAGCCATGGAGCTTCTGAACATCAGGTTGGCTCAGGAATGAGCACATCTCTGAAACTCTGCACAAGAGAGATGCTCCAAGTTTCCTTGTGAACCACAAATAAGTCTTGGGAAATCTATGCACAATCAGAGCAAAAGCCAATTTTTCTTACAGCATCTGTGAAATAAATGCCTTGTAAAGTGCATTTCAGCAGGTTGGACCAGATGAGAGGGATTATAAATGTTGCTCACTGGAGCACTGACAATAGTGAGGATGGAAACAAGTAAAACACACACAGCTCAGTTTTGGTTTTTAAAGTTTAAGGCTTTTTTTTAAACTTTGTGGAAAATCTTTGGAGGAATTTACTTATCATTATAGAGCTATGATCTTAACTAACTCAATGTAGACTTCAAAGTGCACAAAATAAAGAGTTCTGATTTTAAATAAAACCTAAAAACATTCACTGCTTTTCTTTACAGTGCTTCTTAGGAAAATTCTCCAGATGAGCATTATATCTTTTGCAAAAAGGAATAGCTGGCCATCTCCACTTCCTCTGGAGATTAGAACTCTGGTTTACTTTCCAGACTGCTACAGAAATACCTCACAAAGAAGAAAACAAGGTTGAAGCAGTTTGCTGTCCCCACAGATGGCCACTCAAATGCTCAAACACCCCCACAGGAGAAACACAGCTCCAGCCTCTCTAGAATACTGGTGCCTTGAGGAGGATTCAGCATTGTCTCATGTTCTCCATTCCACAGGATCATGAGAAGACTGATACACTCAGGAGACAATTTTTTTTTCTAAAGCCTAATAGGAAAATGTGAGAGGAGCAGGTTGAATCTAAAATCCAGCTCAGATTCACAGCTGTGAGAAAAATCTAATTTCCTGCTCCAGTAACACCTTTTGCACTTTTTCCTCCAGCACCCATTAGGGCAAACCTACAAAGTTGGGGAGGCTTCAAGATACAACCAGAGAAAGAAAAGTTCCATCAGCCTATGGTTACCTGGACTGGGGAGACTGGTGCTCTAAGCACTGGGTTACTGTTCTTCGCTGAGGGAAGAACAGGGAGAAAAGTCTCTTGCTTTGGTTGCACTTTTTAACTGAATGGCAGCAATTCTTCTTCAAATCCATATGTATCAACGTATTTATGCTTTTAATTATTCTGCTTTCCCTTCCATTAGCAAAATATTCCCTTTATGAAAATTGAACCCCACCACTCCTTCCTAAACTTTTTTGCATAATGGTATTTGGAAGGCTAACAAACCAGTGGGGGTAATTTTGAGCTGCTTCAGAGAGGTTTGGCTCAATGCATTGATTCATTCAACTTTGCAAGAGATTCTTAAGTTTTAAACCTTTTTTGTTCATTAGGATTGAAAAAACACATTTCAAAAAGCTACAATTCCAAATTTTGTGTGCTGCTGTAATAGGGGACTAGATCTCATCAAGCAATGAGTAGAAGGCCTGGGTAGCAAAGGATTAGATTGTCTTTAAACATATTTATGATTTAAAAAATTAAGTTGAGTTTGACATAATCCAGCTACTCAAGATTTCAGTGAATCCATATGTCTTGATTAAAATGTTGCTCAGCAATTATTATTGTTTTTACAGTGTCCCACAAAAGCTCTTCAAGTAATTGTGACAGAAGTGAGGGGCAAGGTGCACAAACACACATTTGGGATGTTCAGTTTACAAGGCTCAGCCAAAATGGATGTGTGTGAAGGGATTAATATTTCCTGCTCTTTATAAAACATCAAAGGACCAACAAACATCTGTCAGACTTTGTTACTGACACACTTGCACTGTCAATGCAATAACCTGAACAGAGATTTAACTTAACAGTATTTACATTAATTACATTTGATTACTTGACAATTTTAAGCATCAACCACCAGTCAGTTAGAAAAGCACTGCAATCCTGTTTGCCAGGTGGGAAACCAGAGTGTTTGAGGGTGAGGCTTTAAAAAGCACATAAAAACTCTGCTGCAAGACACCCCCAAAGCTGGACAGTGTCAGCAACTGCACAACAACCCCAAACTAGAGCTGTGAGCCCCAGCTCCTCCTTTCTCCAGGAAAACCAAATGCCCCAGTGAGGCAGCTGTGGGAGGCATTATTTTGGGCAGTGGCTGCAGTACTGCTGATCAGGTGGCTGAGATCCCTCCAAATGCCCATCACTGCCAGGTGTTCTGCTGCAGAAGTCTGGACTCTCACAGCATCCCCACCTTCCAAGCTCACATTCCTTTATGCTCCACAATACACTATTCCTGTCAGCACTTCTTTGGAGGTCTCAGCTCCCTCACCTTCTATGGCATTTAGCTTGTACAGGCTGATAGGGTTGTCAAGGACATAAACCCCTCCTAATTTCCTGTTCTAACACCATCTCCATGTTCTAACACAGACCATACAGAGCAGTGCCCACCAGCACCCAGCACCTTCATCACTCACACAAATCTTTTAGCATTTACAAGTTCCAACACAGAATTTCCCCTTAACCCACCCTTACAACATTTACTGTAACTTTATGGAACAAATGCAAGACTAGATTGTGCTTCCCCCCAACCCCGTTTTAGTCCAGAGTAAGTGCTAAAAATGGGGTTTTGCAATTGTCTTAATTATAAAAGGTTTTCCCCAAGCCCTTATCACCTGTAACAGAACAGGCCTGGTGGAACAGTTGAATAATATATTATCACTTATGCTGTGATCTCCACCTGGAAGCTTAAAGAGAAGCATGTTTTCTTAAGAGAAGCTGGTATTAGACACATTCAGCTGTGTTGCAAGGGCAGTGCTGTTCTTCTGCCCTGTATTGCTTTGTATGTCCTGAACTGAATCTATTTCAGGTTCCACTGAAAATGCACAATAAGTCTCTTGACTGAAGTGCTGGAAATTCAGGTGGCCCCAGTTCAGCTCCACGCTGTGCCCTCACACCATTTCCTTTGTATATTTATAAACTTGAAACCTTAAGAGGTCTTTCTTCCCCAAAGTCCTCAGAAAGCATTATAATCTCTTGGCCGGTGGAGAGCTGCCCTGGTCCCAAATGTGCAGGCACGCTCACACCTTTGATGGACTTCATCCTGCAAAGCTTTTGTATCAATTTATCTTCACTAGGTAACTGGTGACTGGCCCTAAATCATGCCCTATTTACTGCACACTGGTATCTCTTTGACCAATGTCCCTGCAAGGATTTGGAGCTTTAACTGTCCACTTGTTGCTCCTCTGGCACAGGCCTTGGACATGTCCCCCACTTGTGGATGTGTTGGGGGGGTTAGTCCATGGCCTGCCTGCCAACAGCCTCTCTGCTAGAATCCCACACTCCCTGCTTTGCTGCCTGCTCTGCTTTTGGGGCATTTTATTGACTCCCCTCTGCCCCTGGCAGCATTATCCATCTGCCTCAGGAGCAGGACCCAGACAGCACATGGAAAAGAAGAGGCAATGAATCCACCTGAACAGTAACCCCTCATATCAGACAGCACGGGAACACTTCAAAACCAGACTATTTCAGCTTCCAGGTGAAATATTTTTTAAATTCCTTCCCTAGTATTCAATTCTTCAGTGACAGCAAAAAAAGGAAGCGCTGTGGAAAGCTGTCCTTTTCCAAGGAAATCTCAGTTCAAAGGAAACTCCCCATCGTTAGCACCAAACTGGGGGTAAAAAATCTCTGCTAATGCCTCAGCATTTCTAACTTTTGGAATGAAACTGAGCCAGCCTAAGAGCTTGCCATCATCCAAAGGGAACATTAACTCCCCTTCTTTCCCCTTCCATCCCCTCTCTGGGTACTCAGCTCACTGTTAATCTGGCAGGAAATTACTCCACCATAGGAAATGCGAATTAAGCCTTTACTAAACTAATCCACTCTGGACAATTATGTTGAATGTGTTAGGTGTTGGTATTGCAGGACTTTATATATAGGCAGGGGATAATATTCAAAGTGTACCTTTCCCAACCATTCCATTGTTTGTCAGAACTCAAAGTCATTTAGACAATGGGTGGTGCTTTAGTTTTTCCCCAGCATTAAATCAGTGCCACTCATCTGAATTTACAAGCAGCCTGGATCTGAACAACCAACATCCATGTTCCCCCAGAAGTGTTCCACAGCTGTCCTCTGCTTTAGCAAACACAGACTGTGTCAGGCACACTCCTGTCTCCAGGCCTGTGACCACCAGGGGCAGACACTGTACACATATTCCAGGCAGTGCCACAGGAATTCTGGTGCAATTTGTGCCAAGGGGAGGAACAGAAGGCTGCCTTCTATTCTGCTGAACCAAGACAGAGAGAAACAATCATTTGGTGCAGAGATTCTTTGAGTGCTGTGAATGCTGAAAACAGAGGCAGGTTGTTGATGTGTTGTTGACTTCCCAGTACTGCAGTAACCAAAATCCTAAAGTGTATGGGTAACTGAGTAGTCTCCCCAAAAGATGCAGCAGGATAGAGAAATTGTGTACACCCTGGACTGAACAACAGAAATAACCTGTAAAAACTCCAACTTCCCCTTCTCATGTACATAAGGATGGCACATCAGGAGAGTAAGCCCAAAACAGGAGCTGCTTAAGGTAGGTCTGTGTTTTGATGCTACAAATCATTTGGTGGCAGTCCCACCCTGAATTCCAGCTGCTCAGTTCCACCACTGACACATCTCAGTGCTGTTAAGCCACAAAATTCCTGATCTGATTCAGAGTTTGGTTCGATGGACAGTTGGATTTAGTCAACTGTCAGCAGCCCTGTGAGCACTTGCACATATTGTT
Organism: Pseudopipra pipra; assembly: GCF_036250125.1. Lineage (NCBI taxonomy): Eukaryota > Metazoa > Chordata > Aves > Passeriformes > Pipridae > Pseudopipra > Pseudopipra pipra. The sequence goes on from NC_087560.1 coordinate 1,989,222, forward strand.
ATTTATCTGTTTTCCCAGACATGCACAGAGTTCTGAAGGCTTGAAACAGATAAGCTGCAACATCATCTCTGCCCTATTTACAGGTACAATTTACATTGAAAATTGCAAAGGTGCAAACAGAAAGGAAAGAGCTATTAGAGGCAGAACATGTAAGACATCTACAGAGCAAACTTGAAGAATTCACCCAAGTACTTTTGGTTATGACAAAAAGTCTAAGGGAAAGTTTTAAAGAAAATCTTATGAGTTAAATATAAATGTGTATGACAGATTAGGCTTTTAAATTCAGAGTACAGATCACAGAGAGCAAATACTGGAGTAGAACATGATTCTCAAGTCTCTTGGCCTATTCAGGTGTCTCCATTCCACTCCTCATTCTCCATTCTTCTTTTGTTCTAAGCTCCTAAATCATTCAAATTAGTCAGGCAGGTGCCACAGAAATTACTGGAAGGAAATGAGAGGCCATCCAGAATTTGTTACTCAGGTTATCTAAAGTGTGTCAGTGCTACCACAGCCAGCTCAGTTTGCTCTTCATGCCAGTGGAAGCCTTAAATGTTTTAAAACATTTAATTCCTCTACAATGAAAATTGTCTTTTCACCCATATCACCTCCCAGGAAGATTTTGTCTCATTGAATGCTTTTGACAGTAAAAATATGTGGTCAAATTATTAAACATTTAGGTAGTCTTGCTTCCTGTTTTAGGTATTTCTTTCCATAAATTGGGAAGGGAATCTTTAGAAAGCAGAAGCAATAGCAGTATGAACACCTGAGGAAAAGTCACACACACAGGAAAGATTTTACTCTAAAACATCACTCACTAAAGAAATCTGAACACACAGAAATCCACACCAAGTCCTCCAACACTCTGTACAAGTAAGAACTAACATGTGAATGATCATCACAGGGTGTTACAAGTAAGAACTAACATGTGAATGATCATCACAGGGTGTTTTTCCAACACTTCTGAATCGTCAGGCTTGGATCTCCAGTTTGCCAAGCCTCTGATTTCCAGCTCTATGCTCAGCACTGACCATATGAAGGAGATGATTTTAAACGGAGTATCCAGGCAGGAGGAGGGTGGGCAGGGAAGACAACAGCAGTAAAATACAAAGATTCATTCCCCCACCTTGTGGGTAACCACTGAAACAACAATTTACAGGAGCATCTCTTCATTTGCAACCTACACACATTCATCTATCAAATGTCACACACATTTCTGCTGCACTACAGTGAGTCAAACTTAAAAAAACCTTTGCAATTAACTCAGAGATGATTCAAGTAATATGCTCTGGTTTATTTTTTTAATTCCACAACAATTTAGAGAATATCTGCTCTTTTGGTGTTTGTCATAATCAGTTACTCAAGGCTGGTGTGCTCTGGTGAAGTGTGAAGAAGGTCTTAACAGTGTAATAAAATAAAAAAGTTAGCTGTTAAACTGTTAAAAGTTTCTCATCATACTAAACTTGCATTTTCTCTTGGTTTTTGATTATATACCTTTGTGCTGCTTTTACTGGTAATTAATTAACCTGCAACAATTCTATGGCATCAGCTGCAGAAATGTTTCTGGATTCCTTACAGTCAAATGTCAGAGGTCTGGAAAAGTCAAGGATACATTTCTTTCCAGCAGGGAAAAGGAAAGCCCAGTCAGAGGTGAGGATGACAAACGGCAGAGGAAGCTTTACAAGCACAACACAGTCCTCATGCATCAACTAAGCCAAGGGCAGATCCAGGGCCACATTTATCAGGACCTGCAGAGCTCAGTGATTTACCTATAGAGCCTTGATTACATGGGAGAGGAAAGCAAGTCTTACCTGCTGGGGCCATGTCTGAAATCCCTGGAAGCTCACTGCATTACAGGATATGAGCAGATTCCACATTTGTCAAGTCTTTGCTTTGGACAAGTGTTTTGCAGACTGACCATCCCTGCTGTGCTCACCCCTGACAGCAGCAGTGCAGGAGCAGTGTGGGCACACACAGATCAGCACAGGAACTGCAGGGGTGGTATTTTACCAACACAGAGCATTCCCAGTGTTCCAGCTGCTGACTCCAGGAAAGGGTCTGGGAAAGGCTCTGCCTCGCTGACTGAAATCCAAACAAAAATTTCTCTCCCTTGTTAAAATCCAGCACAGTTACTGTGTTCAAGTCCTGCAAGTTACCTTCAGAACCAGATGAGACATTTTCCCAGTTACTGATGTAAAGGGAATTTGTAGCAGGATACCAACTTAGCTTTTTACTGAGTTTTTTTTTACCTCTTTTTTTGACCATTTTATAGATTTGTCACCATCTTGCTTTCACCTTCCCTCGCTCCCAACCTACCACAGAAATATTAGGGGGTTCCTCCCCTCTCCCTTGCCTCCCCTGGCCCCAGTGCAATTTGAAGATTATATCAGAATAGATGATGAAAAATCTCACTCCATAATAAATAACAAAGAATATAAAATATTTTTAACTATTTTTTACTTGTTGACCTACAGGAGGGGTTAGGATAGAACGAACTGAATCAAGTTTTAAATTCCCACTTTCAATAGGTCAACTTTTTCCTTTCTAGAATTATTTCTCCTTTCATACTTCAGCTCTTCTCTCTCACACAGCTGAGGTGACTGGACTAAGCTTCCAGCACAGCTGCTGACAAACATCTTAAAAAATTCCAAACAGGAGCAAATGGCAGCACAGAGATAATAAATGCTGAAGTCTGGAGATCTGTGTATTTGCATCACTGTTACTTAGTGATTATTCAAATGAGATCCAGAATCCAAGGGAGGGAATTGCATTAGGATCATTAGTTTACTAAAGAATATTCATTTACCTGGATCTTATTTTAAAATTTTATTTTACAACTAGATGTCTAATCAACCTCCCTCCCCTTCAATGTGGCACCACGTGTTTAAGTGGGAACTGCCCTCTCCCTCCAAAGCCTACCTTTGTCCAGGAAACTTTATAATAAAGAGATTAAAGCTTTGATTTTTCCAGTGGAACTTGAAGTTGTGTATGTTGATTCTCAAATCCCTCCACTTGTTTCTTATACTAAAACTCCTCTTGAAGTGGTCAGTCCACTGGCATCTATTCCACATTAAGTCTCCACACTCAGGTTTCACTACATGTGACTTCATAAGCTGTTGAAAGAATTATTTTGTCAAACAGATGCTGGTTTCAAAAGGTTTCACAAGTCAGTTTACACTTTTAAAATTCCATCCTTTTTATTTTATTTTTAAATACTCTGAGTGACCCAAGATACCCTTACATAAACAATCCTTATTGTCAACCCAAACCCAAAATTAGGATATATACCTACTGTAATCACTGTGTTACTACACTACAACAAAGCTTATTTACTGCCAGCAATGAAATAAAAACACTGGTACCTTGATTGTGAAGCTGAATTACCTAATTGATCTCCTCTTTCAACTTCACAATTAATACCCTCTAAAACTATTTATTCTCTTACTCCCTATTCTGTGCCCACAATAAACCAAACAATCTTCCACACTCTGCAAATTGTGAGAAAATGGTTCAGTGTGATGGTGAAAGGTGTGAAGCTGTTTTGATGCACAGACTTTTAAGCTGTCACAGGAAACACAGAACCTCATCTTTTGGGTGTTCCCCTTTGGTTTTGGGGGGAGAGGGAGGCATTTCAGATTCTTCATTGTGACAGAAGCCCCTGAAGCTGGGCTTGGAGGAGCTCTCCTGGCAGTGCACAGGTCCCCTTTGACTCAGGCTGCCAGCATCTCCAAGGATGGATATTCCACAATCTGAGGGGTCTCAGGGGGTTGGGGGGTGGGGGTGGCTGGTCGTGGTACTTGTCTCCTTAAAATTTCACTTCAGTAGTTTTAAGTGGGTGGCTTTTTGTAATTCTGTAGAAAATGACTGGTGGTTGTCAACAAACACAGGGCCATTTTAAGAGGAAAAAATCTAAATAAAATCCAATGATAATTCCCATTGAAAGAGATCCTAAAAATCCCCTTAAACAGTTCACAGTGAAATGGACCAAGCTCATGTAAGGAATTAGTAAAGAAGTCGACTGCATTTTCAAAATACAACATTTCAGCATGTGAAGATTTATTTTTCTCCAGATTGGGCAGAACTCCAATGAAAATTATCAAAATAAAAAGCTCCTTAAAAAAAGCCCACAATGAAGTGGAATTGATAGCACCATCCTGTGAAGAACCATATCCATTAACTATTTCAGAAGGTCTCATGTCATTGTCTTTATTTCAAAGCATTAAATGGTTCTAAAAACATAAACAAAATCATACTAACATGTTTTTCAATGAACAGTTTGATTTTATTACAATTTTTCTGCTAGTGTCCTTTTAAATGGTTACAGGGGACAGATCTACATTGAGGAAGGATAGAATGCTCTTCACCTACAGAGTGAAAGTTTCAGACTGGGAATGTTTCAGAAAGGAGGCTAAAGTTTTCAGCTCAAGCTGAAAAAAGAGCCTGAGAAAAAAGTCCCAAGGACTAAACATTCATCCATGCCTTGTAAAAAGAAATGTTTCTGAAGAGCTGGAGAAATCTGTGATGATCCAGAAAGCAAGGGAGCAGCTGAAGCAAAGCAAGGACCAGGTCTGACCTATATGCTTGGAGTTCTAATCAACACTAATTTTACTGTGTTGATGTTCAGTAAAACATGGTTTTTGAGACAGCAAAAAACTTCTGGGAGCTCATGGTAAGGCAGGAAGATCTCAACAGTTTGGCCAACTTGGTGTGCTCAGTAATACTGAAAAACTCCAGAGCTTCATGGAAGCCCAAAATCTGAAAGGTGTGGAAAAACACTTTGTTGCCAGACAGAAAAAAAAAAAAAAAAGAAAGAAAGAAAGAAGAAGAAAAAAAGGTAAAATCTTTGAAAAAGCTCTTCACTTTGCATCATAGCACCTGGCTGAAATTCATCACTCAAGACTGACTGCAAATGTACTCTTACCCTCTTACCCCTACAGATCATCTCCACAGGATTTGATTCTGCAGTTGTTCTTATGCTGGACATCCAGCTAAGGAGTAGACAAGAGACTCTCCCTGTCCTTTAACTCCCTCAGCCAGCACTTCAAGAAAATATACCAGCTTAAGGAAAAGAATGGACAAGGAACAGGGGGGAAAGTTGCCCAAGTCAGAGAGCAAAGCCTCGGTAGAGCCAAGAGTGCTTGCAGCTGGAGAGGAGGCAGCTGGGCCAAAAGCTGCTTCAAAACCAGAAGCAAAGGCAGAAAGACACGTGGTAACATGGAATGGGACACGTGAGGAAAGCACTGGAAACCTACTGGTCCCAAACATCCACCTTCATTCAAGCAAGAAATGGGATTGCCCTCTCATGTCCTCGTGAGTGCTCGATCCACGTGGTAAAGGAGGTCACTCCTCACTTCAGCTGGGGGTCACTCACCAGCTCAAGCTCAGGTGGCAACCCACACTGCAAAGAATGCTTTTCAAAACAAAACTACTGCTTCTTCAGACTGCTTTACATAGGAAGTGACTTCTCTGTACCTAATCACAGAAAGTCAGAAAAGAAAAATATCTACTGGTTGCAATTCAAGCCAGAAAGTTGACCAAAAAAACTGAATGGAGCAGAAGACTGGAGTCAGAAATGTGTCTTCAGAACTGTTTTAAGCTCCAATTCTCCACCTAAAAATAGGCACGTGGTACTGTCTAGACATGCACAGAGTAAAGTGGAATCTATTTTCAAGTGTGAGTTAAGAGGCAGCACACATCCAAGTGTCCCTGAGATGCCAGAAAACAAGATGCAGGAAATGCTGAGCTGTACAAAGCTCTCCTGCAGTACACTGGGACTCCAGCTATTTTTTCATGGTGTCAGTGACATGTGGCAAATCAACAGCATTTAACACACTTGAGAAGCAACAACACTTCAAACCAGAGCACAAATACTTGCATATAAAAATTTATTGTCTTTCTTTTATACATGGGCTTAAAATACATACAACCCAGACAGGTAATTTATTTAATGTTCGAGCAGAGCTTTGTAGAAAACAGGTGATAGCACAGAATTAAAGGCTGTACCACATTTTCTCCCATGTAGCAAACTGGATTAATAGCCATGTGCATACAACAGCAATAAAATCATGTCTGCAGTGCTCCCTAAAAGTTCTGTGTTCGGCAGCTGAAAAATGCCTTCAGCTTTCTAATTTTGGTGAGCTCACAGGCACAGGTGAAAAGTGCATTTATAGAATCCACCAGCCCTTAAATATAAAGACAGTTTGAAAATCCAGGCCTGGTTCTTCTGTTTAGTCCACTTACTGAACAGATCTATGCAAAAATATTGTCATTTTTATTCATCAAGTTCATATATATATATAGCTATTATCTAGCACAAATGAAATTAAAAAACACCAGAAATTATTCTTCCCAAGTGAAGAAAGGGTAAATTTTCATGAGTAACTATTCACAAAGACACTGATAATCTTATTCAAGAGACTGGCAGCAGGAGTTCTTAGTTCACTGATCACTGAACTCAAAACCTGCCTGACTCTGTTACTTCAGTTTGTGCCTCGTGTTAAGAGTGGAACTTGTCTCAGTGAAGCTCCTGGGATTATTCACACCATTAAGAACCAGGCATGGACTTGGTGTTTAAATATTGTGCTGAACTGAATGCTAACAGTCCTCAGGAAGAGAAACTGCAACAAAAATGTTGTGTCAGAAGTGGGTTTTAACTTAATGAGATCCTTTCTTCCAGTGGGGCGACCACACATTGGAATAAGGAAGTTAATTACTTTGATTTGAGCTTTGACATCCAATGGTAAACTCAGTGTGCTGCTCCTCCTGGAGAAGTCTGTAAGCTACAGTGATACAACCCAAACCATGTACATGCACATGACAGGTGAAGAATATTTCCATTTTTAAAGTGCATCTTTTCATTTACAGTGTGACAACATTCCCAAGTAAGCATTTCCAGACCACAAGAGCCTATTTCTTTCATATATACTCATTCTTATGTTGTCCCAATGCAGCATTTTCTAATACTAAACAGACAGGGATGAAATTATAGTAGGGAAATTGTGCACACTTCTTTCTTAATTTAAGGAGAATGCTGCCTAAAATAGAAGGATTTTTTAATTAGTTTCAGTCATTAACAGAAGTACTTCATTTTGCAAAACACTAGAACCACAAGCACTACAACCTGTCTGTAAACCATAAACTTATAGTGCAAATAAGATAACCACTTTATTGCAGAATCCATTTCCCTGACATAAAAGAAGGGCAGAAAATGAAACTTCAGAGTGGAAAAACATTTTATCAAACATCGTACATTTTGCACTTAAATGCACATTTTAGAATAAGGAAATCCACTGTTTCCCACAGAAACTGAAGTATTAATGGTTGTTAACTCTGAAAGAAGACCTCAGGCATTTTATCTTTATTTTTTGCCCAGTGCTTCCATGTTGCTTCTAATCAATTTTAGGGAGACAATTGCACCCCAAAGGTCAGACCCCACAAATCCTACCATTATCAAGACATTTGTGGTTTCTTCAACTGCAACGAGGCTCTTTTCACCAGCTTCTGCTGATTTCTTGTTGCCTGAGCTTCCTGAATGGCACCACAAATCCACTGTAAAACAACGAGAAACAGAAAATTAAAGCACAACCTGAGGTTTCCTTCCAGAAGATGCTACTAAAACAGCTAATTCAAGAAGTATTAAAATCTACAAACACACAGGCTAGTTAAAGTTACTTAAAGAGAAATAAATTAAGAAAAAGCTTCAGTGATATTGTCAATCCACTCTGGATTTTCTAGTAACATTAATGATGTTATTCACAATTAGGTAAACCCTGCTCAGGCAGCACCCCAAGACAAGTGATCTCCTTTCAAACAGGTACACAACTGACATTTCCAATAATTATCTGCTCTGGAGGCTTTCCAAGGCAGGCCATTCAAACAGCAGGCAGGAGCCCCTGTCCAGTGAGCCCACTGGGAACTCCAGCCTGTCCCAGTAACAGCCCCAGTGTGAACCAGCAGTCAACCTTTCAACAGCCATTCCACCTCAGGAATATCCTCTAACACACATCTAAAGGATGCATTCCTTCTGCCTTGGCTGAATTTTCAGTATTATGGGATCAAAGGCCTTAAATAAATATACTGACCAATGACTGCAACCTCCTGGCCCCATTAATTGGCACAGGTCAGCTTTTGACATGCTCTGTTCCTCTTGCTGCACATTATTTTTAGCAAAAGTTTGAATGCCATAAGAATAAGGCCTTTTGAGGAAAACATTGTATCAGATCAAATGGATCAATGTTTTTTGGTTCTAAAATGGATAGAAAACTACTGAGAGCCTCCAACTCCTGCATTTAGTCTGAGGCAAAGAGCTCCAGAAGAGGACTCTGTTCAGGCCAAACAAGGATGAGGTTTGCATTGTCTGTAAACCTCAGAGAATAATTCACAACAATTAAAAGAGGTTATAAACGACAGGAGGCACTTTTGATATTTCCAATGAAAACCACTTTCAAACTGGATAGTTAGTTGAAATCCAGAAAGGGATGAATTAAAATAGAACCTAACAATAGTTCTATAATTAGAAACAACTTAAAGCAGTGCAACTAAACCAGTCATTTTTATTGAATTCCTGAATAAAAATAATTAGTTAAAAACCCCACATCTCAACTGCCTAACATTAAACACATTGTGTATTATGCATAAAATGTGTATACACAATATTAACATATCTCTAGTCTGAGAAAATGAATGTCAGTGTAACCTGTAAATGCCAAGGGGGGGAACCCAAACCAAACCATGCCCTGGGGTAGCTCAGATGGTCACTCTGATTTCACCTGAGTAATTCCAGAATTTACCAAAAGCTGAAGTGTTTGAAAGGCTCGTGAGGGCTTTTTTTTATCCATAATTTCAACAAAAGTAAAACTCATTTATACAACAATGAATATTCAAGATTAAGTTAAGCTGGATGGACAAACAACACACATAATTTCAAACAGTTATGAGTTCCTGAAAACTCCTGGAGGCTGGGAAAAGATTCAGAGCACTGAAGAAGGACAAACATCCACCCCTTGTCTGTTCTTTGGGGGAGACAGAACAAGAAGCTGCAGAGATGTTTAACATGCTGTTGAAGACATTTATTTCATGTGCATATCAAGGACAGCACTCTCCAGAGAAGGGACAGTTATTTCTGAAGCAAACTCTTCCTATCAATGGCATCAGTGTTAAAAAAGGAGATGCAAGATCAAGGGTAATACTGATAAACTCAAGAAACAGAAATTCACAGAGGGAAAATGGGTAGTGCTGCACCTGGGAACACAAAACTCCATTTTCAATGCACAGATACCAGCATAAACACAGGAAAAGGAATGTGCAGTTAGGAAATAACACCAAAAAAGGGAATCAAAGACAAGGAAGTGTCCTTCTAGTGTGGCTCATGTGTTTTGTACAGTGCTCCAGCTCTGGCCAGGTCACTGAGACACAGACAAGCTAAAAGGATTTAAATTAGTTGGCTCCAAGTGTGATTTGGAAAACACGCCGTAAGAAAAAGCTGAAGGAACTTTTTCAGACAAGACACAGTAAAGAAATAATATATAGAGTCTTCCAGTAGATAAAGTACCTCAAAATTACAGCCATTTTTTTCCTTCCCAGTCTAACCCATCCTTTTAGAAGGCTTGATCAATTCAACAGCAGTGATCTGGCCCTGATTCTGATTCCAGCTGCTGACTTGCCACTTACTGGAGCTACAATTTCAGTTGTACTTCCAAGATACTGTGGATCCAACTGATCTCACTTCTGGTATCAAGGAGAATTCCTCTTACATCACCTGATACAATACCACAGTAGGACACAGGGTTTCCAAGGTAAATTCTTCTCTTGTTGAAGTACCCTGGAGTTTATATAAACTGATAGATCAGCTTGAATGAGTTACCTACGAGATCCAACAGCCCCAGAACAAGAGCTCATGAACAGATCAGCCTCCCCAGCACCAACAGGAACAAACAGTTAGAGATAAAGGGTAGAAAAATCAGGTGTGGGGAGGGAGGAATCTAATTAAGCCTTTTCACACAAGGTCCATTTACTGGCTTAGTCCAGTGATCTTGGAATAATGAGGACACAGCAGAACTCAGAGGAAGGTTGAATCCTAGAGACTACAGGGAATCTAATACAACCTAGTACTTCAGATACTGGAAATTCCTTCAGATATTAAATTCCTTTAATGAGCTTTAACATACAAACCCTAAGACTATGCAACTTCCCCCTTAAATTATTATTGCATAAACCCTCCTGAACGCTTTGGCCTATCTTGCTTCATCATTCTCCTGGTTCAACTCCTTTTTCAACACGAAACTATGAGAAATGGTTCTATAAGGGGTCTCTGAACATTGCCATCTTTTTACATGCTGAGTTTAACAGCTGTTAACAACATCATAAGGAAAGAAGAAGAATGGGGGCAAAAAAAAAAAAGAATATACCCTTGCTGTCGCTTCGTCCTGAAGCTGAACTGCCTTTACACATTCATGACCTGTACTGTCCTTTCTGTGGAACATCCTTTGATCCTGCTGCAGAGGGGAACAAAAAAGTGCTTCAGATGACTCACAAAACAAGAATGCAGAATCTGATACTTAAATGGCCTGAATGTCAACTTCAGGTTAGATTTAAACACGGTCTCTGTCCAACCCAATTTGTACTTTCAAGAAATTTTACATAAATCCCGTCATACAGTCCCTTAGTTAGAAGTTAGAACCATAAATAAGTTAAGAGCATGTTTGGATGTTTAACTACTGTTAAATAGAAGGCATTTTAAGTGCTTTTCTTACCAAAACAGTTAATTTTACAATATTTCCTGCATAGGAAGGGCAGCGTGTAAATTCTTCAAATAAGTGATCCCACTCTATTGTTAAATGGCCCAAGATTTCCACTTCTTTCACATAAATCACTCTCCTGTTCAGAAAAACAAAAAAGGTAATGCTCAATTTCTCCCTGGGACTAGAACTTAGCTGGAAAAGCAAAATAAAACATTTGCTTAAGAAGGCATTGTCTATGATGATTTAAAGTATCCACTCCCAGTGGACCTGTATTTCCTTAATACATTCTCAGACAAGCACTTTGTCTTTAAAACTTGATGATTCTTGTGGGGCCCTTCCAGCTCAGCATATTCTGTGATTCTGTGATATATCTGGAGGTGCAAACAACTAAATCACCCAACTCTCCTTCACTGACACTGCTGCAGCAGGAATTTTGAGGTGTCCTTGTAAAACACATATGGGGATATCTCCATGGGCTTACTGTGGATGAGCCTATCTCATACATCCAGGGAAGGTGGAAACTGGTGACATATGGGATGTGGAGATCATAATCCTTTTCCATCATCCAAATGTATTTAAGTAGTTTTGAGTACCCCAACTGTGTAGCCAAAACTGGTAACAGTCTGAATTTTAAAAATTGTCTGATGAGTTAAATATTGATTTTCATGCTGCTACAAAAGCTTAAAAGTTCATTTAGAATATCCTGTAATTAACAAGATTGTAAACATGTGCATTATCAAACTGTTGGTTTGACTGTTAACACTTACCACAAGGTAATTTGAAAAATTAAAAGCAAAGAGAAAAAAAAGAGTATTTCCATCCCAGTATGATGAAAGGATCACTGATCTCAGAGTAAACTGTTTTCCCAAATTAGTATCCAGCATTGGCACCATAACTAAATTACATTTTCCATAAAGGAAACAGAATAAAATATTTTAAAAATCAAGAAAGAAGTAGATAAGGAAAGTACATATGCAGAGAACAGCAATCAGTTTAGACTCAGCCAGATGTCTAATCCCCGAGTTGAAATCATGCCAAGCCCTTAGAAAGCCTTCAAAACTTAATACCTGTTGGTAACAATCAGATTTGCTCTTCTGCCCCTTGGAAGTGCACAGTGGTATCGATACATCTCTTTTTCCAGCTTTTTGATGTGCAGTTTCTGAAACAGAAACAATTTTGAGGTCGTACAAAGAAAACTCAAAGTGGTGCCTTCAATTCCAAAGCCTTTCAAAAAGTTACCTCACTGAAGCAGGTGTTTAAAGGCAGGCTCAGTGTGAGTCACTGAGAGGTCTGATTGTTCCACTCCCAGGTGGAACTCTGACACTGCAAGAACAGACTACTTCTTCAGCTTTAATTTCCCTTCTGTGTTAATAACTGTTTTGCAATGTTCATTCTGCTGCACCTCGTGCTGCAGACTTGATTCCAGAGGGAAAATCCTGCAATGGTGCCTTTAAAAGGAGGCAGCACATGACCCAGATTCTTAGAAAGAAACTATCAAGATGCAAACTCTCAGTGCACCTCAAGCTCAGGTTCTGAAGCACTGGACAGATGTGCCTATTCCACAGCCAAAATAGGAGGGTAGGCAGAAATGCAGATTAAATTACTCATCATGTTTTGGTTAGGCAACTACAACTCAAGTGACAAACTGACTACAGAAAAAGGTTTGAAATAAAGTACTGAAGTACCCCTAGGATATTTTTTGTCTATTATTTTTTGCTTATTAACATTTTTTTTCATATTTCTTTTTCTGTTCATGCAGTTTAACTGAAGTATGTTTCTGAGCACATGTCAGCAGGTCTACAATCCATCAACATAGACCAGCACAGAACAGTCTCACAGTCATCCCTCCATCAGACTCACAATAATACTGGATTAAAGGCAACAAGATTCACACAGAGACACATGAATGTATTTGTGGGAAAGGAATATACACCAAAACATCACGTAGAGAAAGACAAAAGTCTGAAATCAATAATAATAAAAGCCAAAGTGAGTATGAGAAGAAATCTGTGCCAACTACTGGTTCTCCTCACGTGCAAAAAATCCTTACAAAACACACATTCCACTTGTAAATAATGTTTAATTAGTAAAAATTGGCAAGGTAGTTACATAGGCATACTATCAAAGCATGTTAGCTTTGTACCCTCCCAGTCAGTACAACCCCCTTTTTTATCATACAATATGTTTTCATGAGAAATGTGCAGCTCCTGTGTAGGAAGGTGAGGGCACACAAGGAAGAAAGCCTGGATGCAGAAGGCTTGCACTTCAGATCAACACCTGGCAAGTGCCTGCAACTGGATGCCCCAAAATGGGTTTGATATTCTTCAGAGCAAGGTAAGATGACTTTCAGTTCATTTTACAGCTGTTCCTGTGGAATTCAGCCTCTGTATAACAGTAATATCCTCAGGTCGTTTCTGACAAATTAGGAAGGACAAATCAAAGAGGGAGGACTAAAAACTGAGTATGTTTTTAGTTATTTCTTGTAAACATAAATTCCTTCTGTATTTCCACAGTTGGACCCATAAAACTGGTAAGATGACAACAGGAGTTCCACTTGACTCCACATTTCTCTGTGGTCAACCATACAGGCTAAGAACTCTATGTAGTTTAAGTAACCAAAATTGAAAGATCAGCCTACATAAGATTCAATTAAAAGAGGGTTCAACATTTATTTATATCTGCATTTTATTTTCATATATTTACAAGTTCAACAAATGTCTTAAAGTATCATCATATATCACAAACAGCCCAAAAATCCTTTAAGCCTAAAAGAGGATGAATATTCAAGACTGAAATCAACAGCATAGTGTTTGCCTGGACTTGCTCTCTAGTGATGTGAAATTTTGAAATACATTTTAATTCAGCATTTTTCAGCAATCAAAACCACAGAGTTGACACCTTCTATAAAAAAATATCCCTTTCTGACCATCTTAAAAATTTCTGAAACTGTACAATGCACATGAAAGGGAAAAAAAAATGCCAGCAAGACTCCTTATCTCAAAGTGTCTTCAAGACATTAGAACAAAGATGGCAAGACATTACTAAAATGAAAATATGAACTCCCATTTTACACCTGACCCACAGTTGTTTCAAAAACAAGTGAAAAATTTAAGAAATAGAAAACCCACCAGCATGTGAAGACTGGAACTCAAAGGCTGCAATCTATATTCTGAACCCTTCTGTTGAAGATGAAGAAATTAGATATGCCACATATTTAAACAGATTTATTCATAAGCATGTTTCTCTATTCAGGCTCAAAGCTTTGGAGAGCAAGCCTGTTTCTCATCACTTCAGAAACAATCCCGGTAGTATTTTTAGATTTTCCATGCAATATGTTACTAAAGGAAGAGTTCCCTCTGGGGGCTGTGCCTGCAAGATGCAGTATTTCCCAGAGCTATTCCCAATCCACCTGATAGATGCCAGCACAATGGTGGGGCCATTCTGGAAAAAGGGGGCTGCACTTGATGGAAATCACTCCAGGATCTGCACACTCTTAAAATTCAGACATCTTTCTCAAAAGCTGTTCTTTTTATGAGCACACCAGAGCACTTTGAAGAAGTTAAGTCATTCTTATTTTACATGGCAGTGAAAGAACCGGTGCACATTTCCCCAGCAGAACAGGGAGGCAACCAGAAATAGAATCTGCAGCTCCCTGCATAGGCTGTGCTGCTCTCTGCCACACAACAGCCTCACCACCCTGCCTCAATTATTCATGAGGTGTTCTGCATTCTTTATAAAGCTTTAACTGGGAAATGAAACAAAGTCCTGCCACAGGCAGTGAATAATGGATGAGTGCATCGTGTCAGCCCTGCAGAGCTGGGGAGAGGAGCCTCCTCCCACAGCAAGGCCAAAGCCCACCAGGACAAAGGCCTCACTGCAGCACCTCCCCTCAGCTGCAAACACTCCTCACACAGGGATTAAAGCTCAGGAGAACTGGAGAACAGTTCTCCTAGAAGTGCCCTGTTTGTCCTCTGAGTTCTGCACCTCTGCTGTGCATCCGTGTTTAACCAACCACAGGGTCCTTTAACCAACCACAGGGTCCTTTAACCAACCACAGTGTCCTTTAACCAACCAGAGTCCTTTAACCAACCACAGGGCCCTTTAACCAACCACAGCCTCCTTTAACCAACCACAGCCTCCTTTAACCAACCACAGCCTCCTTTAACCAACCACAGAGTCCTTTAACCAACCACAGAGTCCTTTAACCAACCACAGGGTCCTTTAACCAACCACAGGGTCCTTTAACCAACCACAGGGTCCTTTAACCAACCACAGGGTTCTTTAACCAACCACAGGGTCCTTTAACCAACCACAGGGTCCTTTAACCAACCACAGGGTCCTTTAACCAACCACAGTGCCCTTTACCCAACCACAGAGTCCTTTAACCAACCACAGTGTCCTTTAACCAACCACAGGGTCCTTTAACCAACCACAGGGTCCTTTAACCAACCACAGGGTCCTTTAACCAACCACAGTGTCCTTTAACCAACCACAGGGTCCTTTAACCAACCACAGAGTCCTTTAACCAACCACAGGGTCCTTTAACCAACCACAGGGTCCTTTAACCAACCACAGCCTCCTTTAACCAACCACAGCCTCCTTTAACCAACCACAGGGTCCTTTACCCAACCACAGCCTCCTTTAACCAACCACAGGGTCCTTTACCCAACCACAGGGTCCTTTAACCAACCACAGGGTCCTTTAACCAACCACAGGGTCCTTTACCCAACCACAGTGCCCTTTACCCAACCAGAGGGTCCTTTACCCAACCACAGTGCCCTTTACCCAACCACAGCCTCGTGCTCGGTCCCTCTCACGCGCCCGCCGGGTGCCCAGTGTGACCTGCCAGGCCCTGCACGGGCTGAGCACATCCCTCCCCAGCCCAGATCCATCACATCCAGCACTCCTGGGAAAAGGAGCTGGGGACACAACTTTACCCATCTACTCCACCTGGCTCCTGTCCTCGTTCTGTGCCTTAAAACCCACTTACCAGTGGAAAAAAGTAACTTGTCTTTTAAGAAGCTCCTCCCAAGACAAGCTCTAATGCCTACCAGTGCCTGTATTTCACACACAACTATTGAAATTAAACATTTTTTCATCCAAGCACTGGACTGAGGCATCCACTGCTTCAGGTAACCTTGCAAGGTTTCAGCCTTGGGAGCACATGTTGATTTTAAAGGGACATATGCATTAGATGTAGTTAAAACAGATGAGAGGGTGGGGATTCTGGTTAAACTACTTGTAACATAAGATCAAAACTGCATCCAAAAATAAACAGCACTTGTACCTATTGTGATTAAACTCATAAATGCACATAAAACTGACTTTCTGACCCATCTTTCTGTTAAATACCCTATTTCCTGTGAAGACACTGTCCCCTCTTGCTTCTAATTTACATTAGAAAACAAAACCTTCCCAACACTCACCTCTAGCATAATAATCAATTAAAGTAATTAAATAATTTAAATAATTAATTAAAAAAAACCCCTCTGTATTCAACAAAGTGACTTCTTGAAAGAAACAAACTATATTTAGGGAACTATACAGTTAGTATCCTGGTTAGTATACAATTCCAATCTGCACCATTTAGATCTAAGAAATATATAAATACTAGATGTGCAGGAAGTGCATAATATCCAGTTTTCAGTGTTAATTGTGCCACCTTTTCCTTTTTTCTAGATGTAAAAAATACACTGAAAAAAATAAAAAAAAAAACCTCAAGAAGACAAAATGTGACCTGCTCAGTATATCACAACTTAATTACACTTAATCAGTTAAAAAAAAAAATCACTAAATGTTTTTTTTTTAAACAATTTTGAATTGACCACTAAATACTAAAAGGGCATTGGCAGCAGAGATGTTTCTGTTCAACATTGTTTCCCATCTGACAGGCAAAAAATTTGCTCTGACAACAACTTGTTAAGCTCAGCTTGCTCATTTCTAAGATGCTGTATTAGTAATGAAATCTATGGCACCACTTAATTTAGCAATAGATATATAGATATATATTGATTTTTTAAAATATATCTCTGTGTATGTGTGCGTGTAAGCTCATGTTAACAGCTGAAAGTTTACACTTATTTCATTATGGTGAACAGCAAATCCCCCAAAGAGTCCGTGAATGAAACCCAGAGTGCACTGAGCTGCTGCATGTTTTAATTGAGAAATGTTCATAAAGAAGTAGCAATAGTACCTTGAAGGCCTAGTGGCTGATAGGATGGAAAGCTGACAGGCCCACAGCACAGCACAGAAACCACAGGTACAAGTTTTCTCAGCATTTATATGCAAACAGTATTTCTAGATCATGGAATCAGAAGCACTTTCACAGCAGTGAATTCCATTCGATGTCACTATTTTACATTTTGCACAAAATGTTGCCTTCTGCCTCATTCCACAGCCCTGGCTCTACCAGAATGCTAATAAATAAATAAATGAACTCAGGATCTAACCTCCCACAGGTTTTTTTTCCAAGTGCCTTCTGTTGTTGCTGTTCATAAGGAGCTAAGCATCCTTAGAAAAACAAATATACAGGAAACAAACCCTCCCCGTCTCTCCCATCTTACTCACTCATCTACTCTTACTGAAGATGGTAATTCAAGTTTGTTTTCTTAGTCTGGACAACATGAAACACTGCTTTATTCAACTGCTACACAGAAAAGATATGAATGAAGGGGAGAGGACATATTAAATGCAATCATGCCCTTAATTCAAATATTTAAGGCAGATAAAAGACCATGACAGAAATAGAGAAGAAATATGGAAAATGTTTACTCCATTAGTCCAGTTCTTGCTGCGTGTGCCAGGAGAGAAGGAGAAAGAAAAGAAACATTAGAAATACAGCAGGAAATTAAGATTAAAAGACCACCTAAAAGCAAGTAGCAAATATGCAAGTTTTGGTCTTAATATGTGAATGTAGACAGTTATTTTACTCTTTTAGCAACAAAATAAGCATTTTAAGGTAAGTTTTAAGAGCATGAAGCCTGAAATACAAATGAACCAGATTCTGACTATCCAGGACTGGAAAACTAATGTTATTGCTGCTCCATATGTCAGCCCCATCCATCTGAGGGAGCAGGCTGAGTGTCCACACAACGCCTGGAGCTATGACAGATTGCTATTGTGAACAGCATGAGGAAAGACCAAAAAGTGGTATTTTGAGAATTCATGCAGTTTTTTCAACTGCTGATACGACCAAACCATTCAGGCTCTATTAATCTTTTTTAAAAGTTGCTTAGTTTGTAAACCAACCTCAGCTTTGTGATTATGCCAAAAATTAGAACTGAGTATCAGAACGTTTTTGTTTCCAGATATTCAAATCTTAATCCGAATAATTCTTCATCCCACTACCCCCTTCCAGAGCATGAGATAAGTGATTACAGACCATAAAACAGCAAAGCTGCAGTTTCCTTTCTGCATTCAGCTTACTCCAAGCACTGGGCTTTCTCTGCTGTCCAGGTCTGCCTTATGGAACAGGCTGGGGCCAATTTTTCCTACAGTTAATGACTGCCACACATCCCTGGCAGCTTGGTTACAACTTCTCTTTAGGGAACCTTGAGGGTTAGAGAGTTTTAGCTGGATTTACAACACAAGCCATACCTCAAACAAATCATAGCCCTCAGCTTCCACCCTGTCGTAGGGCCGGATGATGCCGTCCTCCCGGATGAGCCGTGGGGGACGCAGGTTGGACACTTCTTCAGTGGATTCTGCCACCCTGCCATGGACAGTGCAACAGTATTCTGGTCAACTGAACACATTTCTGAGTTTCCCCAATATATCCCCTGCCACATAGCCCACTGACAGCCCCTGGGTACCCTCTGGATGCAAAGACACGCTGCTAATAATAAATCAAAAGTAGCATCAGCCAATTGAACAGCTACAGAACAGTTTGGAGAAGGTTACTCCCAACTACAGATAATTTACTGAGGGTTCTCAAGTATATTAAACACACTACCCAAAAGTCCCCTTAAAACACAAGAAGCTCCTGCTGACCAAATTTCTAACTGGGAATTTTTACTCCGAAAATTTCAATGGTCTGATATTTTACAGTAAGTTTAAATGCCATTTAGGTATTTGCACTCAATAATACACAAAAGTGAAATTTACACAAGATCTTTAAATTACTTTCCCATCAGGGGAGGGAGTAAAAGGAGAAAAGTGATTAGTTATTGTCTACCTGAACTACAGCACTGAAGCAGCAATTTCAGGATCATTATACAGGCTACAAGACATTTCTCAACCTCACAAATCTTCCTGCACATTGTACTTAACACCAGTAATTGTTTGGCACTACTGGACCAGTTTACCCCCTGGTACCCAACATCAGGGGAGTACTTCAACCCTGCCCCTTGGCCCTGTACCTCTGGATGCCCTGGAAGGTGCTGCTGGCCATGTCCACGATGCCTCCGGTCGGCCGGGCCACCACTCCCACCAGCCCCTTCCCAATCCCTTTGAAGAATCCAGCTGCCCCTTCTTTTTTAGCCCCTTTAAAAGAAAGGGAACAAAGAAAAGAAATAGTTTTAGTGACCTTGAAGACATTAAGCACACAATTAAGCCATTGCTGCTCCAGGCTGCACGAGGAGTGGTTTGTACTGGAACAGCCCACAGCCACTGATTCCATACGATCCACCTGGACAAAAAGCTGTCCATGGAAAGTCACACGTTGCTTCCTGGTCTGTTCAGACACATCACTGTTCACTAAATACCTCCCCAGGCTCCAAAGGCAGCAGAACTGAGATGCTCACAAGATTCTCCCTCTCACCCTTTCAGTCTGGACTGTAGGCCAAGAGATCAGTTCTTACAGGTTGACAGTAACAAATACTCTGAGGACAGTCAGATGCACAAATATAATGGAAGATAACTGCTCCTATATGAAAATTCCATGTCTCTGGTGATACATAACTATGGAAGAGCCAAAAGAGGGTTTAGAAAGCATGTGTGTTCATCCACCAATGAGACAAGGACTACACACCCAAGTATCACCCAAAAGCTGTAAAATACAACACTGACTCCCAACACTGAAATCTCTGCGACTTGGAGATTAGTAAGAGGCATTTTATCCTGGATAATTTTCATTATCTACCATACTGATGAAGTAACAGGAATAAATACTGATTTAAGTCATAAAACCAAATTTGCTTTTTAAGATTTTTCCAACTTTTGGAGTCCCAAAAAATTTTAATTTATTTTATTATTTTTAGTATCTTTATTCTGGCTTTAAACAATAAATTGGGTACTACAGCAGCCCTAACAAAATACATCATGATCACAAACCATTCCTTGACTCATACAAAGGTTGAAAAGGTGGTAAGTCAATAATAAAGATATTTGAGGAAATCATAATTAGAAATATAAATCTTGCTATGCCTTAGCATCACTACACTTAGATTGACATTTCTTAAAATTACAAAATAAATTGTAAAGGACTGCAGTGCAGTGCAGCCCTAGTGCTTACCTTCCACTGGTTTAGTGATTATGCCTGTCACACCTCCAACAACACCCTAAAACAAAGAAGAGAATAAAGTTCCCACTTAGGAACTGGAATGCTGTAAGTCCAACTGGCCAACCAGTTGTCTCACATACTTCATTTTAAAACTTTATAAAGTTCAGGATCAGAAACACTGTCTGTTTGGGGTTTTGGCTTTGTTTCTTTCTTTGACTTTATATTTTTAAGAAAATTATAACTGAGGGAAAGCAGAGAGGGGGAAAACCTGAACCAGTTGAAGAAACATTTATGCTGGCAGGACTAATAAATCTGTTGTATGGTAATCAGCAGCCTTGCAACAATTAAGTAATTATTTCCCTTTCACTACTAAGAGGAAGTTGCCAGAATTCCCAGTCATGAGTAAGTGACACCAATTAGGGCAAGGTAAATTAACAGCAAATAACTCTCCACAAGACTGGAAAGGTCAAGTCGTTGAAAGACACCAAGGCAGATGAATGAAAATGCCCTGAGGTGACTTCCAATATCTTAGAAACAGTATCAGAATCAACTCCACAATGTTTACTATTTAATAATTACTTAGAGATAAGTTGACTGTTTTTATTTGGAATTGAGTGTGATGGAAATTATTACAAGACTTAATTTGCAGTCATAAAATACAGACCTCTCAGTCATTGTTTATGTGAGGTTTTTCTCACAGAGAGAAATAGAAGTGATCTTTCAGCAACCAGAAAAGGTTCCCAATTTCAGATAACCAAAAAATACAGTGGTTGCACAGCTTCTCTTTCAGAAAAAAAATATCTCCAACCTAATGTAGTACTTACTTTTATACATATTCTACTTGCTTCATGCTCCCATTCCTTAAAGTCAAGAAAATGCAGCAGTTTTGTACGACCTCAGCATAGAGAAAGTCATTTCTGCTACAATTCACAGCCAGCTGACTGGAATGACAGAATTGACTGCAAGGTCAGGTAAGGGCCCAGGTACCTTAATTACCTCACACATTGGTTGCACACAACTAACTTTATTTATATAATTCACAGGAGCACTCGGTGTCACTTCCTACACTTTGCCTTTCCCAGACCCCAACCTCAGTTCCCCTGACCAGAAACATGAGCTCAAACACTGCCCTGAGGCTGCTCTAAAGCACTGCCTGTTTGCCTCCTGTTCAGCTCCTGAGCTGACAGAGAAGGCAGCAGACCTCCTTGCATGTATTTTCCAGCTTGGATTACAGGTTGGCCCATCACCCCCCCTCTCCAAGCTCATACCCGTAACAAGCCTTTTCCTCCCTTGGCCAGGCTCTCCCCAAAGTCCTTTGGCTGCCGACCCATCTCCTCTCTCCTTTTCTGCTGGAATTCCTCATCCAGAGTAATGGCAGCCAGGCCTTTGCCAACAGTGCCAGTGATCCTGGACACCACCCCTGCTGCACCACCTGAGGGAACAGGGCACACAGAAAGAGCTCCTGCACAGCTTAACAGCAGACAGCACACAACAAGTTCACAGCAAATCCCCTTCATAGTTTAGATATGATGAATTTACACAGAGCAAATCCCACAGGTTGTCCATGAGAAGACTCCAGGATATGCTCTGAAGTCCATATACCCAGAAAAAGGGAACTCTTACATCAGTTCACTGCATGTTATATAACATATTGAATGAAATAATATTTTCTCTAATTACTGTAAGACACAGCTGAATAAAAACCTAAGGTAACTGTAACAGTAGCTGGTCTTAAAAACACTTCTCAGGCTCCTCCAGACATTTTAGGTCCATTAGAATTCTGTTTCTTATTCATCCACAGCATGTTACTAATTCAGTTACATATTCAATGTTTCTCAGTTTGGTTGCTCAGCCTACAAAGCAGACATTTACATGGTCTCAGGTAAATTAGGTGTGAATGATCCACATCACAAATACTGACCACAGTGTGACAAACTTAAATACTCATCAGGGAATACCATGGAGGTATTTTTCAAAGCAGTAACATACCCACTGTGTGGCCAAGGAGACTCCTAACACCAATCACAAAGCCTTCAGCAAATTCTTCAGGTCCTTGAACAGCACCCTAAAAATGAAGTTTATTAGAAACAGCAAAAACTATGCCTTGATTCATCTGTTTCAAGAATAACTAGCCACTCCTTTACACTGATGCAAGTAAGGCCACATGATTATGTTATTTCTTTAAAATTAACATTAAAAAAATTACTTTCTTACCTGTTCAGGGTGTGGAGTACAGTGACAACAAAACTACAACCCTACCAGTATATTCTATTAGCCTGCTATAAATACTCAGTTAAAGAATCAGGGAGTCATACCTGGAATGGCTCATAAAAGAAAGCTTCCACTCCCTCAGACAAGCCTCTGATTAAGCCAAATGGATTTCCAAGAACATCTAATCCAAGCACAAGGACATACATCTGTTTCAGGAACTAAATAGTGGGGGGAGGAAAAAAAGGCAAACCCCAATTTATGAGCTGTTGTTACGCACAGTTCACAGCAGAACCCAAAGCTGGTACATTTTTTGATTTACCACCCAAGGAAGGTGTTAGAATACTCAAGTGTTCCTACTGGAATGAAGATAGGCTTAGGCAAATGATGTATTATATGTACAGACAACTAATATTACTGAACTATTACATTTACTTTTACTATTACTATTACAACTATTACTGAAGAAAGGCAAACATAAAAAGAACAGAAGGAATAATTTAAAAAATTTTAAAACACATATAAGGACACTTCTGTGTTCACATTTTCATAATTGTGTCACCAGATCCCTACTCCAGCACCATGAAATAAAAAATTAGCAGCTTTCAGAGGTATTCACCTTTTCTTTCCTATTTTCTACATTCTCTAAAGCACATACTCAAAATTTTACAAAAGGCTTGACTAAATCAACTTACTTGTTCACTGTAATGTCTAACAACTCTCTTCATCAGTTGATCTCTCTTGTAGAACTGGTATTTAATTTCAAAGAAAGCAAGTCTGAAAGACAAGTAATCACACATTAGTTACAGATACCCTTCCTCCTTCAATTCCTTCAGATAATCCTGAAGCCCAGTTCTCTTAAAAAGGATCCCAAACCCATTATCCCTCCATTCCTCCCTTTCCCTTAAGGCTGTATAAACTTACACCTGAGTCAGTCAGCAAAGTTGACCATGCATCCAATCATTAAGTGTAGAGTAGCTTTAGTCAAATATTTTAAAAAATCCAGCAATTTTATTATCTTACTTGAAAATAACATCATCCACGTCTGTCAGAGTGGCTCCAATGCTTTTCAACAGCAAATTCAGGGAATGGATGGCTATCATGTCTTCCCCCTTATCTGATGCTTCCCCACCAGAAGCCAGAGACAAACTCAAATGCAACTGGCAAGATAAAATTAGTAAAACAAGACAAATCAAGACCAAAACAAAAACCCCAAACCACAGCAGACAGATTGTGTGGTGCATATGCAAAAAAATCAGTGGTGAAAGAGTGGTAAGTGTATTCTGACTCTCTGACGAAATGTGCAATTTCAACAAACATGCTTGTGCTCACATTGGTATTAATTTGATAATATAGGTACCTATTTATATTTAACATAGGTATGTAGTCACATTCCCATGCAGAGGAGTGTCCAATTGCCCGAGAACTTTAATTTTACACAGTAAACCTCTGTGTAAACCATGAGTTAAAAATTAAATTGATTTACTTAAGTAAAATTTAAATTGATTTACTTTACTAGTTTGTGTGTATTTTTGCAACTAGTCACTCTTTGGAGGAAACATGAGCTTTGAACTGTCTTTGACACTGTAAAATACAACATTTTTTTAGTTTGGTAAGACAAAAATACTCACACACTTTTCTTAAGAGTGGAAAGGGCAACAGAAAACTATTTTCCTCTTCCCTTGTTCATCACCATAACCAATATTGTCCCTTCTAGTCACTCACCAGAGGGCACAGCAGTTAACCTGTATGATTTAACTGCTCCAAGATTCCCAATTTTCACAGCCTTCCCACTATCCAGTGGTTTCAAATACCAAGATAAGTCTACTGAAGATAGGTGAAAAAAACTAGGAGAGAAAAAGAAGCCCCTTCCTGTACTTAACAAGCAGCTTGTCTGACATTTCAAATAAAGATGCAAAAGAAACTTAGAAGTTCTTACTGTTTCTTCAACAGCTTTAGCCAGACTGGGCAGAGGATAATGTTTAAATACCACAAATGTCTTGTTGCTCCCAATGTTTTCCCTGGCTCCACCATTCTCTTCTAAGTTTGTAAGTACAGTCATATGAGAAAAAAAATCCAAGAATCTAACAGCATCCTAACAGACACCTAATGAAATAACTAAAAACCTGAAATTAGGGTTTATGTCAGAAAAGGAAAGGAAGTAAATTTTTCCCTCTAAATTCTTACTCAATCTGATAGGCTGAGAGGAGAATTCTGCTAATTCAGGATAATGTCTAATTACTGATGATCTTTCTTCTCTTCCTTCAAAAAATCTCACTGCTTCAAGAAAGACATGAAGACAAGCCCATGGAAGTGTATTTTGTAACAGTTTCTGATACATTACTTGGATACCTTCAGGCCAATATCTTATCTGGCTTTCACTATCACATTGACTCTCCCACTTCATGATGGTTAAGAGTCTCTTTGTACTCATGGGTGACAAAGCAAATTTTCCAACAAAGTATTAAATTCTAGAGGACAAAACCCCCACCAGGGATGTATTTACTATAAGGAATTAAGAGATGATTAATATCAGGTGTTGTGTTAACCAAAAATCTCTCTATAGCATACCTTAATTGGAGAAATATGGAAATGTTCAAAGAAGCTGAGCATTGACAGGTCTGTCAGGGAAGACTCCATCAGCTCAGTGTTAAGTGCATCCACATCCTGCTGAATTAATTTAGACTGGGTTTGTCATTTAAAAATGAAAAGGAAAAAAAAAAGGGAAGTTAATCTCATCAGCATATACATAATGTAATTAATCATATATCTAAATATATGTCATATATAGAGAGAGTAGAAATAACAATCATAGTCAAATACAGTTAACTACTTAAATATAACTGTATTAATGTATTTCTTGTATCCAGGGTAAACAAAAAAACCCCCAAACCAACGACAAAAAACCCACACCACAACCCCACAAAAACAAAAAAAACCCCTCCCCACATACACAACAATTCAACAATTTCTGGGTCATTTTTTCATTTTCTATTATCCTGATATTCACTTAAATTCCTCAGTCATTCAAGGTATCAATTCCATAGGTTCTTCATGGTATTTTTTATTTCCTCACAAAATTACAATTTTTATACAGAACATCTGAAAATATAATTCCTAAGAAAAAGAAACTTGTAAGAAAGACTCTTCTATGTCCAGCAGAACAAAATGGGACCTGAGGGTCCACCTATATAAGATTTTATTTAGAGCTGTGAAAAATCTATTCCTTCTACTCTCTAAAGACAAGACACTGTAGACCAACAGACAAATACAAGCCCACTCTGTAAAATCTGCCCTTATTTCTCATACACCCTTAACACTCTGTAGTCACAATTAAAACCTTTGTGTCATCCATTAATGAAACATTAAAAGAGCAGAAAACAGCTACACATACTCAAACTCAGTTACTCAAACTTGTCATTCAGTCATGGGCACAGCCAGTGTTTAACAGAAATACCAATACTAATTGAAAACCATCTTATTATGTCCCTTAATTCACATTTGTGAAATGCAATATTCCCTTATTTAAATGGAAATTTTCAGGAAATTGCAACCCTAAAACCAGGAAGGCCCTGTTCCAGCAAAAATCAATTTTTCTCATACATTACCCTTTGTCTTTCAGCTTCGGGGTCTGTAGATGGAGTGAAAAGTTCACTAAGTGCTCCTAAAAATCCCTGATCAATTTTCAGAGCCATTTCCTGGATAAGAACCATGAAGTACCTAAAATAAGAACACCAAACATGTGTATACTTGGAGAATTTTAACTGAAATATCACCTGCTTGCTCTACAGAACCGAAGCTTTGCAAGATTCACAATCTACAGTATCAACTGTCAGTGTGCACTCAGAAATGCTTATTGACCACACAAACCTGTACTGCTGTAGGTTATTCAACCCTAATACTATCAAAATTTACCTCAAAACCACCACCTAATAATTCCTACATTCCCACATTACAGTTCCAGGTCCTTCATGGATAACATAACCTGAACAACACTTTTCTTCCTCTTATCCAAGTGCCTCTCTTCAAGTCATATTATTGAACATCTATTTTATTAAAATTCACCGTCCTCAAATATTACACCCACACTGGCTGGGTAGAGATATTTGCATTAGAAACCATCAGTATAATGTTTTTGTCTCATTTTTAGTGCAAAAACTCCAGACACAGACATATTCACTGAAGAACATTTTACACTGTTCTGAGACACATTAAGTCATTTGTTGTTAGAGCACCAAACACCCAGCACTGTACAAACAGGCAGACACACAACCCTGGTACTGTAGTACCAGATGGACATCATTCTGATTACTAAAGAATTTGCATAACAGCCCCATCATGTGGTCAGCCCCTATTTTCTAAAAACAAGTTCCTTTCAGAACAATGTTCTTTCACAGGACATTTAAAAATCCAGCCAAAAGTCAAGAGTTGTTTGCATAGGAGAACATAAACTGTAGAGCAAAGTTCCCTTCTAAAATAGATTTAAAATATATTAAATCCCTACAATTGTGTTACACCACGCTGTTAAACTCACTTGAATTGCAGCACTTTGCTGTATTCGTTGAATCTAGTGATGACACTGATGTCAATGAAGGGTTTTGGTTCTAAACAGAACAAAAAAAAGTTAAGGATATGCCAAAACCAAATTGCCAAGTTGCTACTTGGCTGAATAAATCTGATATTGCCATCTATCAAATTCATAATAAATCTGACAAGGCTTTCCCTTACCTGAATCCAAAGCAATCGACTTGGGAGGGAGTACAGGGTGGAACACAACAGGAAACATGGATCCTGGTAACTGATTATCAACCTAAAACATTATGGCACCATTACAGGAATATTTTAGTGACACCATAAACACAATTCCCATTTTAGAAGGCTTGAGAAACTTGAGACTGTATTCAAGAAGAATGCCATCCTTATTTGGGGGGAAGGAGGGCAGAGTGAAAGGACTGCTCTGATTTTATTGTGGAATGGTATCCATTAGTTATAAAAGGTCAGATGGTGGGAAGTGTTGTACAAGGGATGCTTCCAGAGGGTCACACCCATGGAGACTCCCAGGGCTGCACTGAGGGCACACACTGACTGGAACAGTGAAAACTGCCTTCAGCCAAAAGCAAAACCAAGCTGCTGCTCTGAGCACCACATGCACCAGCTGTGGAGATACTGCTGCACAGACATGGATAAAACCAAAGCCCTCATGTGCCTGCTGTCAGAGACTGAAATGGTTAATGATTTATGCATTCCAGGATTGCCAAGGGACTTTTGCAGGCTTCTGCAGGACTTTGGCATTACACCTCTGATGGCCCATCAAAGCCCATCCCTCCCCCTCTGCCAATCTTGAAAGGCAGGAAAAACCCTTTGGTCAGGCCCCTCACGGGAACTCAGCACAGCCCCAGGAGATGTTGGGGGCTCCTGGCATGGCCTGGGACACTAACCATGGATATAATAACTCATCACTTCTTGGAGTGTGGGGGCTTCCCTCCTTCACCCCCAATGGACCAAGGCCACCACTTCAACTCACAGACATGGAAGCTGCAACTCCCAAGTGCCATCGCTGGACCCCGTGGGCGGTGACTATAGACAGCCTTCCACTCTCAGCTTTGCTCTCCCTTACTCTCCTTACCCTTATCCTGGCTTTCCTTTCTCTCCCTTATGCATTTTCCCCCCAGGGGTTACCCCTATGATAGATGATATAGATGACAACACCCAAAATGCTGACATACCTGTTCAAACAAAAGTGTTAAAATGAACCCTGCCTAGATATGTTTTCACACACTGATTATTCAGTGTCGTTTCACTCTAATCCACCCCAAGGGAACTATTGATAAGAACCTGGGTTACCCCCCCTTTTTTCTGGGGTGGGTTGTAACAGCTGCCCAGTGCACAGGCAGGAGGGAGGGTGGTACCTGCAGCCAGTAGAGCTGGGCCCGTAGGCTCCTCTGGTGAGGGGACTGTTTGAATTCCACCTGAATTCCCGACAGGAAGTTCCGGCGGATGCTGCACCTGACTGGGAGACGCATTTCCATGGGAAACTTACTGAAGTTCACCTGGAAAGGTAAGAAAGCAGAGCTAATGCAGACAGAGATAATCAAATGTTCTGTTCCTGTAAACAGAGCAGCAAATAAAACCTGTGGGTTTCCTTATTTCCTGATCTGATCACATGGCTACTGAATTACTCCACACATTCTCTGCATGGAAAGGAACAAAAACCCAAAAGTCAGTCTGATAAAGACATTAAATTGTAGCTTTAGTTGCCCCAAACAGAAACCTCTGTGCCACCTTAGTAACTATTTCTTCCTGAGTTCTATATTACACTGGATAATTACAGATATTCACACACAGCTCATTACTTTCCCAGCTGATGCTTTTAACCTGATCCTGAAATACGAAGAAAGAAAAAGCTCTCCTTTATTTGGAGACAAATATAATGACAGATACAAGGTTTGATACCATGTACTATAAATGCACCACTGCCATGTGCAAAACCTCAGTGTTCACAGCTGAGGGGACATGCATGTTTTGCAAATGAAAGGATGATACAGAAAACAAGGCTGATTCTGGTACCATAAAATGCCTGTGTTGAACTCCACCTTTCAAATACATTAAGTTTATGCATGGAACACAGGTATGGACAACTAATGCCTGAGAGAGCTCAGGTAAGTGAATTAATTTCCAGATTCTGAACACCACAGGCTCCTTTACCATCTCAAGCAATGGAAACTGCAGCTTACTAAGAAGATAAAACTAAGGTTTCTACAAAGAATTTAAGGTAACTCAATGTGAATATTAGATTTACAACTAACATGCACAATACCACACAAAACCAAAATTCTTGGAGATTTTTACTTCATACTACAAGTCTGGATAATGCCTCAATATTGCCTCAGTATCACCACAGTACAGAAACATTGTACTGTGTAAAATGTGTAACTATTCAATTAAAAAGATTGCTTTCTGGTTCTATTTCTCCTAAAACAGCATCTATCCTTACTTAGCAAAGCAGAAATCTGTTTTAGCTGTTGCACATGTTCTGCAAACACTTCAACTCCAAACATACCTCAGTGTTGCTGTCCAGTTTATGCCAACCAGGACCTTGGAAAGCTGTTTTTGAGAGATATTTCTGATAGGCTTGTTCCAACAGGTTTATTTGCTTTTGATTAAATGGTTTCCACTTGTGCCTTGGTTTCCTTTCCCAAACAACACCAGAACTGCAAGACAAATAACAAGGTTAACAATTTGAGGCCTTATACCTCCCTTGTGCATGCAAACAATGTAAAATATTCTAATTTTTCAGGATCAAAAAAATTATTTCTCTAATATAAGCTAAAAAAGGAGGCAGTTAAATCCTATTGGCTCTAATTTCACAACAGGGGTAAAGGCAAAAACCTTATCTTTAATTAAAAAGGTTCCACCTAATTAAATTTGAAATATGTCCCTTTCAACTCTAGTATAAAAATTATAATAAGCTGTCAAATTTTGATTTTTCAAAGGAGTATTTAGACTTCCCCGTGCAGTACCTAGTAATTCCTATGTAAGAGATTTCTTTTTTATTTTCATTGTTAACTAGAGAAAGTCCAAGGCCATGGATGGAGAGGTTTATTTCTTGGTCAGGTTGCTCCAGCTCCTCTGCTTGTCGTGCTTTAGAGACCAAAGCAACGTCATCTGTGAAGAGCAGCACCCGCTGCCGCCCGTCCAGGAAGGACACCCAGTGGATCTGAGTGTTGGCATTGTAAGGGAACTGCCCACAGTCATCCTGCATTGGGGCAAAAAAGGATATTAATGAGTAAATCCATGCTGCTGCTGTATGTTCCAAGCAAGTTGACAGACACACACAAACCAGAACTCAGCGTTCCCCTTGTTTGTTTGCTTTACTGCCTCGTGAGGATTCGGCTGCACCTCGAATCCAAACACTGACAACAAGCTGGAGGTTGGGATATTCCAGTTTGGAATTTAAGTGTTACTTTTCACAACAAAAATGGCTAAAATTAATTGCAAAAATCTTCTGGCTTTCCACCCTAAAAATTCAGGGCACTTTGGCTTTAAGTATTTGCTATTCTTTATTTCCTTGTGAGTTATCACAAACATCAGTGACATGAAGTTAATAAAGATGAATCACTAATTATACAAAGAATTACTAGAGCTAACAACAAAAGCTATCAACTAAAACATAAGGCCATAGCACTAGTATGTAATAAAGGAAAGGAGGGTTTTTTTCCCCTTTTGTAAACTAAACATTCCAGCAATATTTGTGGTTTAGAATAATACTGGAAATCATTAGGAAACAAAGGCCTTCACAGCAACACAAAAGGTAATGGGAAAGAAAGCAATAAATTACAAACCACAAA
Organism: Pseudopipra pipra; assembly: GCF_036250125.1. Classification (NCBI taxonomy): domain Eukaryota; kingdom Metazoa; phylum Chordata; class Aves; order Passeriformes; family Pipridae; genus Pseudopipra; species Pseudopipra pipra. The sequence goes on from NC_087560.1 coordinate 2,019,953, forward strand.
ACAGCAAAACCAGACAACTATTAGGATCTCTGCACTTCAAATGCAGATATTCCTTATTTTTTAATTTGTGAGGCAAAATTAAGATAATTGAAGCCCTTTTCTCAAAAGCCCCAAATAATCATAAATGTAAACATAATTATACAGTAAGGAAATCAGTTTCAAAGTCAAAACATTTTAAATGTAAAAAATTTGACCCAAAAAAGTGTTTATACAGTAAAGCTGACTGGATTTGGTTAACTGAGTTCAGTTGAGTGAAATTAAACCCATTCCCAGCAAAAATGAAACAAGAACTCACTTTCCTGTCCCTCCTTTTAGCTACTAATCCTTTTTAATTTTCTTAACTGTGCCCAGTCAACAGAAAAACCACCTCTGAAGAATTCAGATTTTAGTGTAAGGTGCAAGCAGGCAGCTATTTAGAGACACGCCCATAGGACTTCATTTAGCCCACATTCCAGTGAAGTGAGAAAAACCTTCCTCCATGAATGTTTGCTTCCCATTCTCCAACAAAACACTTGCTCTGTCTTATCCCAGAATTACCTCTGCTTACAGTTCCACTCTCCCTGTTTCTCTCAGTCATTTTCCATCTTGGTCATTATTATTATTTTGCCCCCACTTCACACGTTTTCCTGTTTTAGTTCTGCCTGAGTTACAAACATGGAAATAGTTCTCAGTGAGCAATTCAGAATTCTCTGCTCCATACAAGCATTTCCCACAGGAAGTGAGAGTCACAACAGTGGGGGTTTTCTCCATCTTTAGGGAAATACTTAAGGCAAATGCAGCACTGCTGGAAAACTGGTGAATTATTCATCCTTTCTACTCTTTAGATACTTCCACAGCTCCTACACTTGATGCTCCTTCTTCCATATTCACAAAAACCAGAGCAAATGCAAGCTGCAGTTTGTGTCTGATCCTCTGAATATATTAATCTAAACATCCAAAATCTTGCTGCTTGACAGGAGGCTCAAAGGTCTCTTACAGGACAAGACAGATGTGAAGTTACTGAGGAAGCTTTCTGCCAGGTAGTTTTAACCTTGTAACAGTCCTAGCTTGGTTCAGCATTTACTTCTCCCCTTCTGAAGTTTACCTTCAGTAGGTCATGTTCACCAAAATTTTGGCAGTAGCCCCAAGTCAATTTTCTTGGTTTGGTTGGATCTGTCCAGGCAAACAGGCACACTTGCCTTGGTTTCAACTCCATTTCCTCTTGTAATCCACTGCAGGGTAAAAGCAAAGCAGCAAAATAACAGCATTCACTGGTTAGGAGCAGTGGTGGAAGGGGAGCAAGCAAATCACAGGGCTAAATCCTCCCCCCCTCCACCTCCTGGGGTGAGGTGGCAAGGAGCCAGGCCATCCACTCCAAACAAGGCCAGCTGGAGGTTCACCAGCTCTTGGGGAACCAGGATTTATACTCCCACTGTATTCTCTCCACTTTCTCAAACTGTGAGGAAGACAAAATACTTCATAAAAAGAATATGAGAAAGAAAAGGGGTTTTCATCTCTTTTTCAAGGTCCCATAATGGTAAAAGAGAACTCCTTTCCTCCCCAAGGGTGCCCCCTGGTTAAACAATCAGTGGTGAGCAGTGTCCTGTACCTCTGTCTGTATCTGAGGGAGTCCCACGGGGTGTGGTTCACAATCAGGGCTGGGGCAGCTCCCTCGTGGTAATCAGAGAAGCTTATGAGAGTAGAGTGCTCCGAAACATTCACGTCCACCAGCAAGCCCCCATTCTGCAGAAGGAGTTAGACAAAGTCCAGTATTTGTTCCATACATAAATTCAATTTAGAACAGACTAAACTGCTGGTTTTAGATCAGTCTTTCACTGGCCTCTTACAAATGAAATAAGGAAATGTCCCCTGCATTACCTAGTAACAGTAAGCTCAAACACATTGGTTGCTGACTTTAGGCAGGTATCAGTAGCATCCACAAACTCCTTGTTGATTTAATTGAAAAAATATATTAAAATTAAAGATTTTTATTCAAATAACTTCATTTGGCCAAGTTCAGTAAAAAGTAAAGGTGATAATTCCCTTCACTTTCTGTTACAAAACTTAGTCACATTTAAAACTGCAGGTTCCTGCATACTCCTCAAAAATGTGAAGGTCTAGACAAACTTCAGTGTAAGTTTGTAAAGTACAACAAATATACCAAAGGAACATTAACAAAAAGAGCAGAAAAGTTCTGTTCATTAAACCTCTAAACATTTCATCCTGAGTCTTTCTCCTAATGGCTTCCCAGTATATATAGAAGATATTTCTGAAGCATGTACAGCACCACTTTTCTCGTGTGCTTATACAAAGGAGGTACTTCATGCTTTCCCTTTGGGATTGTCTCTTCAGACACCTTTCTCAAAATGCTCCTCTAGCAAGATAAATTGATTTTTCTGCTACATTATAAGATCTGGAGAAGAGGTGGGAAGGGACACATCCACCTTTGAAAAAGATGTTTCAGGAAACTGGAGAGCTGGATTATCCTCACAATCACTTGCATTTCAGTTAGTTATGATGAGCAATACATCCAAAGCCTTGTCTGAACATGCTACATTTATATACACATTCTGTAATGCTAGGCTAGGGGGAGTTCTGAAATCAGGAAGATTCAGCTGTTTGACTCATAAATTAGTTTGCCCACAAACTGTGTGTGTGTCCAACATGCAGTGGATTACCAAGAAAACAAAAAATACAATCCATTTTAGGATAACTATTTAAACAAACTGAAGGCACCCAAGACATTCCCTCTGCAAAACCCCAGATGTCAGAGGTGTAATCTAAGCATTTTACCATTCTACCATTTGAACTTAATAGCAACAGAGTTGTTCATCTTCTTATAGGGTTAACACAAGTAAATCACCCTGACTACACAGCTACAAAAACATCAACAACTCTGCAAACTTGATTCACCACCTTTTTTATGCCTCAGAACTGAAGGGCAGTGTATACACAGTTTAATCTGGATGATTTTGGTGAGTCATGTTACCAGCTGGCTAAAATGGAGTTTAAGAAGGGAGCACACAAAGGCAGCCTCACCAATTCTTCCAGTCTCAGCAGACTCCCGTTATCCTGGGCGTTAAACAGGAATGGTCTGGATGGGCTCTCATAGCCAACTACTCTGACACAAAGTTCACCAGAGGAGTTTTCAGGCCAGAATGGAAGACACTGTGAAACAAGAAATACATGTGACTTTAACAGTTCCTGTATGTTCAGTACAGTGAGCCAGCAGGAAAACAAACAGGCTGGTGACTATTTCACATGCCTTAGTCCTTACCCAAGTATCTCCTGATGAACACCTCAGCTACATTTACTAAGTTCCCCAAACTGAAGGACTTCATTAATGTACCAACACATGCAACCTGTGCTGCTCAAGTCCCCCTGAGATGTGAGGTACCCATGTCATCCATCACAAGTGACAGCTCCCAGGAGAGAACTGCTCCTTCCTCAAGTGACACCTAGAGACCAGTTGTTTGTCTACAACAACATCCAAAGGGAAAACCACGAAACATTCATTACCTCTGAAGCTGAGATATAATTCCATTTATTAGTTGGAAGAGAGCCATTAGGACCAATTTCTCCAACTTCAAGTTCCAAAGAAGATTTGTTTGCTATTGTGTAGAATGGAGTGAAGGTAACTATCCTGGTCAGGTTAAAACTGCTCATTTTGATGCTGACTCCAACCTGTCAAACAAGGACAATTTGAGCAAACAACCAACAGCAAGCTCAGAAGAAAAGTCAGGATGGAAAAAAAGGAAAAGCCAACACTCTAATTACAAAACCTGGCACACAACACTCCTGGCTCTGAACACCTGAAATAAAAGAACCAATGACATGGAGTAAAGTCAGCAAATTATGCAACACAATTAACAAAATAGTCACGTAACATTTTGTAGCTGTAGCACTTTGTAGCTGTAGCATTTTGTAGCTGTAGCATTTTGTAGTTGTAGCATTTGTGAAGAAAACCCAACAGGAATCCTCTAGAGTAAATAAAGACAACCTAAAATGACCATTACCATCAGAAAACAAAGCTAAAGAATATATGTAAACACAACTCCCCACATATCTTCATTCTGCTTAGTTGTGGAAATGTAGTCTTGGATAAAGACTGAAGATCTAAACACTTGCAGTTATGAATTATGCTGTGAACTCTTCTCTCCATTATGCACATTCACCATTGTGTTTTCAAACAGCCCAGAACTGCACATTTGTTATATAAACCACAATTAGGAATTCAACTGCAACTTCTGTTGGTGAAACTACTTGTTGACAGGTGCAGACCTGAACAGCTGGGGCATAAATGTTATTACCCTAAATGTTAAATGTTTCCATGCCTTAAAAGCAGTGGAAGAAGTGAAACGAAGGCCTTAATGAGGGAAAGAGTCAAGGCAAAAGAACCCCAAGAGAGCTTCCTAAAACACAGAAGGATATCTTACCAGGTAGTCCATGCTATTGGCTGAACACCTCACACATCCATAGCTTCCTACAGTATCAAGGGAAAAGCTGCTGGACCAAGTGCTGGTTGAAATACAGAGCTGGATCTACAGATAAAAAACAACAACATGCAAAGTAATTCAATAAATTCACTGTAATCCTACAGTTTGTGCATTATGGAGTGCAATCATATCACATGGAGCAGTATAAAGACAACACATCAGTGCTTTCAAAACCTTCTGTAAGTTAAGATAACCTTAGAAAGTAGTATCATTATTCATATTCTGATTAGTCCGTGCCTGAGTTCTGGAGAAGATGTTACAGTACAAGGTAGAAAAATAGAGGAGCACTCATTGTCTGCTCATGGCAGCACACACATACATGGCAAAAAGCCTACATTTTGGGGTGCTTCACAAACTTGAAGAGGTGGGAGGAATAAACAGTGTTTCTTCAACCAGTTTTTCAACTACTGTTGGGTAAGAAGAGTTATTTAAAAGGAATGAAGGGCCACTTCTGAAAAAATCTTCTACTGCAGTACTCTTTACTTGACCATGCAACATCACACCAAAACAAAAAAAATCAAAACTAAAGAAATGTGTTTAACACAAAACAGAGTATTTACAGTGTGCATTTTAAATGTCAAAGTACCAAAGAAAGCAACTGCCAAATGAGAGTCTTTAGACTTAAAAACGACATAAAAATATTCTTTATATGAAATATCTGTGTGTTTCCCCCCTCAGAGCAAGACTTTAAAATCAGCATACCTTATTTTTACTAAAAATGTTTTTCTTTTTAAACGAGAACAAAACAATGTCTCTGTAGTCTGCTGGATGCTTCACGTGAGTGTCTTCAGCTCGGTACTGGAGAACACGGGAGGTCTTGTTGATGATCCAGTAGGGGCTGAAGACGGACAGGACGAGGCGGCTGCCGACCCTCCTGGTGTGGATGTGCACGTCCACCGTCAGGGACGCGGCACAGTGGGACGTGAAGCACACGGGGAAAAACTCAGGCATCCCATCATGGATTTTAAGATGCCCATTCCAGTCTTTGCCTTGATACTTTAACAGCACAAGCTCCATTATTTCTCCACTGATTCTGGAATGGAAGACGTCTGCGGCGCTCCCTTCAGTTAATTCCCGGGCTTCTGCTGTTCCCTGGAGCAAAAGCAGAAGAGGCAAATTAAGATTTTAATATATAAAATTAAGGCATTCAAAACCCAGCATTTTATTCTCTTGCAGGATGCAAATTTCAGATATCTCAGTACAATGTGTCCTAATCTCCCATCACTTTTATTTGGGACTGATCCTCTGAATAATGTGAGATCCATTGCACTTTTCTTGCAGGACAGCAATAAATTCTTAATTAATTCTTAGTTCTGGGTTTCAGGAAGGCAAACTAGTTCCAGTTTATTCCCTGTCTCCACTCACTCCCTTCTCTCACCCTCCCTCCTCCATGATTTCCAAAGGATTTTGGCAATGAGTTCTTACCCAATGCTTACTCTCCTGGGTGTAACACTGAGCAGGACAGTGCTGCAGATGTACAGCCAGGGCTTTTCCCACTGAAGATCACCCAAGGCAGAAAGCCAGCAGCTCTGCCACACTATTTAGCAGCACCACTTTGCTCAGGCAGTAGCATCCCATAACAACAGCTTTCCTAATTTTTCCTAATAAACAGTGTATTTTACTGTCTGAAATAGTGGCCAGGCTTCATTAGTCTAGGGATGTGAAGACAACAAGCACAGACCCATCTAGAGGTACAGTGACTTGAATTACTACTACAGAGATTTGAATTATTACTTTCTGGCTCCTCAGCCAAGGTAATTGCACTCTGTCCTACGTGCTGTGACTCCAAGTACTGAAGGACACTGAAGGTAAGGAAAAGTGGGAATAGTGCCATTAGGATGTTGCACAGAAGTGGAAACAAGATCTAAATGAATGCCACAGCCAGTCCTGCAAACAGGACAGACCAGAACAAACAAGGGTGGTGGTTCCAAATCCTCACATCTGTTGTATTTGCTAATATCACTCAGATTTCATGAAGAAATATTAGATACTGAAAATACTGCATGGAGAGGGAAATGGTCTGTGTAGCATCCTGCAAAAATTCTTCCAGTTTGTGCAAGGATGACCCCACAATAATCATCAGTAAAGAATCAGTGTCAGAATGGAGAGAAGCTGCATTTTCTATATGAAGAAAAGCTCTAGCAATTGTAGATCCTCTGTCTTATGCCTCTTCTTGAGAAGCAAAAGACATCTTGCAAAACACAAACAGTATCTCAGAAGAACGTAAAAGAAAAAGACCAATCCAGTACAGGATTCATATTTAAGGAGCAAGGCAGAGTTGGCCAGGTACATCCAAATTCCAAAAAATGAATCCCCAGAAGTCCCAGAATCAATCCATGATGTGCCTCATTCATTTACAATATAAAATACAAAACCTGACTTTCATTATCTTACACGCTACATTCATCTGCACTTCTAAGTAAATACAGTCGTAAAATTGAGTAAAGGATTTACAAATAAACCCTAAAATAACTTACCTCCAGTAAATATCTCAAGGAGTATGGCAGAAGATTCCTCACAGTGAGTGTGGGGTACAGGTGGATAATGTAGGCTGGATCCCACTCCTCCTCATACGGTGAAATAAAACTGAGTTCATCAGGTACAGCTGTTGAGCTGATGATCAGAGGCAGGAAATTGGTCTCCATGGCTGGGCACTGTAACAAGCACTTCACTTCAGTGCTCCTGTGCAGCTCCTCCCTCCAGGCAATGTAAGTGGTGGACTCTCTGAACTGCCCCTCGAACACCCCCGTGGGCTGCACATACAGCTGACACCTGCAGGAAGGGGGCAGGAAGTGGGACACAACAGATTTGTATTGACAGACAACTTCACCCACTTTGAAGTCATTGCTAACACTCTACAGCACACTCACTACCCAATCACACAGTCACAGAATCAATCAGGTTGGAAAAGACCTCTGAGATCATGGAGTCCAACCTTTGACCCAACCCCACCTTGTCACCCAGATCATGGCACTCAGTGCCACATCCAGGCTCTTCTCAAACACCTCCAGGGACGGTGACTCCACCACCTCCCTGGGCAGCCCATTCCAATGTTTAATAACTCTCTCTGAAGAACTTGTTCCTGATGTCCAAGTTAAACCAGCCCTGGTGCAGTTAAGACCGTGCCCTCTTGTCCCACTGCTGGTTCCTGGGAGCAGAGCCCGACCCCACCCGGCTCCCCCCTCCTGGCAGGGAGTTGTAGGGAGAAGGTCTCCCCTGAGCCTCCTCCTCTCCAGGCTCAACAACCCCAGCTCCCTCAGCTGCTCCTCACACCACTTGGGAAAAGGTTTTGGATTTTGGGGTTTTATCCTGGTCAGGAAGACTTCCAAGTGCAAATTCAAGCTCCCCCAGCAATGCTGTATTTGTGCATCAGACTCCCAGAGAGCAGCCCTTCAGAGCAAGGAAAGTTTACCTGTAGGAATGCAAAGGAACATGGAATTCTTCCTCTGGCCTGGATATGCCAATTGCCTCCAGCACCTTGGAGCCTTTAGCCAGTTTATAGATCATAAATGGGATGGAGAAATGGTTCTTGATCTGGAATCAAAATGCAGAATTTTCATTGCATTTCTGTGGTACAGATTTCTAAAGGAAAAAGGATGAATAACAGGAGGGAAAAACAGCAATAGCAGATTTAACCAAACTCTCTAGAAAACAGACTTTATGTGTCTTAAAACAAAATAATTATGAAGGAGACAATACACAAGCATATGAAAAAAACTCTTCATTTTAAGTCCCACAAAATGAAAAACATGTTTAAAATGCCAAATTGTATAAAAAGTATCCTCAGTGTTGAGGATATTAGAAAGCCAAAAGGAAAAGGAAAAAAACGGATTTTCCATTTATCAGGAACACACACACACATACAGAACACAGATCAAAATTCATTTAACAAATAATTGGCCTTTAAGGAACTTCTTGGAAAAGTTACTAAAAAAAAAATCTCAAAAAAAAAGTTACTCAAAAAGATCTCAAAAAAGGCATTAAGGAAGAAAGGCCAAGTCACTCATTGAAGAGCAGTGCCTGGGTTTTGGGCTGGTTTGTACCTGCAGAGGGGACCGTACAGTGATGACCTTGTTCCCTTCTGTGGCATCAATCTGGACAATGATGGAGTCTGAGTGGCCAGCAAGGCTCCTGACGTTGTACAGCCGTCGGCCTGGCTTGGCTATGGGAACACTCAGTGCTTCTTTATATCCCTGCAGCTCTGATCCACACAAACAGACCAAAATCTCAGTCAGGCAAAACAAATCACACTACCATTTCCTATCTGAGCAGTTCCCAACAGTTCAACAGAACCCAACAGTTCCCAACAGCAACAGCCAGGATCAAAGTTCTCTCTGGCAAAAGCATCTGAAATGGTACTTGAGTACCACTGAAGGAAAGCTTTAAGGTCCAAATACTCCTCAAGACTGTAACTTCAGATCATGATTTATACATAGCCCAGGAAATACCCCAAGCAGTAAACACAGGTACTTGTTGGGTGAGTTAATGAAATGCAACACAGAACATGGTCTTTGTATCAAGGCCAAGTACCTTCAGATGGGATGGGATGGAAAGGAAAAAACTCAGGAGATTATGTATTAGTAGCTGTTGTATCCCATTCTCTTTAGAGTGTTTTCTGGCAAAGCTAAAAACCAGAAACATAACTGCTCTTGAGTAGCTGGGTAACTACAGGAAGCCAAGTAGTAGTAAGGGTAGGGGAAATGAAGCTCCTGTTGAACAGGAGCTGGAATGCACAGGTCTGTGTCACAGTGTCTAACATGGTCTACCCATGACTCCACTAGAATGTTGTCCATTTCTCCAAAAGGGGAAGAAAAATTATTGTGCTTTTTACTCTCTGAAAAACTGAAGAAAAGGAATTTTACAAGTTTTTAACAAGTCCAGTAGCTGTTTTGTGGGGTTTTTTAACTGGCATCAGTACTGCAAAGTGGTTCCAACCCCATGTACTCGACATGCATTTCCACCTCCTGATTGAACCCTGTGACCCCGTGGTCCCACACCCAGCTCCCCAGCACAGACCGAAATTCAAGGAGAAGACGGAGCTCTCCTGGCGGAACAGCGCTGACAACCTCCCTCGCTGGGGAGCTTCCAAGGCAGAGTATTCCAGCTCCATGCTCTGCCCAACTTCTATATCATTCAGCTTTTCTTTGCCAGTGGAACCAACTATCCGGAAACTGGAGCTGGGAAGCACTTTGAGAGAAACACCCAGGGCATTTTTCACTATGAAAGGGGCTGTCTCTTTAAAGGAATAGTCAAACGTGGATGCAGTTGCCTCTGAAAATGCCTGGAATTAACAACAAATAAAAAAATGTCACACATAAATAAATATAAGATATCCAGAAAGGCAGTTCCCAGCAACTATCATTTTACAGAGGGGCAAAATTATATATAGCAAGACCTATGTTTTGTAGAGCAGTATTTCAGGGAAATGAAGGTTACTTCCAGAGAATTTAATTTTATTCTGTGGTTTGCAGCACATGTTGATGCTACAATAAGCATTCCTGCTCCTCACTGGGCATTTTTCCAGTTCTTGGGTTGTAAGAGAAACATAAGATCTGGGACAGAGAAGTCACAAGGACATGGAACATGTACATACTTCATATTCAATCACAACTTATGCTTACAAACGTTTGTTTGGTTCCACAGAAGCCACGGGAACTGACTGCCAAGAGAGACTTACAGTATTAGCAAGTACTTACAGAACTGCTACAAAACTGGTTTTAATTTAGAATTAAAAAATAAATAGGCATAAGTCACATTTTGTAAAAACAGTTTAATTTAGTAACCAAAATTCCTTCACCCCCTAAAAAAAAAGGAGGGAAAAGCAGTCTAGATCATTCATAAGCACACCTACTATCACAAGAAAAATAGGGGGAAGAAGTATTTTTAACACACTGGACAATCTACTCCTATAGTTTCAAGGCCAATCCTAAAATGCACACTTTTCTTAGTATTCAATAAAGGAGAAAAACTGGAAAGGAAGGTAAATTTCTCCTTTAATATTTCAGAAAGAGCATTGTAGCAAATAGTTGTGTTTATTGGAGCATTTCATTTTCATTTGGCCTGCATGTATGACCCTTCCTTAAGTCCTGCATAAGCACATTTGTTGCTCTAACACAGAAGTTGCTTCTTTGAAAAGCTTAGCACCACCTTTTTGCCAACCCTAAAGGACTAATCCCAGTAAAACTCCTCAGCCCTTCTAGGTAACATCTGGCAGAGCTGCAGAACAGCCACTGACTTGTGACTGGCAGCCAATAAACTTCTCTAAAAAAGAAAAAATCAGAACTTCCTACAGAACCAGATAATTCAGTTAGAACTACCTTGGCCAGGTTACTGAAAACAGCCAGACAACACTTGGATATTGTGATGTTCATTGTATCCTTGGAGGAGATGTTAATGAGAGTTTGTGGCTCAGGAAGGACAATGAAATCATCCCCAGGCATCAGACTTCTCTCTTGGACAGGGTTAGTCTTCATCTGAAAGAGAAGTTTCCTTAGGCCTTTATGAACACACAAGTTACTTTCTCCTGTGTTAAAACAGGAAAAAACTTGACCTACACTTGACAATTTCACCAAAAAAGTACAACTTGTAAAGCTCAGATGCCTTAAACAAATATGGATATTTTATACCAACACTGAAGGCAAGTTATTTTCTTTTTGTCCATGCATTGGACAATTAACATTATTCAGAAAAACCTTAAGATGTCTAAAGATTGATTTTTTTTCCCCAAGTGAAACTGCACATCCCCCTCAAATCAACAACATTCAAAAGGTCAATGTTCTGCCACATAAAACTTTAAAGAAATTAAAAAATAGCTGCCTATTCAAACCATTTCACATAGTTTCAAGTAGTTTACATACCTCCAGTTTTAAATTCCATTGCTTCTTTCCTCCTTCAATTCGTTCAATAAGTGGTTCCCACACTGCATAAGTTTCATTGTAATAATGAATCTAAAGATATAACCAAAATTAAACAAAAACAAAGGACCAGGTTCCTTCCAATAGAAATTATTATGTAAAACATTAATAAGAAAATAATTAAATTTGGAGGTTCTAGCATTAACTTTTAATGGCTTAAAAATTAATACACAGAAATGCAACATATCATAAATTTTTCCCCAGTAAGATCATTTTCGAAGAGTTCGTTTTCTGGTTGCTTTGAGAGCAACCACACATCCTGGTAACACTGTATCTTTTTTACACCTTCAATTAACATTATCAAGTCTCCATCCTCTCCTACCCTGTTTGAGAGAACGACTTGGAGGCCAGAAACTTCAGAGCCACGAGTACTTCACTGCACTGTGAAATAACAGTTAGTCTGAGCAAAATAGTCTCAGTCTGGCCCACTGGAACCATTCCTCTAACTCAGAGCAAACATCTGGATTTCAATGCCCTTCAATCACCTCAAATCTGAATAGAAGTTGTGGACTCAACAGTTCTGGATGTTCCCAAGTGCTGGGTCCTGCCCTTGGGCCATGACAACCCCCTGCAGTGCTACAGGCTGGGCCAGAGTGGTTGGAGAGCAGCCAGGCTGGGAATTCGGATGGACAGGAAGCTGAACATGAGCCAGAGTGTGCCCAGGGGGACAAGAGGGCCAATGGATCCTGCCCTGGATCAGGAACAGGGTGGCCAACAGGGCCAGGGAAGTGATTCTTTCCCTGGACTCAGCACTGGTGAGGCCACCCCTGGAGTGCTGTGTCCAGCTCTGGGCCCTCAGCTCAGGAAGGACATGGAGGGGCTGGAGCAGGGCCAGGGAAGAGCAACAAGGCTGGGGAAGGGACTGGAGCACAAGTGCTGTGAGGAGAGGCTGAGGGAGCTGGGGCTGTTCAGCCTGGAGAAGAGGAGGCTCAGGGGAGACCTCCTCACTCTCTGCAACAACCTGAAAGGAGGTCGTAGTCAGGTGGAGGTGGGCTCTGCTCCCAGGCAACTATCAGTAAGACAAGAGGGCACGGTCTTAAGCTGTGCCAGGGGAAGTTTAGGTTGGATATTAGAAAGAATTTCTTTCCAGAGAGGGTAATCAGCATTGGAATGGGCTGCCCAGGGAAGTGGGGGATTCTCCATCCCTGGAGGTTTTTAAGATAAGACTGGATGTGGCATCAGTGCCATGGGCTGGGAACCACGGCGGGGTTGGATCAAGGGTTGGACTTGATGATCTCGGAGGTCCCTTCCAACCCAGCTGATTGTATGATTCTGTTCTTGGATATATATTTGGTAGACTGACCAAATATAATTCAGGTGGAGCTGAACTATTGCACAGAACAGCTCCACACGTGGCTGTATGGAATTTTACCATGCTGCCTCCATAAATGGAGATTGTACCGTCTTGGAATGGGATCTCCCTTTGAGAACAGAGAGTAATTTCTATTGTAACATTGAACACAGTGCTACAGAAACAAAAAAAGGTGGGCAGTAATATGAATATTCAAGTAAGCCAAGCTCAATGTTCATATAGCAAAACTTGAACATGAAAAAATAGTAGAGAAACAGAGAGGGTCAGATGATTCCACGTAGCCACTGCCATTAAAATCTACTATTAATTGCAAACTTCCTGTAAAAACCATGTTATGCTTGGTCACACCTGCCTGACTGCTAAAGAATTCCTAAGAGCATTACAATTTAAACCTATTACTAATTTAGCACAGACAAAGTGTACTAAAAAGTTACTTGAACATCAGGAGACACGCAGAAGTGTTTTAAACTGCTAACAACTGATCCCACGCACCTCCAGCGACGTGTCAGCAGTGACCTCCATCAGCGAGGACCAGTTTTTAAGGACACCTGAAAATGCAGATTCCACCAACAACAAAGGGACAGTGCGATGGCCCAGGCCACACTCCAGGGTCATCTGAACTGATTTCACCACAATGTCGAACTTCTCCTGTTTCACAATTTGTTCCCGGTCCTTATAAGTTTCTGTTGCTTCTGTGGCTACATCGACCCCGAGGAACCAAGCGTTGCACTCGTCTATGGGCTTCACTTGCCACAGGTTCTCAGAAACTTCAGCTGCTCCTCTAGAATCCTCCTCTGCTGCCTTGGGTTTTATGGCAGCCATAATGGTAATGACAGTATTCAAAATTATGGGCGAGATCTTGAACAAAGAAAAAAAAATCTTTTATTAAAGTACAAAATCTACTATAAATGGAAATAGCAAATGTTACAGGCCCTCGTAAGAGATGCAACTTAAATTCCAAGGAACAGAATCCATTCATGGACCTCCTCTTGTTTTCCTCTCCTGCAAAATGTCCCAATTCCTCCCTCACAATCCCACAGGACCAAGAACAAAATTCTCAGATTGGAATTTCCCTTTTGCCAATATGTGGTACTCCCATAGCAGCAGCCAATATCCACCTTTTCCCACCATGCTGAAAAGCTTTCCTTTGTTTTTCAGATCCCTGAGGTGTTCACAAAAGCCTGTGGGCAGAGTTCTGTACCCCACCACTCCAACTGGCAGCACAGTACAACTGTCAAAGGATTTCTGCCTCAGGAACAAGGGACTTACAGTTAAAGGTTCTTCATATCACAAATGCCTATTTGGGAACTTTTTACAGGAGAATCAGCAACTCACATCCAGAAATACCTTCACCAGAGACACAATTATTAGCTTACCTGTTAAGAACAAGGTATTTCACATTGTGTACCATTCTGGAAATCATGTTAACAGCCTTATATCATCCATGTACCTGGGGGTGTGTGCATTCTTGTAAGACTAACTGAAGACAAAAATAGTGGTGGTGGCAGCAGGGGGAAAGGTTATTTCATAACTTGGGAAGAAAGTGGTAGGAGGAATCCCAGAATCTGAAGTATTTAAATGAGTCCTTTTTGGTGAAGGGACTGTCAGCACAAGGAACACATAATGGCTTTTTCCAACATGGAGCAGCTCTAAAAATGTTTATTTCTAGAATTAAACTAACGGGGAAAATGCAAGTTTTAACCACCAAAAACCAAGCTACAGTTTGAGAAGCAGCTGTTCTTCCAAAGACAGTTTTAATAATCTTACCTTAATAGTAAGTTCTTCTATTGTTACTGCCACAGTCTGTAATCCTGAGACATGCACCATATTTTCCATGACCAAAGAACATGGTCGTAACACCTGAGTGAAAAAACATCACTTGATTATTAAGGTGACTCCTGGAATCCAAACATTTCAAAAGGTCTTGTACTTTTTTCATTCCATAGGCCCAGGGCATGCTGACCCCATAAAGTAATGACACATTTCAGAGCAACAGCATTTTTTCATGCACTGCCACACATTCCAGCATCCCAGTTTGCACAACAGCAATTTTGTACTGAAGACTAAAAGTCACTGAAATAAAAACTTTTGACCTAATGCTTAAAAAATGCTTAAAAAACAGACAAAACCCAACACACAGACTGATAGTGCAGTCAAAAAAACAGTGGTTTTCTTACAGTAGTAACATTCTTGTCTTGTTTTTCTTTGAGAAAGGCACAGGCCAACACTTTGAAGCCATTTACTTGAGCAGTCATCCTCTGTGCATCCCTTCCAGATGTCAGAGAAAAGTCACATTGGAAGGAAACTTTTAAGGCAGGAGCATCAGCATTGGTCAAATTAGCAACAAATACAACTTCTGGGTCCAGAATCACAGCTTTTACTGTCATATTTGGCCGTACAGGTATTTCTGTGAAAATAAATTTTAAAAAAACACCCTTGAATATAAAAGGTTTGAAAGCATTACCATGTACATAATACTGAAACCATGCCTGGAAATTGCTACCCAGTTATAGAGGTACAAATTTAACAAATAATGTCTCAGTTTTTACAGGAATACACTGCTGAAACTCAATATCACAGTGATCAGAAATGAGCAGCAAACTGGTCAGAACTTCAGCTCTGAAAAATTGCTCAGTGCTGTAGAAGGACAGGATTAACTCTGCACACTGTAGTCAGTCTAAGCCCTGCCTCTACAAAGGCAAGCTGGAAATAGTTATTTTCTGGCTCAGCACTTAAAGTGACTCACTTCTTTGAGTGAACACTTACAAATCAAAACCAAATTATCAATACAGAATTTCTTGTCTGAATATGTTTGGTCTCCAAACAGAGGGAGAGAATCATATATTCTCTCAGCTAAAAGCAGGACGCTTTACCCTAGTGATGGATCAATCCCTTTGGTTCTCAGTGAGAGGTGGGAGCCTCCTGCACACCAAACTAATCACAGGGGTTACTCCTGCCTAACACTTGCTGGAAATATCAGAATATCAGAGCTCTGCCATGGAACAGGAGCAGAGCTCTGTTTGAGGCTCAGGGCACTACAGGAAAAGCAAAGGAAGCTGGACATGGTGGGTTGCAGCCACCAACACGTTTGGGTAGTCCTGAACATTCCTTGCAAGTGCCATTTTCCTGGAGTATCATCCCTCCTCCACCACAGGACTTGGGCACATCTCCAACAGGGGAAGAGGAGAGCAAGTGAACTGCTTGCTCTCCTCTCACCAGGGCAGTTCATCAAACCTCAGGGTCACTCCTGGTGCTCTGCCAAGGTCCCCAAAAGAAAGGGAGGGCTGTTGGGAACCAGCCAGACAACACACTCCACAGGTGAGGTCTCACCACAGCTCAGACAAGCCCAGCAATCACTTCAAACCAACAAAATACTCTCAGAAATGGTCTTTCTTGCCCTTGTTTCATCATGCTTTACCTCCAGTCTTCAACCAGAAAGAGGAAATCAATATACACTGTCAGTGGCCAATTCCCACATTTTGAAGAATAAATTCATTTCTCAAGTCTGATACCAAGACAGCATCTTGAAAACTTTTGGAGGAATTGTTTTCAGTGTGAAGTCTTGCAAAGGAGGGGAACGGGGGTGGAGGTGGAAATTGGTTTTACAGACCTGTTTCTGGCTTGGATTTCCCAGAAGCAACTTGCTTTAATTGGAACTGTGCAGATCTTTCAGTTGAGGATGCTGGCATCGAGTTAATGAAAAAATCTGCTACTGTCAACAAAAACTCCATACTGGCACATATGTACAGCTTGTCAAGGACTGCAACAACTCCAGTTCCATTTTTATCCTGCTTATACCTTATATCTATCATAGAACTGTCATGTGTGTCATCTTTCTTGTCTATCATTCTGGAAAACAAGTTTAATAAGAAACATTTCAAACATGGATCTAGAAAAACAAGGATACATAAGCAGTGCCATTTTTTCTCCCCATAGTGTTTATAAATAAGAATTACTCTACAAGCAATCAGTGTTTCTTCCAGAAATAAGAGGGTATAGACTTTTTTAACAGAGGAGTAATTTCAATTTCAAATTAGTGCACTACACTTTTGGAAGTGGCACATAAGAATCACAGAGGAGTTTCAGTGCACAGAACTCTGGCTGAGGCTGGGTACTCTCTACTCAGCTCTTCTACACCATTTACTGGAATCTGCAAGACTCCAATATTTTTTTTTGTTTGGATAACATGGGAAATCAACATATAAAAGCAGAAACTTGCTTACCATGACTAAAATTACATCATTCATTGCCCAAGCACACAGCATGACAGGCCCCAACTGCCAGCACTGCTGGGTTTCGTCAATCCCACGAGAAGTGAGGGACAGGAGAAGGGACCAGTCCTCCTCAGGAGCTGGAGGCTTTCCATTCAAACTTACCTCGCAGTCACGTTCTGAATTCCCTCTCGGAGATCATCCAAGGTACAGGCCTTGAGTTTAACTTGAATGTCCATGGAGCCATCTGAGAACATGTCCCCAGCGGATGCCATGAGGTGCAGGCGCAGTTCCCCGAGGCGCAGCCTGTCGCTGTGCACGGGGAGCAGAGAGCTCTGCCCAGGGAAAGGGGAGGGCAGTTAGCACAGAGCAGAGCAATGAGCACGTTCCCCTTGCTGCATTTTGAGCCCTGAATGAAGGATCTGATCAGCCTGGTGCTGTCATCAGCCCTCCAACCATACAAATCAGTCCCAGAAACTCACTGAGGAAACAGAAAAAGCACACTGGGCTGCAGTGAAGTTGTTTCTTCACCACAGTGCTGGCAGTTGTTGAGAATGTCTGACTGCAGGATAACCCATCTGAACTCTAGATTCCCTCCCAGAGGACCCCTCCACTCTCATCACACTAACTCATTTACAACACCTCAGCAATAAGTGGAAACCATACGAAGGCAAAATTAGAATAAAATCCCATTCCAGTGTCTTTCTTCCCTGTGATGCTCATTGCACAAGAGCTGCTTTAAAATTATACACAACTAACAGTCACTATATACAAAGACATACAAAGTAAGCACCTTCACAGAGTGTATTAAGTCATAAAAACAAGGCCCCATTTCACATCTTTCTCTTCTGTTTTGAGCACAGAAAAGATGCCCAGGATTGTTCACACCTGGGGATATGCAAGAGGAAAGTATGGGGCATATACACCTTGGATCTGCTTGCTAACTGTACAGGCACCATGCACAGCACTAGCACCATCTGAGCTAGCAATTCCTGCTCTTCAGACTGTCATGTTTACTTTGGATAACTGGAATCAAAGCTTGAATGACCAAATCAAATGCTGGGTGGGTTTGGTTGGTTGGTTTAGTAATACTTTTCAGTGTGATTTTTGGAAATGCACATACATTCTTCAACTTAAGGACATTCTCTGCCCAAGAAACCTCAAAGCTCCACAAGGAAAGCATTACAAAGCCAACACAGCTGATGCAGCTTTGGTTTGCTGTCCTGAGTTTTGTCCATGGGAGATGCCCACCCCACCTGTATGGTAAAGGTTTGGTCACAAACCTGATTCTTATCACTGTTGTAGAGAATTACGGAAAGGGACTCAAAATTGAAGTCAAATTTAAGTGCTGTATAACATTCCACAGAAGACTGAGCTGTAGAAACACTCTTTTGTTCAGAAGCAAGAAGAGGACCTGGTAGTGAAAAGAAGACATTTTTACATTTCTTTAGAACACTGGGTTTGGGGTATTTTTGCTGTTGGTTTGGGGGTTCTTTTGTTGGTTGTTTTGGTGTTTGGTTTTTTTTAAGTAAGATCACAAAGTCACAAGAAGAGGAAACACTCTAAACCCAAAGACTACTCAAAACAATTTACACTTTTAATTCCTCAACATCATTTTGTTCTAGTCCTACTCTGTCTTACCTAGCACAGAGTGGTTTAAGAACCTTTAAGAAGCTGCCATTAGTTTTCTGCAGTTCTGCATTCACTTTAATGAAGAACTACACAAAGCACCAAGTCTGCTCAAGAGGTTTGCACTACTCTTCCTTCCTGTTTCTTTCCATAGTATAGCAACTCAACTATTAGTTAGACAGCAATTTCTGTTAAGTTTGTTAAGTTCTTAACATAAGAATGTTAAGTTTGGGGCAAAAATAGGTTTTGGCAAAGTGTTAGCAATATTTCATCCAGAGATATGCAGTTTACATTAACACACTGTCTGAACACTCCTGTTATCCTCAGTTGTTATAACTGTGCATTAACATTGTGGGGTAGATGATTTGGCATTTTTCTTTTTTAACCACCTGCACCTGAGAAGAGCCATTGATATGGACTGAAGAACACCACCCTACAGAAGAAGAATCACAAAAACACGCTAAAAGCTTCTGACCATCAAGAGCTCACACTCCATGTATGTGCACACATCCCTATTCATAAGTGTTCATGTACACAGTACAAATGCAAGTGAAAAGAATTCATATGCACACATTTAAGTGCTTCAGATAAATGTGAGGTTTGGATTTACAAGTAGTCCTCTGCCTGAACATCCTCAGCCTTTGAACTGAACATACCAGATTCATGGGGAACTTTCCCTTTTTTAGGTATCTGCATGAACTCAACGTTCTCTTGCACAGCAGTTGGTTGGGAAGAAGCTCCCCCAAGGTTTTCAAGCAAAATTTTCATGATAACAGTCAGATCATCTTCACTGAGTGCAATCTGTAAAGTGATAAACCAAAAACTTCAGTTTGGGTGACAGAAATAATTGGCCCATTTTTCCTATAGAATGTTACTTGTTATGAACAGGAGTTACAAGAAACAACACTCCATATGATAACCCCTTTCCAGTCTTGTAAAGGATCTTTGCCTGCTAAAAATGTGAGTCATTGATGAACATATGCACTTCTAACAATTCAGTAATCCCAAAACAGCACCAGATAACATTAAAGCCAAGGCTTGCATTGTCTACACTAAAGCAACTGTCCTTCAGTAGGCCTTCAAGGAGTTAATGAATGTGAATCCAATAATAAAATTACAGAATTGTGCAAAAACCAAGTACTAATAAGTGACAAAATGCAGTCACTTAGGCCATAATACAGTGTTAGAAGTATTTTTGCCACATTTGGTTATTTTTGGTTATCTCTGTGCTTCACCAGTGCTATATTTGGCCATAGCACAGACACAGGAATGACACAGGGCTCTGGAACCTGTGTCACTTTGCTGTCATTTTGTGTCAATCAGTTTGCTCTTACCCATTTAAATCCATATGGGTAATGTAGGAAAAGAAAAAGCGAAGCCCTCCCTCTGCAAAGATTTCAACCATACTTTTAAATTGTTGTGAATTAGATACCCCTCCCATTTCTATAAATCTAAGAAACACTCAAATAATCTGAATGTTGCAGGTGAAATTTGAAGCATTAAATCTAGTTTTTAAAAGCTAACTCAACAGGCAAGCTCAATGATTTTACTGACTACTGACTCAAGGGATAGCTCCAATAGCAAAATAAAACTAGGTTTTATTCCATTTGCACACAGCTACACCAAAACTATTCATTATACAATACCAAAGCTCCAACAGATCTATAAACTGGACAATAAAGCTGGAAGTCTTTTAACATTCCTAGAGGACACACACTGAAATGAGTTTACAAGCTCCTTAACTAAGCTGGGTACTATTCTGAGAAGATGTAACTTTTGATGTGGCTCTGATGTGGCATGGTATTACCTGCATTGGCTTCAGGTCTCCTTTGATACCAATTGTTGGGCATTTATGATACCATGCTGCTGCTAAATTTCTCTGGACCAGTAAAGTCAAACTCACAGGACACAAAATTTCAGAGTCTGGTTGAGAATCTGTGGAAATGATGCACCTAACAAAAGACAGGGAAATCAGCAGAGGAAAAATATTCAGCAGTTGCAGAATCCCAAATAATATCATAGCAATCTAGCAGAATATGGGCATAATTATTAATTTAAAAATAAGTATGTGTGCTCACATGTGCTTACACCCAGGGATGTACTTTAGATGAACTCAGTTACTGTCCTATCATTCCTTTCTCTGCAAGAATTTCAGAGATTGTGTTCCTCTAAAAACACTCCTAAACTTGGCTTGGGGAGGTTTTTGGTTGGTGTTAGTATGTTTTCATTGCCTATCATCTTTAAGTAATAGAAAAATGCTGCAGATGGAACACAAACACGTTTCCTTTACGAACACTTTTCAACTGAGAGGAGAACTCCACGTGTACCTCGATAATTTCAAATGGGTCAGCTGCACATCCATGCTGTCAATGACTGGAGGAAGAGGAGACTCATCTGAAGACACCAGCTTGAATTCATTCTGAACTCTGATTAAGCCAAGATCAGCCACCAAAGCGTTATATGAGGCTGGAGATTCAGGAATAACTATAACTGGAGCTTTCAGGTTGACATCCATGGAGAGGCGGAAGCTCTTCCTGGCAAAGTCCTTCATGCTGGAAGCTGCCATTTCTGCTGCCTGGGCAGTCACTGCAGTCAGGGCTTCCTGGGCTGTCTGGAAGTTGTTCAGGAAGTTCTGTGGAGAAGAAGTGGAAAAAAGTAAGAGTTCCATGAAAACAAGCCTCTCAAAAAAAGGTAAAATGTAAAATTAAGAAAAATAGTCCAGCTGTGGTATAAATATGAAACTCCTCATTTAACCACACAGGTTTCAAAAGACAAAAAGGTTCAAATCATGCACAAGCTAAGACATTGCTTGATTATTTTTTAAGATACTATTAAAGCTCTCAACCCCATTCATTATTTTTTTTGTCATCCTTCTCCTTATTTGTCACTCTTCTAAAAAACACTTCTTCAGCAAAATACTTCTAGGTGCCTGTACACCAGCTCAGCACAAGGGAGAGGTCAAAAAGACCTGGTTACAGTTCATTTCATTAAAAACTTCTAAAGTCAAGAAGAGAACTTGAACTAATGCCTTACCAAGAGAGACATGAAGAACTTGTGGAGGTAAATGATCTGGATGCAGCCCACTTTCAGAGACATTTTGCCATCCACCCTTGACATGTCAGTGTAGGCTTCCCCTGCAGTGGCATCTGGGTAAAGGGACACGTGAAACCTGAACACTTCATCTCCCATGATGGACACAGCCTGCAAGATCAAGTCCACACAGTTAATATTTCCAGGCAGTCATCTGAAACAAGAAATATTTCCCCAAAAGAAGAGCAACTGCAACTTCTCAGCAGTACTTGGACACAGCCAGTGCCAGGCAAAAAGGAAACAATCACCGATTTTACTGAATGTCTCTTCTCACTTGCTTATCCATAGCCCATTTTATATTTAACTCAGAATTAAATATATCAGTGCAAATGTGATTAAAAAGAGCTAAATATTAAATGGAAGAATATTTTGCTTCCCTGAGATAAAGGAAATTAAGCAATAAAATTTTGCTTAATATTTGGTACATTACATCACACTTAGGATTCCATAACACAGCAAATAAAATACAGTGCTGTCATTAAATCACTGAAAGAACTGGGTCTTTTTGTTTGTTTACAATTTGCACAACACATCACCTTTTTATGGACTGTTTTTGGATCAACATTTGTAATTACAATGTCCTCAAGCCTGGAGAACACTTTAATCTTTTTAGGCTTCATAGCTACAGATGCATCCATTCCTGATTTGAGACAAAAGAAAGAAACAATAAATGCACTTCACCAAATTTCCACATAAACACTTCTGCTAAAAAAAAAAATCCCATTAATTATTACTGAATATAAAGAATAACAATAGCTCAGAATCCAGCCTTCTACTGTGTAACCAATGCTAAGCCTGAGGCAGCAGTGAGGACATGAGTACATATGACAAATCTGTCAACACAAATTGACCCTAAGACTGAAGTAAAAATTCCCAACACTGTTGAGGATTTTGTTATTAAAAAATGCAAGTTTGTGTTATTTATTACATAGTGCCTCCATTTCTTTTAATTTTACTCCACTATTTAAAAAAATCACCTTCTTTTTCTGAGTCAAACATTGCCTTTCCTCGCAGGTCATTTCATACAATCAAAATATATCCTAACACACATTACAAAGACATATGCAGTGCACACAGGCCTTTCAGAAGTGAATGGAAGGAAACCACATATTTCATGTAATATTTAAATAAACTTCAGCTCCTATTTAAATCAAACCCCCTTACCTTGTATTCTGATGTCTGCAATCCTACAGGTCTGATCACACACTGTGATACCAAATGCATTGAGCTTTGCAGTGAGTTTTAATTCACAGATATCATCGTGGGCTGCACCACCACACACTGCACAGGAAACACAAGAGACACACAAGAACCTCACTATAAGTCCACTGTTTAAAACAAATATTATTTGTCTGTACACATAGGAACTATTCAAAAAGCAACCTGCAGTTGTTCCCAAAAAGTTAAGATAATCGTTGGTTAGGATATGAACTAAGTCTTTTATTAACACAGTTTTCTTCTGGCACATGAACAGCCACCAACACAGGCAAAAAGCCACCAAGATGCCATCTTTTCTCCTCACTAATACCCAGTTTTCACACAGCAGGATGCTGAATAGAGTGTACACTGCAGTATTTGAAACCCCACCTCACAGGAGAAATGTGCCCTTCTGTATCAAGGAGCAAGGCCAGCTTAGGCATATTGGCTGGAAAAGGTTCCTGCAGAACCACAAATTGTAACAGCCAACCACTGGAAACTCAATCCCAACAGTTTTAGGATTAGAAAACCTTGAATTTCACAAACAACACTACAAACACAAGAATCAAGCACACAGGACCTGACAAAACATTAAGGAGCTTCCATGCAAACACTCCTACTATTTCAAGGTTACAAACACCAGGGATCAAAACAAACACACCACCCTTCAGTTCAGAACTCCTCTTTGCTTCCCCAGAAGGAAGTTTATTTTCAGCAATGAAAGCACCCTTTGGAGCCTTCAGATTGGAAAGACACTGAATCTTTGGCAAGGCTGCACATTGCAACTGTCCTTGATTCCAATTTAATAATAAAAATCAGATCACCACCTAGGGAAAAGTTACAGTGAGTAAGGAGAATTTGTAAAATTAAGCAACAGCAAAAATATCTGGCTTTTTTTTTTAAATAAGATTATTTTCTCCCCACTTATGGTTGTTCCTGCTTTTTTCTTCCACCACACAGACTGCAATGCTGCCACCTGAAATGTATCCTTTGAGAGTGAAGGTGGGATGCTGCCAAACAACACAAGAACAACCTTTCTAATACCACATTACCTGGTCTCAGAGCACTCCCTTTTTCCTCTTCTTTTGTTTGAGGCTTGTGGTCTGATGATTTCTCAGCACTGGGAAGAGCACCTGATGGAACACTGAAGGTGAGAAAACTCAAGATGGAAAGTAAAGCCTCTGTGTGAAGTACAATATCCAAAGATGAAAAGATGACCTAAAATGAGGGCAGGGAAACAAAGTAATATTCTTTTTAGTAGCAGTTTATTGCATAACAACTCAGTTACTGCCACAGAATCGAGAAAAAAGTGTCTTGCTCAATTTGACAAGTTTCTGACCCTTCCATTTCCTTCAATTTACCACCAAAAAAGCTCCAGAACAGCTGAGGGAGCTATGGAAGAGAAGCTTAAAAACAGCTACAGGGGAACTGAGCCAATCTAAAAACTGATGCTTCAGGTGGTTCTGTTTTTCCAGTGTTCTTAGTTCAGTTCTGCTGCATTTCAGTGTGGGCTGCTGAGCACTTTGGCTGACAACTTCAGAACCATGTGTGCAGATATTTTAGTAGATATGATACAACAACAGCAAAACCAAACAAAAAAACCCAAAATAAAACAAAATCCAAAACACACACACAAAAAAACCCCTAAAAAATAAAAAGAAAAAAGAAAAAAAAGAAAACCCCCAAACCCACCCCCCTCAAGATTCAAAATTTGCAATCAGAACAGAAAGTACATGAGCAGCAACTGCTCTTACCAGTATTATTTAGTAAAACCTGGTATCAGGTAGCCAACTCTCCCCAGCCCAAAGCAGCCCTTGGTAAATGCTGGTTTTACAGCTTCTTGTTTAAAAAAAATAATACAATAAATACTTCTGTAAAAAAAAAAGTTTTTTTTTCCACCTGGATTTCCCTTTGAAGTAGTTAAATATAAATCAGTAGGTTTTAATGATGAGAGTCAAGGCTTTGGTTTTCAGTTGTTACCATTTGAGAAGCTTAAAAAAAAAAAAAATTAAACCCACCCAGCACTTACATTGATGTTTTGCTTGGTGCTTTTGTAAGTTGTAACAAAGTCTGGCCCATCAGGATCAGCCTAAAGGGAAAGAAAAGAAAAAGGACACAGTCAGTCTCTATTGAGTTAACCAATAATTAATAATAAATGAAATAAAAGAATGAAATTAAATGCTAAGTTGGAAAACAGGTATTTGGGAGAAAGTCTGTTTTAGTTTTAGATACAAATCCTACAAGGTAAGCATGGAAGCCTTATTTTAGTCCCCATGTAATTTTACTGAAAATGTATTGAAACCTTAATGTATTCCATTTTCAGAAGATGTTCATCTGTCTCACTTGAAGAATTAATAATGCAAAGAGGATCTCCTTTTGAGTCTGCAAATAAAGAAATAAAAATGTAAAATATCTCCACTCACAAGCTTTACTCCACCTATGGAATATCTCCACGCTAATTCTCAATTATATACTAATTATATACTATTCTTGCTGAAAGAGTGAAGGTAAACAGCTGTTTTCACTGGGAAGCTGCACATTAGCATTACCTTGTGAAATGCTATATTCTCTTTATTTTAAATTAAAGTAGTAATAATTAACTTATCTTGGTCCTGAAAAAAGATTCAAAATTGGAAAGTTCTTTGCATTCCTGTAATTAGTTTTGCACTCCTATCTTCAGGTTTTTACATTCCAAACCTTACTTTTCTACTTTGAACACACAGCTATTTCAGTTATTACTTCACTATCAGTTTTAATCGTTACCTGACCAATCAAGGTCACTCTGCATTGCCAGAACTGGTCACAAAGCACAGATTCAGCAGCTCAAACCCCACTGAACAGTCACAACACTTGTCAGGAATGACCACTGCTACTCAAAGTAGGCAACTCCCTCAAACACATTAACTCAAACTAACAACAGCAGTAAAACTTGGTGTCAGGAAAAGCACATTAATTCCATCTAAATGACACTGAACAGCCCCAGTCAGTGAATCTGCCTTTTTTCCCCCCTTAATTATTGATTTGGAGGATGTTATTCTCTTGCTACAAAAGCTGATTGCACACGCTCTACTGACTGTGCACCAGTTTTCTGGCAGACTTACCCTTTATTTCAGTGCATCTCATGACAATTTTTTTCAGATATGCTGCTGCAGTCAATTCATGATTTCTGACTTTGGTTTCAGTTCCAAGCTGCAGCACAGTCAGAATATGTAATGGGTATCTCTCCTTCTGAACCTGCTTCATCAAGGTTATTACAACCTGCAACATGGAAAGGGAAGCAAGTTCAGGGTGTCAGTGGGGCTGTCCAGACATGGCAGCAGTTACAAGCAGGCAGTATCTCCTCAGCTAAACTTCAACAGTAACATTAATCTAGATATTTTGCATTTTTACAAAGAGACCCTACAAGACCAGTTTGCTAAAGATTTCCCTTGGACCCACCTCTGTTCCTCTTGTTTTCTTTTTGTCGTTAAGTTAAACTGTTAAAAAGGACTTTACAGCCCACTGCTTCCAAGAACCAGACTTGAGTACTGGGTTCAGGAACAATAATTTGTACAGATGGGCACATACCTCTTTGATTTCAAAATTAAGCAGCACATTGATTACATCTTCATTCAGTGGCTCTTTTCTCTTTTCAGACAGCATTCCTTCTGGACCACTCTTACCCTGAACCAAAACTGATCTCTCCATTTCTTTGGTTTTACCTGAAACATTCAATAAACTGGTTACCTTCTGGAATTGCCAGGGTTTGTTTAGCTCAAGAAACACATCCAACTCTCATCCATTCAGATGCTTACATTCACCTAGGGTAAGCTGGCAACATGTCCCCAAGCAGAGCCTTGAACTTCAGAGCACGAAAAGGAAACAGAAACATGTTCTGGCAACAAGACAACTCTGCCATCTCAATACCTTGCTAGTTCCTTGACAATTCAGCCAACACAACTACCACAGTCTATCTGTAATGTTTCCAGTTTTTTGAAGTATCCAAGTATGAGCATTGTCCTTGCAGAATTAAAAAGAAGAGTTTCTCACTTACACACCTCTGAGATCTAAACTTGTTTTCCAGATAATAAATGCTTTTCCTTACTCCTGACAGCTAACACACTTAGTATTCATGACAAACAAATTCCAGCTCTGACCTTCCTTTTGCAGGACTGATTTTGCATCAGTTTGTTTTTCTTCTGCTTCACCAAGGTTTTCTGTCAACACTCTGAGAAAGACATTCAAATCCTCTTGACTTAACACAACCTGAAAAGTTGCAGATCACAGTTCTCAGGAAAAAGACATTGCTCCTTAAACTTATCACCTGCTAACAAAGCAGAACAACATTTCCTGACAAGAAGAGTGCCTTTTTGTACAAGTATTTTGTCAGCAGAATCATCCCTTGAATAACACAATTAAATTCTTTCAACCACTTCTTGCTACAGTATTAGGAGATTAAAGGTTCTGACTTCCACAGCTGTATCCATATACATTGCACCCTTTAACATACCTATGTTTTTAATACTTTCCTGTCAATGACCTGCTACTTAATATTTCAATTCCAGTTTCATCCAAGATGTACCAGTTATTGTCCTTCACAGCACATAAAATGCCACAGAAAACAACTATCTTGAGTCTTTCAGGGGTGATGGGAAGGTGTAAAGCTGGAGATACTAAGGCAAATACTTGCATTAATTTAAATTTAGTTGGTCCTGTCTCATGGCAAGGAATAAACAAGACTCCTTCACATCCCCTTCTGTTTTCTCTTTTCAGTCCTCTTTCTTTTTCTCTCAGTTTATTAAATGCACTCAGCAGTTTGGCTGTTCTGTAGGATGCTTTCAAGCCTCTACATTTATATAGGTGGGGTCAAATCCTGTTACATCACTAAAACTCACTCCACATCTACTAAAAATTTGAAGCTTATTGCCCCTTTGAGTCCAGAAATAACATAAGGATTAGTCCCACATTAAGTATTTCACCACCTTTTCACAAGACTTACATTCATTGTGTCCAGATACCCCGTGATCTCCAGCACAGGCAGTTTGTGAAACCAAGCTGCAGAGAGATTTCTTTTCACAGACAGGCTTAAATTAATAGGGTGAAGTATCTGAATATCTGGATGTGACAAATCTGTCTCCACAGTGGTCCTTGAAACACAAGGGGGGAAGGAAAACAAAACACACAGCTGGGAAGTTAGAAGTTCAGTCATATGTTACATTTACAAAGTCAAATCTCAGCCTCAGATGAGATAGTTTCCTGAGCAGAGCAGTTTCTTATTTTGTTATTGAATTGTCCTTAAGGTAAGAGCATTTTAACACCAATTATTTGACACTATCATCAACCACAGTTTGTAAGCAAGTAAATTAATATCCTATAAAATATTAATATTAGCAATTAGCGAGGGCATTATTTAGTGAAGTGCACTGTACCTGGACAGCTTCAGCTTTGTCAGCTGCACATCCATTTTGTCAATGACTGGAGGCAGGGAACTGCCTTCTGGAGCCACCAGGCTGAACTGGTTCTGCACCCTGATCAAGCCCAGGTCTATCACTATGGCCTTGGGGGACACTGAGGACTGGGGGATGACAAGAACTGGGGCTTTCAGGTGAATGTCCATGGCCAGGCGGAAACTCCTCTGGGCCAGGTCCTTCACACTGGTGGCAGCCTTCTCTGCAGCCTGGGCTGTGGCAGCACTCAGAGCCTCCTTGGCTGTCTGGAAGTTGTTCAAGAAGGTCTAGAAAAAGCAATTGAAGAGAAAGTAGAAATGTCTGTAAACAGTTTTTTAATCTAGGTTACTTTCTTGTTTTACAACATGCACCATGAGCAACACCAGCCACAACCATGCTGCCTTACTGGGGGGAATTCTCCTTGGGGAAAGACAACTCAGTGCCCTCTGTCATGGCCTCTAACAGAGAATCAAAACAGCACTAACCAGTGCAACTCACTTATTTTAAACTCATCTTGACTGTTTCTTCCTTCCTAAGCTACAAATTTCTTAGCTCATTAGCTTTTAGGGACACTTAATTTTTAAAGGCCCTCTTGCCCTCAGTGAATACTAATTCCTACTAAAGACAGTACTGAAGGAGGGAAAGCTCACTGGTGCTGTACTGAAAAAGCCAACATTAGGGTTCTTCAACGTACAGATACTTAAACTGATGATTCTGCAGGTGTCATCACATCTAACCCTGCAGAAACATTTGCCTCTAATGCTGCCTCAGACACCTTTGCAATGAGCTCAGGACTTTGCCAGGGTGGCGAGGGCAGCAAACACAGAACCCCCACGCTCCCTTAGCAGCACCAAGCTTTCCTCTGCTTCCAGAGCTGAGGGTGGGAAGGGACCCACCTGCATTTGTTTTTTTGAAACTGAAACCAGTGCCAGCTCACTGAGCAAAGATTTTTAACAGTACACATGGAAAATTAAGCCCATCACTTCTCTTTCAGAAACTGAAACTGCCACTTGTACTGAGGACACAAACACTGGAGACCAGTCTGAGAACACTGCAGAGACAAAGGAAAAGACTTACCAGAAGAGCCATGAGGAATTTGTGAAGGAACACTATCTGAATACAGCCCACTCTCAGAGATACAGAACCATCCACTTTTGACATGTCAGTGTAGGCTTCTCCCTCAGTGGCATGTGGATTTAATGTCAGATTGAAGCTGAAAACTTCATCTCCTACTATAGACACGGCCTAGGAAGAGAGAAACAGCACCTACCAGCCATCAGCAGCTTCTAAACAGGTCCTTAACACACAGAACTAAACAAATCATCAGCCTATCAGATGTGCAAGTTAGATTACTACTTCTTGAAATCCTTTAAACATCCATTTTTGTAATATGAAGATTATTCTTTACTACGTATCTTATTTGAAAAGACCTATTAATAACAAATTGAATATTTTAGAAAGAGTGGAATATGTATTACATTTCACTTTTATACACATAAAACTAACCAAGAATCAAGTAAAACTTAAAATCTTGTAGTTGAGTACTTTTTTATGAAGGGTCCTTGAATCAACATCAGTGACAACTATGTCTTTAAGTCTGGCAAAGAATACAGTGTGACTTGGCTGAAGGCAAAGAGATGAGTCAAGACCTGTAAAGTATAAAAATAGAAACAGTAGTGTTGCATAGCAAAAGTGACACTTATTTTCAGGGTGGGGTCACATGATACCAGCAGAGGAAGTGAGAAAAGTTACTAAGCTCTGAAAATGTGACCATCCTACAGCTTTGACCAAAGCAAAACAGGAAACATTTGTAACACAGATACTGTCTCAATATCAGCCATCTCTGGAAAAAACTGAGCTACTTCTCATAGAAATACATTCACACAATAACCCACTTCTTAATAACCAAGCTCCTGAGTGATTTTATTGAGATTTTCTATCAGAATAAATGTTACTATATGGTACTTGAATACAATACTTTCACGTAAAAAAATCTTGTGTGAATATTTCCTATGATTTATAGATAGGCACAAGCAAAAGACTTGATGAACTGCACTCCATAATCTTGTATATCACACATTCTTAAATATCCACAACAAGAGAGAGTTTTGGCAGCTGTTAGGATGGCAGTTACAGCCAAACTTAGAAGTGAGCTCCCCCTCCCCATCCTGTCCCCCACAAAGAATTACTGATAGTCCTTCTCAGGGTAAAAAGGAATCAAGAAAACAAAACCAAAACATGAAACCCAAACAAATCCCAGGGGTTAAAACCCAAAGAAAACAATTTTTAGGGTTTGTTATCCTAAATAATTCAGGTACACCAGAAAAATATCCAAAGCTTAGGACAATGTGAAAAGCCACCCATAATCTAACTCCTTCAAAGCACAAACTTAATTATCTGAATAATAATGTATCACATTTTTCTAGCTTATGATGGACAAGACTAACTTTGAAAACAGACTACAAACCATGTTTGTAAAGATAACAATAAAAAAAAGGCAGATGCTGCCAATTTACACCTTGATTATCTTTAAGTCCAGTTATTAATAGTTGCTTTGAAACTAAACTACCAGAACAGTTACTACTAACAAAAAAATTTCATACCTTGTATCTTGATCTCTGCAATGTTCTTTTTCTCATCACAAATATTTAAACAGAAGGCATCCAGCTTGGCAAAGACCTTGAAGTCAAACACATCCTTATCCTTGGAAGGTCTAGCCACTAGAAATGAGAGAAAGTGGGATTTTCAAGGTACTTATAAGTCATATTTGCACTTGAACTCCTGAGAGGATTTGAGGGTTGTTTTGGTCTAGGGGCTTTTTGCCATTCATATGACTTATTTGGTTTCTTTCAGTATCTTGACTAAGTCTGCAACATCCCATCTTAGAGCAACAAGTCTTCCTCTGGAGGCATCTCTACTGCTAAAACACATCAGCATTCACTCATCATTCTGTGTCTGATATTACTCCCATCTAGCAGTGGCTCTCTATTGGAACAATTTTACCTTTTTTAAACCAAGGGTAATTGCTGGGTTAAGAGGAAATAAACTGCACAGCATCCTGATTTTTAACATTAAGCCTCAACAGGCTCACTGCAGTGCTGGGATTTTTTCAGGCTATCTAACAGTTCCTGTTGCAGGATCTTTGAGTAGGAAGTTTATTCAAACTTCAAGCTTATAAGAAATATCAAAACTTGGCAGCCTATTTCAGGGAGGCAGCACCCAGGCTTTGGGAGAGCAAGGATAGAGGCTGGGGAGAGTAAGGTGAATTCACACAGAAGTGACAAAAACTATCTATGGGGAAAGACCAGAAGCCATCAGACCTCATTGATGTGGTTATGCACCTTCACTAACCACAAGGGGTAAAGTGTTAAACCAAGAGCTCAAATATTTATGTGCTTAAACTGCCCACAGCAGCAGCTTGTTTTGTAGAGTCAAACCCAGATCATTTAAACTTATAAGTAATTCTGAACATTCTCCACTACACACCTCATTTCCAGCTCACCTGATGCTCAAGTTTTGCCCTTAATATTAAAGGCAGTGCAGCTGCTCTCATTTGAGCCTGTTTAGAAATAAATTCTTTTTTTTTTTTTTTGTTTCAGTACTACAGGACCAGCATGATTTTCATTAGCCTAGCAAAGGACTTGGCTAGTTGTTTGAAAGTATCTTTAAATTGCCCAGATCAATAGCATAACATTTATCCTATTTATCTCCTTTATTTTACCAGGAACACCAAGATTATGTTGTTGTTTGAATCCTGTAAGCTGGCAGGAATCTCATTTACTTAAATTCAAGTCCATTTGTGAAAAGGCTATGAAACACATGAATAAAAATCTCACCTGAAAATGCTATTTATGATCCTAAAAATTCTTTCAGTCATTGGTTTTTTGAAATCAGTCCTCCAGCCTGGTGAGCCACAGACACATGAGCTTTCATCTTCATCTCACACTACAAAGTTAATTCTGTTTCTCTGGATTTGACTGTTTTGCCAGCATGCAACACTTTTAGAACCATCATTTGGACAATCCCACTGTACCTTTTTTCAATCTAGTGTCATCCTCTTGCTTTTCTTTCAGTGGTGTGTCTCCCCTGCTCTCACTCCCTGATGGACTGACAGTTGTCAGAAAACTGAGAGCAGACAGAAGGGCCTCTGTGTGCAGCAGGAGGTTCAAGGATGAAAAAGTTACCTGTTGAAAACAGGAGACTCCAGATGTCAAAACAACAACTTACAAGTGTAAGAGGTGGGCAGAGGTGCCAAAGCACCCAGTGCAACATAACAATCTCCTGGGAACAGCAAAGCTGCACATGTTACCAGCAACACAAAGGAACAAGCCTTCTGTAAAGCAGAGAGGTGGGAAGCTTAGAAAAAACCCAGCAAGAAGCCAGCAGCTGTCCCTGCTGAGCTCTCACCTCCTGAGTGCAAAAGCAGAGGGATATGACACTGGTTTGGTCAAACAGCACTGGATTGCTCCTGCAGGAACAGCCCCACTGCAATGGGCTGACAGGCACTGGCTACACAGACATTCCTCAACAAATCCACTAAGGCAGTCCAAAAGGTCAACAAGTGCCTGCTGTGCAGTTTAATAAAACTTAATAAAAGTGATCCACTTGGATGGGCTTGAAATTGGAAATAGAGGCCAAATGTAATTATTCTAGGCACAGAAGGCCCATTGAAGAGTTGCAAGGCAACAGCAACACCTGCCAATGCATACAAAATTGAGTTCTCTGAACATCAGCACTGCCCCAGAGCATGAAAACAGTCAGCTCACAGCACTGCAGTGGCAGAACTGTCATCCCCTGCTGGGGCTTCAGGAATTCCTTTTTGGCAAAAACATTCCAGTATTAACTAAACTTCACAGATGAAATCTATAGATGCTCTAAAACCATTAGGTGATAAGTGAAATATTTCAGTCTTCACACCAAAACATGGCAGGCAAAATAATGCCAAGTTACAAAGAGGGGGAAGCATCTATCACAGAAAACACAGTCCTTTGTACTTTATTTTCAGAATTCTTCAAGACACTCTTTGTCCTTAGACTGAAATCTCTGACTCAAAAGTACAACAGTCAGAACTTGAGAAGTTAGGTACTTATTTTCTAAAAACACTTCCCTATATTGCAATAATTCTTAAGAGAGCAAAGCCTCATTCTAGAGTCTACAACACAAGTGATGGAGAGGGACATGCAGGATTTGTGAGAAGCTCCCAAGCCATATTTCAGAGTGAAGAATCAGAACACAGTACCCTCTGCCCTCACCCCTGGATGGAAAATCACTCATAAATGGATTTAGACATTGAATTTAGCCAACAGAGTGGTGATTTTGTGGCAGATTATAATATATACAGATTATCTGCCAGGAAGGGGAAAGACTCCTTGTCTCCACTACAGTTTCCTATTCTGGGCATGTGAACTTCATGATCTCTGATGCAAGAGAAGATGTTTTCTTACAGCAGTTTGAATTCACCCACATGATCTAGTGACAAGTGTTCCATCACAGTTCAACAGACCAACATATTGCTCTTCAGTGGTACAAAAGCTTTCTAGTGCATTTGAACTCTAAATCTGCTGCAAGGCTGGGAGGGGCAGGAAAACAGGAAAGGCAAAAAACTTATTCAAGCCATTCTAGACAAGCAAACCAAAAGAAAATAAGCAATAAAATCCGCAAACACTCACTTGAATCATCTGTTCAGTGTTGTCAAAAGCTGTCTGAAACTGTGGCCCATTTCTGTCAGCCTGAAAATGATGATTTGCATGAAGGTTAATATTAATTCCAACCAGGTACTGGTTGGTACCTTCTTCAGAAGGTACAAAACAATCCAACTACCTCTGAATAGTAGGTTTAAGACTATACATAGACTACATATTAAAAATATGTAGAGGTGACTTAAAAATCATTTTAAAAAGCTTTATGTATACCTTGATATATTCCACCTTCAGAAGGTCCAAGCCAGGTTTATCTGAGGAACTGATGAGATGAATAGGTGTTTTTTTACCTGAAACACACCACAGGAAATAAACAACAATTAGGGTCATTTCTGCTCTTTCAGAAAACCAAAGAATTTGTGCCTTGGAGGTAACAATTTTACCAAATACTGTTTGGTAAAATACTCTGCACCACCACATATGAATCACTGGTTTCTCTTTGTTAAGTGCAAACTGGTGAATCTGTACCCCTTCTCCACCCAGAGACTGAGCTCTGAGCTATTTATTTATCCAATAAGCATTTGGTGAGAGTCCAGAGCTTATCAGCTGTATCATGGACAAGCACTGCCAATGGACAGCTGAATATTGAATATTGTAAGCCAAAAACTAGACCAACATTTGCATTTCAGTGAGCACAACAGACAGAAGAGTCACAGCTTCACATAACTCATATATATAAACACACACACACACTTCCATTCCTTATTACCTCCTATTTCATAGTAATCCAAGCTTATTTTCTTTAAATAAGATACAGCTGCTAAATTATAGGTTCTGACAGTAGCTTCTGTCCCCAGATGCATTACATCAAACACAAGCACTGTTTCCTCAGTTTTCTTCTGCTTGGTGAGTTCTACTAAAACCTGGATGAGCCAGAAATACACAGTTACACCATCTTCTCACATGCAGTATTCTCACCATTTAAACCAACAATGAAAAGAAGTTCAAAGTTAATGCTTTCCCTGCTTTGTTGTTATTTTTATTACAGACTTAAGAGCATAAAAACAGAACGAGAAGTGATTGTGTAATGGTGACAGATATAAACATAGAAGATATTTTGAGATTTGTTCTTTCCAAGTGACCTGCTTCAGTCTGACTTTGGTTCTTCCAGTGCAGATTTCCCACCCCTACCCCCTAATTATGACTTGGTGCTATTTTTCTCTACCAAAAATACTCCAACTCTTCTTTTTTTTTAATACATAATTCATCTGTGTGTATGTATTATGTTTTATTTATATGCATCACATATATATAAGAAATAACTCATATACATACCACATATAAATTGCCCACACATAGAAATATTATGTATATACTTGTATATTTTCTGTTTGGTGGTTATGTGTTTGCATCCACTAATCTGGACAACACTGGTAAATGAATACTGGATTTTTTTAAAAAATATTCTTCATGTAGAAGGTGAAAATAGAATTCCAGACATACCTCTTTAATTTCAAACTTCAGCTGAAGGTCTGTCAGTTCCTCCTGAGCAGGCTCTTCACTTCTTATTTCTTCTCCTTTAATTAGTGACCTATCAGTTGGTTCAGAGCTTTCCTCAAAATCAAAATACTCTTCTTCAGAGTCTACAGAAGTGAAATTACTTCCTTGGTAAACTTTTTCCAGAACAGGGGTAAATATCCCACCCTCTCTTTCCCATTCCAGTAGGATTTCTAACTGCATGAGCAGTTTAAATCTAACCTGACAAAGTAGAGTGTATCTGTACTGCTCTCCTACCCACTGGGTGAAGGGTGAATGAAATTAAAGCCTTTCAGAACAAAAATTAAGGACAGCACTGGGGTCCAGATGCATCATCAGACATTCAGGGACACATATAAGGAAAATCAGTTACAAAGGAAGCTCCAGGAAAACTCTGTGCAAGGTTCCACTACAGGAAAGTTCTTTCCTAGAACAGTCATGGAAATGAATGCTCAAATCCACTGTGTCAATACAGTAATTTCCCATTTGTTATTCTAGTTCTGCCTTTTCAAAAAAAGGAGAGTTTTGCTAATGCAACACAGTCAGAAGAACCAAATACAGCTGGAATTCATAGTTCACTTTCACTTGAAGAGGTTGCTTATGCATAATATTAATTAATTACTAAAAATGAGGTGCCTTTGTTTTCTAGAAAAAGCAAGTTTATTATTCTGAGGTAACATCAGCATCTTAAATCTCCTTATGCACTTGAAGTTAGACATGACCAATCATACCCATCTTTACTGTTCCATGTTTTAACACCAATAACATGAAAATATGAGCTATTCTACCTGTACAAAGGCACATCTGTAGCTCCTTACCTGACACCATCTCTGCCAACAACTGGGGTGTCCTAAGTAAGCCTTTACTGACAACAGGGATTGCAGGAATAGCTGGTACCTGGGAGGAGGGAAAAGAGAAAAATCCAACCCCTGAGTCTGAAGTTTGTACAACGTGGTATGTCCACATTTTCCACTGATGGTGCATGTCCCACCTTGGCTCCCCCATATTCTTTGGAAAGGTCAGTTTTGCCAACCCTTGAAACCAGCAGGACAATGCCAAAGGCTGCACAGGCCTGGTTTGAGTGAGCCCAGCATGTTCTGGTGGTAAGTCACAGTGAAGATACTTTGCTTAGCAATGTCTTTCTATTTTTATTTTTTTTTCAGTTTTCCTTGTTGTAGTCAGCTTACCTTTGTGCTTGGAGCTGACACAGATGATTTCTGAGGCAAGGGAATGCTGTCAATCAGATCAAAAATTGCCTTGATCTTCTGGTCAGACAGTCTGACATGCACCAAAGGAAGGCCTCCCGACACTTTAAACCTTTTTTTGAAAAACAAAGGGATCAAACTCCAAGACAAAATGCACATACCAATTCTTGAATTAAATCTTACCAATATGGATACTCAGATATAAAGATCACATCACAGTGATTCTGCACTAAAACAGGTCTGGAACTTAGTTTAAGCAGTAATTAGTAACCAGCAAAGGATCCAGGGAGCTAACTGACCAAAAAAGGGGTTGTAAACAGTAGTAAGCTATTCCTATTTCTCAGTTAATACCTTCCAATTATAAAGTGTAACTGAACCTTTAGGGAAACCAGAGTTTTCTTTTCTGTAAGTACACAGTAATTAAAAACAAGCTTTCTCATTAATATATTACTTTGGCATCCTGGTATCTCTTTCCACCATGGATTTTGCCAACTGGACATGAATATCCATAGGCTGCAAAACGTGCAACGTTGAGGGGTGTTGGAAACGAGCCTTCTTCCAGTCTTCACCTGCAAATGGGCAGGAAATTCACATGAAGAACCATCACCTCAGAACTGCTTTAATTAGGGTATCATTAATTAATCAAATGGCATCACTAGGATGGTAAAAAAACCCCACTCACCAACCAGAGAAACCTAAAACCATTTAGGTCAAGTATTTCAAAAGCTTTTAGTCTACTTTGTTAACACTATTGCTTTAGCAGCCTCAAGCCCATTTCCCCACTAAAAGATGTATCTAAATATTGAACTCCCCAAAAAGATGGATAAATAGCTAAATTGATAGACAAATCACAAAACAGTAACCTAGCATTCTGTTGATTGCACAACCTCCAGGCAAATTTGAGCTGTATTTTTCCTGCACATGATGGAAAACATAAGAGTTCTGTGCAGTGACATTCACTGATGGCATCAGAGGAAGGAGGTGATGCACAAGTCCAAACAAAAAAGAGCAGCTGTTTGAAGAGAAACCAACCAAATTGTCACACTTATTAGAACCTATCTTTTCATTACCTACTTGTTTTGGTTTGTCTTTTTTCTCTAAAAACATATTTATTACAGGTTGGAAGCCTTCAGCAATCTTTTGAATAAACAACAACTACGTTGTTTTGTTACCTGTTCTTCCAAAAAGAAGCTGCACATTTTTTATTTCCACGTCAAACTTGTCATAAGCTTTGTCCATAATCTCCTCCAGAGATGAAAAATTAGAAGTTTCACTGCTGCCTTGATTTATGCTGTTCAGCTAAACACAAAGAACAAGATAAAATTAAGTCCAAACCTTACTGACATGTCCTGTTCATTCTAGTGAAAATGAAAAATATGATTCACAGGAGTTGATTGACATTTGGACTCTTACACAGAAAAAATCATTTCACACTTCACTTATTCTTGATAAGTAATTTTTTTTGTTACTTCTATCAATCCACTGAATTAAACTTGTGCAAAATGAATTTTTTTAATCAGTTTACCATTTTACTGGTGGAATATAAGTAAAATAAATAATCAGTCAGCTAAATCAAGTTAAATTATTGCAATCTTTCAATTTTATAGAAACAAGGGAATCAACATTCAAACTTCAAGAGAAAAATTAAATTCTCTTTTATTAATAAAAGGTTACCATTTTACAAACCAAAGGAAACAAAAGTTCATGTGTTTTGCTGAAGAAATGAAAGATATGAAATGATGAGCATGTTTAAAACATGAACATGCTTCCTGGGGAGGATTAACTAGTGCAAGTCAAAGACAACAGCTCTGAACATTGATCAAATTGCTGACCCAAATGTACTTGGTAAAAAATACATCAAGTTAAAAACACATTCAAACAGAGCATCTTTGCCTTCTGAAAGCAAGACAGTTTCAGGTGACAGCTATGTTAAAAGAAAAGAATATTTGCTTCTTCTGAGCCTATAGGAAAGGTCATCTCCATACCTGAAATGTACCAAAGTCCAAAATGAGCAAATCTGAATTCTCCTGGTAGAAACCCGTCTGGGGAACCACAAGGTAGGAAGGTTTCAGGTTAATCTTCAAGTCAAGGACTTTTCTCATTTCAATGATATGAACTAACCCTGAAATCAAAAGGAAAGGACATTGAAATTCAAATCCTCTTCACAGGTGAAACAATTGTGCCAGTCAACATATCAAAAGATGTTATTTATGTGAAAGCACCTGGAGTCCAGACTGACTTCTGCAGCACTTACTGATTTCTCACCAAACTCAGTGCTCCTTCCCACAAAACATCCACTGATTCTCCAAGAAACCAACTCAAGGGAAAATCCCAATCATACTATTTGGCCAGTGATCAAAGCATTTAGGTATTCACACTGAAACTTTTTAACACCTTCAAGGGTTCACCTTGGGTGAGATGTGTTATTATCTTACCTGTAGCAGTTCTTTCCTTGATTTCTTCCAGCTTCATTAACGTGGCTGTCGTTAATCTTTCCAGGTCCATTCCCTTACTTGTCTGGAAGAATTCTACCATTGCATTTATTGTTCTCTTTGGAAAAAAAAAAAAAGGACAAGAATCAGCAATATATATAGAGGTCACTCAAGTAAAACCTCAAAAATAGAGCAAAGAGAGTACTGGCAGAGAAAGAGGAATCCGACATAACTCAGGGCTTTGGTTGCTACTCACTGCATCATATTTGATTTCCACAGGCTGGGATTCAATGGAAAGGCTCTGGTCAGCTGGGCTGTCCTCTGGGTTAGTGTTAAACTCAATCTGAAGCAGAGAAGACTTGCTGTCCCCTATGGAGGCCACGAGAGATGGCACAATGTTGTCCTGTCTCAGGCCTGTAACATACCAGTTTTCAAGCTTTGCTTCAACCCTAAAGAAGATGAATAGTAAAAAATACTTAATTGGAATACTAAATACATCTAGGAAAGACCAGCAAGATGAGAAAGCCTTAATTAAAGCTCAGCATGACTAACATGTGACAGGTTTACAAAATTACATTATTAAATTGGAAAAATAAGTAGAAGACAAGGTGTTCACAGCAACACAGGGGTGTTACTTCCTCCTAATCTTCTGTTACCTGCCAAGTGGATTAAGTAGAACTTTCAGGTCATGTTTATTAAGAAAATCAGTTGCAAGAGAAGAGAAAGGCAGAATATTTATGTTACATAAATAAAAAGAGCAGGAACGTTGTAGGAATGTTAACTCTGATGCATTGCCATAAATATCAGTTACAGACTTGTTTTGGTTATTCTGTACTGACAGCTGCCCTGACAACAGGGTTAAGTGTCTGCAGAAAAAGTCTTTGAAGGAAGTCACTGAACACCACCAAACCACACAAACTTCATTCATCCTCAGAAGCACCTATTAGATACTAAACAGATTTTCAGGTCCTGGGTCTCCACCCTTGAAACCCCTGACTTTGGGAGGCAACACAGTTTGGGCACAATCAGTGCCACGAGCCTGCCTCTGTTGAAATAACTTAATTATATTTTTCTCTGAAGCCTAACATTAATAAGAGTATGTGTTCTCCTGTTTCACTCGTGCCAACTAAATTTTATAGCATGCATTATGTAAAAGAATTTCAAAGCTCTCCTTGGTTTTCTTCAGCATTCAGGCTGCACTTGTAATATTCACCACAATGGCTTTTAGCAAAAATGTTTCAAGAGTGAGCAGCTGGGCTGGTGATTTATGCATAAAGTCAGAAGTGAAGGAACTGCAAATGAAACCATAAAAAGTGCCCAGACTCATTTTCCAGCCACTGAAAATCTTATTGACTGTCCAATAATTCATTTACTGACTATCCGATAATTTGTGTCCAATATTTCAGGTGTGCCCTCTCTTACAACAGGAAGCTCTCAGGTTCTTACCTGAACACAGACACAGTTTTTCATTTCTTTGGTAGTAAGCAACACATGCAGTAGGTTGGCTGGAGTGTGTTGGCCACACCATTTCACACTGCTTAGCTGTCACTTCCCAAAAGTCATATTCAGCACTCTGACACTTAGATTCAAGAGAGAGTTTGCTATTGTTCATGATAACTAACAAACAATCTTCCCCTCTTCACTCTGTTCCATGTTATTCACCAAATTATATGATTTACAGCAGAGTGAAATTACAGAATGCCCAGAAAATTAAAAATCAATATACAACATAATGCACTAACCAAGAAAAAGAATTAAGCAGCTGGGTTGGGGGTGGGGGGCAGAGATGTCTCTACAAAAATAAAATAGCAATCCAATTACTTGATGGCCTGTGCTCCTGGGCGCTGGGATATTTTGGTGCTCAGATCAATTATCTGCACTTTAAGAGTTTCTGCCACATTCTGGTCTTCTTTGATTGTAAGAGAAGTGCTTAACAGCTTCAGTGTCACAACATGGGCAACATACTGGTGAGAAGAACAGAGGAAATGGAAATTAGTCATCTCAGTGAGAATAATTTTCAGAACTCATTTCAACAAATCACTGAAATGTGTTTTTTTAAGTTATTCCAGGCACCTAAGATTAGAAACATAGCTCTGTGTAGGATTCAGAGCTCAATCCTGACTTGATTCAACTCTTATCAGTCATTTCTTTAACATAAAACAGGGTAGTTCAACAAATGCAGAGCAAATCCAGTCTGTCTCTCTTCAGGCTTGAGGAACATGTTTTTAAACTGTGAAGCAAGCACAGCTAAACCACCTTTAGCTGAGAACTAGCTAGATAACCAAAATCATTATACTCCCATTAAATAACTACTTTTTAGAAGACATGGCATGTATGCCTGTGCTGTTCTTGCTGCTGAATGTCACGTCTTGATCTTGCCAGGAAAGGATTTTGCCTTCCCAACATAGGTACCATTTTAGGACTCTGTCAATCAGCAACTTCAGAAGAATCAAATAATATTTCCTATCTGAATTTGAAGCCTGCGTTTTTCTTCAGGATACTCAGGGAGGTGAAAGCAGCTTTACACTTAATTTGTTGGGTGGTTTGTTTGTTTAACCCATGCCCATAACAAGTTGCTCACCTGCTTTGGTAAGGAAAGGTTGTGGGAGCTGTCACTGTATCCAATAGCAGTGAAAAGCTTGGCTTTCTCCTCTGGTGTCATTAGTTCATCAATAGCTAAAACCAAAAGCCCACACAATTTGCACTTTATAAATAACAATAAGCACTTTTCCCCACATTAGTTTTCTACTGTACTTAAGTTCTGCTGATCCATTTCATGGATTCTTCATACTGCACTAAGTCCAGATTGTAAAATAATTCCCACAGCAGTGTCCATATACAGTGTTACATACGTAGCTCAGAAATCAATAGAGTTTTTAATCACGTGAGTTCCCAGAATTCCCAATTATGAAAATGGCTTTGAGGAGTTTTATTAGAACAAATCTCTGATCCTGACAGCATATCACCAGAAAAAGAGTATTCCAATTGCTGCTAATGATCTCTATAGCTGTGCCATACTCTTCTCCTCACCAAGACTCTGAGGCCAAAAGCATTGGCCATTTCAGAGGTTGCCTTATTTGCCAGCTCAGTATTCAGTGAGTAGTCCTGTAAAATAATCAGTACTGCACTGTTTATGCCACACTCCCTCCTTCTCTATAGTAGGAAGCAAACCATAATATAACTTTCTTCTTAATGTGTATAAAAACTGGGAGTCTCTCTAAACATTAGTGCATTACAATCTACACCTACTTTCAGGAACAGGGGATTCTTCGTCTTCTTTTTTCCTAGATTCTCTTCTACCCCAGAAACCACCAAACCATCCTCCACTTTTCTTTTCTACTTCAGTGCTTTTCTTCTTCAGTAGTTTTTGTCCTGATCTTATTGTCTGCAAACCAGAGATTAAAACACATTGGACAAAATATGGAGTTAATGGTATTACTATGGACTGAAGCAGCCCCACGAGAAATAAAGAGCACTTTGACCCATTAGACAGGGGCAAAAAGAGGATCACAGTGGGAGGCAGGTCTATGTGTGTGTGTATGTGCACAGACAAACACAAGCATGTGTTACTTTAAACTTTGGGCAGCTTTTTCTCCAAGTTTCACTGCCATTTAGACTACAGAAGGCAGAAACTACACGAAAAGACAGCATTTAGGAGGATACAAAAAGTAATTACATTGCTTAAATCTGGTAGTAACAAACCTGAGGCCTGACCCTGTACCATTTAAAATTTTTGAAATTTTAAATTTTTTCAGTTCTAAATTTTTAAAATTTAAAGTATTTCAAATTTTTAATTTGTGCTCAAGCTTTTACTTCACATTTCAAAAGCGAAATTCTGACCACAAACATCTCAAAAAAAAAGAACCATCATTCCTATTTTTTCATCTTAATTTTACACACATTCCAGATGTGTAGCCAAACACTGAGGTTACACTGGCATGGACAGTAAATCCACGATGCAATTACAGAGGTTAATTTTCATGTTAGGGGGGTAACTACCATTAGCATGTTCTCACAAGAGGACTATTCTGAGCTGCTACATGGTTTTGATTTTACCTGCAGATACAACACTTTTCACAGTGTTATGTCATGAATCTCCTTGATAAGTGTCACAAATGACTTCAAAAATCAAATGCAGTTAGAGACTTCATATACCTCCTAATGACTGTCTCTGAGTTGCCTTTTAATTAGACTGGCTGTCCCCTAAAAACAGAATATCTGAAGGAGTAAGTAGGAAGGAAATAATGCAGAGCTAGTCTTGAATTACCAAAAGTCAAAGGAATCATTAAATCAGGATCCTTCCACAACTGCCTGAATGGTACAATGTGGGGAACAGGAACACTGTGCACACACTGGTAGGTTTTTGGAACTGGTTTCCAGTTTGGAAACTTGCTTTCCCACCTACCTGTCCTATCACACACATCAGCACAATTATTTTAAGATACTATCATGACAAAACCATCCTATTTGAACTGTTACAATATGTCTCAAACAAAAATTCTCTTACC
This sequence comes from Pseudopipra pipra, assembly GCF_036250125.1. NCBI lineage: Eukaryota > Metazoa > Chordata > Aves > Passeriformes > Pipridae > Pseudopipra > Pseudopipra pipra. Next base: position 2,063,527 of record NC_087560.1, read on the forward strand.
TCAACTTGTGCTTGTTGCCTTGCTAAGATTATATTGAAGACATCAAGTTGTCTTTCTAGGTCCTGCAAAAATGGATGATGAGATCATTTGCCTCTAAAACACATTTAGGAAAGGCTCTTCACCACAAATTCTCTAAGAGCTCCTTCGTATTTACACTCCAGTTTCTTTCTAGATCTGCTCATTTCTTTCTAGGGTATATCCCCCCCCAAAGTTCACTACAAGATGAAATCTGATGTTACACAGTCCAATTTTTTTTTATCAGATTACTCTTGCACTTTATTAAATGCATCCAAGCTTCTTAATCCTCCACCAAAGAGGTTTTATTTTAAATGACACTTTACTAGTATTTTAATTTTCTTTCCACAGCAGCTTACACTGAACTTCAGATTACAATGGTATTTCCACAGACCTCTTGTACCCCTGTAAAACCATCACCCCGGATTACTGAATTTTCAAGAATTATTTCACAATGGGACCAAAACATACTTTCTCCAAAGAGAGAAAACTCATACCTGAATTTGCCTCTGAGTTTCTTCTGACAGTTTACTCTGTGTCAGCTTGTTCTTGTAGGTGTTTTTGTAACTCTTCAGAAGCTGCCTGTGTTGTTTGATGTTACTCCACGACCACATCCGAGTGTGTCTTCTGATGTGAACTTCAAGAACACTGTCACCTGCGTATTTCCACCTACAGTAATCCCAAATTTGTGAACAACTTCCTATTCCTTTTGTGCATTACAACTTACAAGAGGTAGTTTATTAATATGCAAACTTTGTTTACAACTTGTGATTTGAGTAACTTGGCTTATAAAAATTTTAATGGTTTCAACATCACTTTGACAAACAGACTGAGGGCTTACATTTAATGCCTGAAGAACTACAAATCTTCATTCTTTATAGATTTCTGCAGGTTTGCAAACTTGGGGTGTAACAGCTTTAAATACACTTAAGAACTTTGATAATCAGCATCAGTTAACACTTAGAAAAAAGTCAAGAAAATGCATATCAGTTCAAAACTTTAAAAACCACAGCTGACAGACATGTTTCCCTTGTACCACATTGGCTAATTTTTTTCTTTAGTCTTTCTAAAATTACATTCCAGCCTCTAATAGAGAGCATTGGCATGTTGTTCACATTTTGGGGACTTCTGCTTAGCAAGTGAGACTTTCATCACCTGGCTCTCAGGGCTAAGCAAAGCTCTGTGAAAGTTAAAATGCTATAGGTGATCTAGTTTCAAACCTGATTTTAACCCCAGAGGAGAATGGAGAGGCTGGAGGGGGCTCCAAGGAAGGCAGGACTGTTGCCATCTTACCATTGCCCGGCGTGTTTGTGGAGAGGGACGCTGGGCCGGAACCGCCGGTACGGGGCGTTGCGCACCATGGAGTCCACGGACTCCAGCAGGTCGATCATGCTCAGGTACTGAACAGGAGGAAACAGGGCTCTCAGCAGGGGTCAGGTTTGGTGTAACACTGCCTAAACAACCACCATGGTCTCCAGCATTCCTCAAACTCCACAGAAATGCAGTTCCATTAGTATGGAACAGCAGGAAAACTGCACCTGCTGCTCTCCAAGGACACCACCACACAAACTTCTGGGTCTCAGGCTTTCTCCAGCCAACCACACTCATTTGGCAATGCACAGTTCCCCTAATTTTAGAACTGCCTTTGCATTAGTTCACCTTACTAGTACTGTTCTGCACTCAATATAAACTTTGACATGAGTAAGAGCTAATAAGCTCCTGGCAACTGACTGTAAATTCTCTCTGAATAAATGACAACACTGACACTGCTGGGGAGACACCTAAATTAGTTCCTTGGTACTTCAGCAGGCTGTGCTGCCAAAGCCAGCACACTCCATTCATTCCCAGCCTTGCTTGTATTTTCCCATCTCTGCAGTTAGAACACTGGCTTGTGGTTTAATAAGATAAGGGCTCCTCATGATTCCATTCCCTGTGTGAAAGGAAGGGCTGAATACAGATCAGGTGGTCCCCACAGGGTCCCCAGAGAAAGAAGAGTGTCAGGATTTAGCACCAGGAAATTGTTACACAGAGGGAAAATGACCTTTCCCACAGGTACTGCTAAACAGCTCGGACATTCTACTTGCATTTAAGCACAAAATTCCCCAAGAAGAATGTTTTCCAGGGAAAAAACCCTACAGTTCATCACAAACTGCAATGGGGATAACAAACACCAAACCAACTTACCTGTGGCTTAGTGAATTCAATGACAATTCTCTGTACTTCCACATTACAATCAATCTTGGGAGTTTTCAGTTCTACTTCTGCATATGGGTTGATATACAGTCTTGCAGAGGCTGACACTGGTCTAAAAACTTAAAGATTAAAAAAAATTGAGATGGATTTCATATTTCAAGTATGGGAAGCAATAGATCAACCACTTTGTACTGATAATGTGTGTGCTCAAGACCCACAGAAGGAGGATGCAATTCTTACCAACAATGAGGATAACCCAGAACTATCAACAAGCACACAGGCACCATCAGGTGAGGCTGTTGCACCCCAACACACTCAGGACAGTTTATATTCACCCATCCCCAGTTTACTTACTGTACTGGTAATCTTCTGGCTGGTTACCACCACATGGAATTCCTCTTTTCAGCTGGTCCTGCAAAGGAACATGACACTGTCTAGCAATTGCTCAGGAGCTTTACTTGTTTACAGCTCTCTTAAGCTTTGAGTACACACGTATTTTACAAGGGCCTCCTCCCCCTAAATGGGAAATCTAATATAGCACAAGCACTTCAGAGTGAAGGGTTTAAATACACCAGGTTAAAAAAGAATTTTAAGCTTCTTGTATGAAGTGGAACATCAGCACAGTTTTTATTCGACTTTAAATCTTGCAATAAATATGTGTTAATGTAGAAACACAGTTCATGTGTGCACTCATGAAAGCATAAAAGATCAAGCATTAGTTTTTAAACCCCTTGTAAGTAGCAGGGGCATCTATTCACATTCTACCCTTCCTCATGTTTAACACATAAGGAGGCCACTTGAGCCTATTCTGCAAGTATGAGAGGAATTAAAAGACAGAAAGAAGTCAGGAACATAACTGAACAGCCAAGAAGCCTGAGGAACATCATGCTGAAACTAAGACTTGATTCCAAATGAGGTCTGCCTGATGCTGTAATTTTTAGGCAATTTCTTGAGAATGCTTTATTCATGCCCAAATACATTTCAGAATTGCAGTGGCACAACCAGCCCAAGCAGGAAGCCTGCTTTTAGGAAGGCAAACATACCAGCTATTACATGAAGGCAGATGCAGTGCTTGTTCCCCTTCATATTTTAGGAAAACCATCAACATTGAGCTGTTTTGACCAGGAAAATATTTACTAACAGCAAATTTCTTCAACCTAATTCTTTTCCCAGTTCTTTATTTAAAAACTGGTCTGTATTTTATAAAAGGTACATTTTCTCATTAGAAGTATTTATATTTCAACCTATTTCCCACCTGCTGATCTATATTAATACAAGTTAAACTTCTATGAGATTAAGGATAAAGAGCTAATCTCACCACCAACCATATACTCATGTTATTTGAATCTGAGGACTGTTCTACAAAAGTAGCAGATTGCTACAGATTACACAGCTTATTCTTACTACAACATGGACCAATTAGCTACTATGATAAATCTGATTTGCTGATGATGCTGATAAAATTAAGACCAAAGCAGCCTGTCTGGATGAAAGACCTTGCTCTGCAGGAAACAAGCTGCACTAAAGATTACACACAAAATGCATGCAGGCATTTAACACAACATTACTAAAAAAGACATATTATTTGCTATCTGCTCAGTTCCTCAGTTGTTTGAAAAATCTGAAGTAAAAAGGACTGAAGTGTGAGAGAATCAAAGAGAAAACATCCACAGATAGGTAATGTTGAAGTAACTTGGCTATTATTAAACAACTGGCTGTTTTTTATTAAACAACTGGATAGTTTTAAGCACTTCACAGTTCTGATTCAACCTTCCCTGTCAGAACCAAGCTCACCAGGTTAAGTGCAGATTTTGCTAAGGGCAAAATGAAACAAAAACAAAGATATCTGTAAAAGATGAGCACAAGAGAAAAAAGTAAACACACACTATCGTACAAGGACACAGAGAACACCTCTATAAACACAATGGCTCAAAAACTTACCATTTCTAAATAGGGGTTGACAACAAATGAGGTTCACAAACAACTATTAGCTGTGGATTAACATATGACCCTGAGTACAGCTGACCAAAGAGTGAGGAGTGGGGTAGAACTCAGTCTGGAATACTCCAAGAGCAGCAGAATTCCAGTTCTGCTGCAGGATCTTACCAGGATCTGCTCCCGGGAGCCATGGTAGTACATTGTGCTGTGGACATTCCAATAGGCACTGAGGCTGTCCAGGCACAGCAGCTGCACAGGACAGAAAACAGGCAACACGTTCAACCTGGATTCAACTGTCCCACAGCTTGGCTTTCCATTTGGGGAAACAGAAAACAAAGGGAAGCAGACTGGACAGCAAAGCCACCATTAGCATCCAGATGCATTTAATCCTACAACATGATTTTGAAATGAAAACTGAACTGCTGAAAAGCAAGTTCCTAAAGCACAAGTTCCTAAAGCACAAGTTCCTAAAGCACAAGTTCCTAAAGCACAAGTTCCTAAAGCACAAGTTCCTGAAGCACAAGTTCCTGAAGCACAAGTTCATGCACATCTGTTAAACACGGCTCTGGATTTCAGGGGAGCGGGAGCACAAAACTGATGCTCGGCATAATGAAGAACCCAGGACTATTAAACCCCTCTTATATGGTTCCTGTAATTCCTCAGGTCTCTGCACACTCCTTTCAACACAGGCTGGGGGATGGTTGGAGGGGTTGGGCAGGGAGAGCAGAGACTGCTCAGCTGCCACAATCCCAATTACCTCAGGAATACAAACTGGGGTGGGAAATGGCAATTTGGCAACCTACTGAAATCCCAGTTTCCATGCAGACTTGCTGTGTAATACACCTAATGAGGGGATCAGCATTCACACTCAAGGGAAACTATTTAAACCATGGAGTTGAAAGTTATGCCTTAATAAAGCCAGTTATTTGTGCTCTACTTCTGCTTAAACACACAACAAAATAAACAGGAGAATTCATAAAGCAAACTACTTTTCCAACTTTTTTTAGAACCCCGGATGACTACTCTATAGATCAGGTGATTTCTTCACTTGTGCAGGATAAAAACCAAAATACATTACCTTGTATATTATTTTTGCAGCCTCATTCAGAATAGAAGGTTTCCAGTTCTCGTTTGTTGTCTAAAAGTTCAAAGTGATAGAAGTAATTTTGTGCATCTTAGTTACACACTTGTGGGTTCACCCTACACTTTCAAGCAAAAAATGCATCATTTGGGTGCTACATGATCACAAATGCCAGTTTCTCTAGACTGCATACACACAAGTCAAAATAGTATAAAAATTTGAGTATATTCTGATATTCAGCTCCTTATCCTATCCATAAAATCAGTAACAATTAAGGCAAACAGAGGTTAGCTGAAATTTTCTCTCCCCATTTCTCACAAGGCCTGGCAAAATACCACATTCTTCATCATCACAATGTGATGTTTGCCCTAATTTATTAGGCCTGGAAATAACCTGCCCTATGAAAGGAAGATATTCAGCTTTAAGGATTACTGGGGTCATTAGAACAAATCACAGGTCTGGGAAGGTGTGATGTCCCTCCATCCTCCTCCCTCTGCTTGCTCACACTGCAGGTACTATTTGCACGAATAACAGACTGTCTTGGCTGCCAGCTGTTTGCATCCTGTCACTGCATCTTCTTAATATGTTACTTCTCCTTTCTGCTGCTCCAAGGACAAGTGAGTTGTGAACACAAGAACGGGCATTCACACAATTACCAGCAAACTGAGCTCGCCCAGCGTCATCCCCAGGGAGATCGGACACTGCGGGTCTGTGAGCTGCAAAAACAGAACAACAGACATTTAATTCTCTTGCTGCAAACAGTTGGGTCATTTAAAGTTGATTGAAATCCTGAGCTGTTATGAGAGCCTTCCTTTGCTTAGTTATTCTGGCTGAAACATTCTTGGAATGCCCTAAGAGGGGCCTAAACCAACCTGGCTGCAGTGTAAAGACTTAGGCCTTCAGTTCAACTGAAAATTTCCTTTTGGCTTTTAACATCTTCAAATAGGAAAGAACTAAGAACTACAGGGCACCACACCTCAGTCAGCTATATCATTTTATGACAGCCAGTCCTCCAACCTTTTTAAATGTAATGCCTCTGAAAACAGTCCCCAGAAAGGTTTGAGAAACACTATTATCCAATGCTATTCTTTTACGTTCAATTATCTCATCACAAACTGCCTCATCATTTTCCTAAAGGAAGCTGGAACCAGACTGGAATAATATCTGTTCAGTTCATATAAACATTCTCATTTGTCACTTAAGTGCTGCCTTCAGGCTCATCCACAAACCCACCAGTTTCTGCCTTCTGGATTCCACTCAGGGCACTGAAAAGCTCTACATCAACTGCACACTGAGATGTGAGAACAGCCACATCCACTTTTGGTGAGCAAGACAGCACTGGACAAGGGGAAAGGGACAATATCTGTTTCACATATTCATATTTCTGGCATTTAGTCATGTCTGGGGTGCTTTACTTGAAGAGGTGCAAAAGAAATCAACTTTTTCAAGGTGACAGAGAACAGTTTCTCTCTATGGAATAGACAATTGGGGGGATGAAGGAAGTATGGTCTAGTTACTTACATCATCTTCATATTTAACATGAATGCCCGTGATTTTGACTTGCACATTTTTTATAACTTGAGTTGCAAGCTTTTCTAAGAAAGTATCCTTCTTCTCCTCCTTTGGTTTGTCTAAAAATAGAATTTTTAAAAAACAGCATTCAGTGTAGTAATTGCATCTTGGATTTAACCACACCAACAACTACACCAATGTAATGTTTCCTCTAGTTTAAGTTTTCCCTTAGTGAGATTACATATTTGCTTTTTTTTTCCTTTTCTGCATATTCATATTCTGAAGATGTGTTGTCAGCTGCCTGTGTCCAACACAACCATAAGAAAACAGACATTTAGGTTTCAGTCAAAACAGTTTAGCTCACAGCAAGTTGTGGATTAATATATTTCTCCCCACTCCTTTCAAGGTAAAAGGTTTTCTAAGTCCCTCAGTGATTAACTGGGGGTTTCAACAAGCAAATAGATAAGACAGTGTAATTTAGCACAAAATACCCTTGAATAACCAGATGAGGATGAGACTTGCAACAATAAGAGACAAGTCCCTTAAAGCCTTTCATACAACACTGCCAGAGAAAATTAAAAAGCTGGGACATCATAAAGGAAAACCAACAGTTCCTCTGAAATATTCCATTTCCTCTTCACTGGACTTTCACTGTGAGCATTTAAGTGAGGTCCATATCAGAGCTGGCTATGGCACACAGGGATGCTGGGATTCCTGCTGCACGAGGCAGGGCAGCAGGAACTGCACACCCACAGCAGCCCACCAGGGACAAATGGGCACGTGCCAAAACAAGGAGTAATAATCTAGTGACATGACTCTAAATTGTTCTCTCAGGCTGAGTGTCTGAACACTTCCCCTGTACCATGGCTGGATGAGCAGCTTGTTCTCCAGCTGGCCTGACAGGCTGCACTGAACAGAGCCCTCCTTACAAAGTGCCTGCTCCAGGGAATGCCACTAATGAGCCTGCCAAGCCTGTACATTTTTGTTGGAAATGCTATAGATGGCTCAAGCTGAAGAAATAGCCATGGCTATCCAAGCACCTTTGTCAACATGCAATGCACTCTGCACCACAGCAATCTGACTTTGGACATCTTGCTACAATAAGGGGATAATTTCTTTTAAAGCTTTAAGAGAGGCTCAAGAAATCCATTTAAAAACAAAAAGACTTTGCTATTGAGTGTGATATAACACAATTTGAGTGTTTGATTTCAACTGAAAAAAATTAGTCAGGAACTCAGAAGAAACCAAAACATTGTATCACTTTCACATGCAACTCACATTTCCTCCTGTTAATTATTTTTTCACACTCCCACTCTCTATTAGTAGATATCAAAACAATACTAATTAAAAAATAAAAAAAAGCCAGAACTACCGAAAAAGAGAGAATCAAGGACTCTCTTCAGCCTCACTGAATCCAGAGAATGGACAGACAGCAAAAAAAGAGCTCTCTCCAATTTATGTCCTCTCTTTCAAACAGCAGAAAAAAAGGTATCACTGCACGGATAGCCAAGACTATGCAAAACTAATACAAAGAGAAAGCAAAAAGAAGGAAGTCTTAAAGTTAAAAGCCATAACTGTTACCCACCTTTTGAGTGGTCATGACCTTTAAAGGGTCTCTTAAAATGCTTTTTGTACTTTTTACGCTTACGTCCTTTGCCAGTGCAAGCAATTTTTTGGGAAAAGGATAAAATTCAAGTTAGTAAAGCAGAAATGTAAGAAAGCATAAGAAAACATGGAAGAGAAGTTTAGCTTGTCTTAAAGCATAAAGTCTTAGCAAGGTCTCATTAAAAGCTTTAAGAAATTCAGATCTGTTAAGGAAGTAGCTACTTCTTACAGCATAAGATATAAATCTACAAGAAGCTTCTACCACATAAGGGCATAACTTCCAAGCTGAGATATTTGAAATATATGTGGAAACCCAAAGAGAACTTTTCAATATGATCCTCATGCTAATCAGTATGGTCTGAAATTAACCTGAAAGAACAATCCAGTAACTGCAAACCAGGCAGACAGAAATGATGACTAAAACTCTACACGACGTTAAACTCCCTTGTTTGCACACAAATGATGACCCACACTACCACAACTTTCAATAATTAAATAATGCTCGTGCTTTTGCCCAGTTCTAAAGCAAACCAGTTTGGTGAGTTGACTGTTTCTTCCCCCTCTCTGGGGGAAAGGCCCTGGGCAGCAGTGCTGCCTGTGCTTATCTGCAGGAGGCTGCAGCACAGGAGGGTGGATCCCACTGAAGAGAAGGCAGCAAGTGTAACTGTACCTACTGGGGGAACAACTCCTGCCATTTGCAGGCCTGTTCAAACAGAGGAGAAATTGCCTGCTAAGATTTCACCCTGTCTTGCAGGTAAGGTGATCACTCTACAACTATAAAAAGTAAAACCTATGGCAAATAGAAATGTTTCCTTTGGATGGTTCCTTTTAACATTACAAGTAATACCCTATAAATGGTATTTTAAGAGGACAGCTTCCTTCACTTACTATGAATTTGTAGGTCTCAGGCTTTCACTGCCATGTATGACAAAACTAAGGCAATGTGATTGTCCTCTTGATCACCCACACCATTACCATAGGCAAACTAAATGTGGGTTTTTAAGCTCATTCTAAACCTGTGCTAAGATAAAAACCCAGTAAGTAATTTTGGCTAAGTCTAAATTCCTGAAAATTTGGTTAGAGAAATTAAAAATACAGCAGGTACAACACAACCACAGTTCCTCTGAATTTCAGTGGAAGCTGTTTCCTTGAGAGCAATCCAAATCCACAGAACCAGGGGAGAGCATGGCAATGCCTTCAATCTGCTGTGGTTCAGTTTGTCTGTCCATGGTTTCAAGACAGCCTGAACTTCCTTTATCTTAAGCCCAGACACATTAAGACAGGGTAATTACTCTCTACTTTACAAACAGCTAAAGATAGTCTTGTAAAACTACAGCAGAATATTGCCAGCATTCTTGAGCTCCATCAGCTGACTGATGGAAATCTCTTTAAGTGGTCTTTCAAGCATCTTGAACAGCTACTCTATTAAAGAGGACCAGTCATTGCAAGACTCCACTTTTCTAGAACCACCAATATGTGGAGGTTTACAAACAAGTCTTGTTTTCTCATTGCTCCGTTTGGCTGCTTTGGAGGGGGGTGCAAAAGGTAACTAACCATGCATACCCACCAGGCTTGGTGTCCTTGTAAACCAGACTCTCCAGCCCATACAGGGAATCTTGGGAGTGAGTGCCTTGGTCCACATGGCAGCAAATAACAAAAAGGGCATTTGGTTTAAAAGAATGTTAAGTTCACAAAACCTTTCTGACACGTTAGTATTTCCATTACAGTATGTGACAGCCAAAGCCACTTCAGAACATCTGCTTTCCAAGATTACCTACACAGGAAAATCATGCAATTTTCATTTTTTCTTATAGCCAGCAAAAGACAAGACCTGCAAGCTCTGGTCTCCATATGAGGCTTGATACAGACAGGGATTGTTTCTTAAAAAAGAAAATAGTTTCATCAGATCGTGTCAGCAGTTTCCACTTCCCCATCACACTGTGCTGCCCCCACAGTGGCATGATCATTTTGCTCAATATTTGAATAGCATGTCAAAAGAAAATATCCCCAGAACTATTTATACTAAGAGACTCTTAAATCCAAGTACTGAATCAAGATTCTAAACACATTACTATAAATTGAGTACTAAGCAGAAAAGAAAATACAGCTGAGAATTCATGAACCCTGACAACTTTCTGTTCCATATATTTCCTAGATTTTCAGCAGTATTGTGTGGTCTTAAAAGCCTACAGAGAGCTGAGTTCTTAGAATTTTATGGTTCAGTAGGGCAATTTTATGGTTCAGTATGGTACAGTAGGTTTCTGTACCCAGCAAAGGCAAAGGACCTGCTCAAGCAAGATCTACACAGGTCCTCCTGAGTACAATATTCCAGCACAACACCAGAACACAAACAGCTATCACTGAAATACAATCACACAGTCACAGAACATCTCCAGCTGGAGTTCAAAATAATCCAATTTAAATGTTCCTCCGGCTTTTCCTTCTCAAGGCTGAAACTTTAAAACTGCAAAACATGACTAAATCTAATTCCTGTTCTTTACATAAGGAGTTCAGCTACTGAGGCACCATTTTCTGTACGTTGATTTTTTCCAAAAGCCTTACAAACCCACAGGTGCACAGACTCACTCCATTATATGAAGTTCCAGAAATGGAATTATCTGGAATTAACCTAATAGTGCCCATTAGGTTAAATTCATCTTGGTATATTATCCCTTCATCCCATTGCTTCTGGTGCCAAGAACCTGGGCTGAAGTCCTGCTGCTTTACAAGTACTACATAACTGAGGTTAAACCTCCACCAACATTCCTTTGCCCCAGGAGGAAGGAATGGCTGCAAAATTCTTTCACTGGAGCTGTCTCAGCTCTCATTCCATTTCTGGCATAATAAAGACAAGAAATAAGGCAAAGCTGCTTTCTTCACTGCAAACAGATTGTCAGATTGCTGTCTGAAGGAACTGCAAATGTACCTCTCAAACTAGCAGAGCAGGAAAGAAGGCAGTAGGCTCTCCTATAACTGGAAAATTAAACAAGCAAAGAGATTACACCCAAGTGTTTTTTCCAAGTGTTTGAAGCATCATCTCATTTTCAGTAACTTTTCCAAGACCTGCACTATTACAGCTACCCTGGAAGTGCATCCTAAGAACCATTATACCAGCCAACAAACAGGTCTCACTTCAGGCAAAAACTTCAGTGAGAACTTCCTCCTCCAACACATGTAGCTACCTGTCCTTGGTTCTGAGCTTGGGTTCTGTCCAAACAAGCCTAATTTATATCATAATTTTATGAAAGGTATTTGTTACAACAATATAAGCAAACAACAGCAAAACGAACAAACAAAACCCACCACCATAAATCAGGCTAACTAGACTTAAATATCCATTATTTTAACCTATAATTAAACCTCTAACATTTTTTATGACCTAGAGCTAAATTTTAAGTTTCCTATGTTCATGCTCAATTGTTTCCTCGTCTCATGAATTATTTCCTGCTCCAGAGTCTCAATTCCCAAACCAGTCCAAACCCAGTACCTCAGAAAAGGACAGCAGAAACTGAAATGAAAGCACTACTGCAGCAAAGCTTCACAAGCCTCACCATTCCCAGATAGATTCCTTTCAGCAAAGAACAACTACCCCATGCACCTCTAAAACACACAGTTAAACATCTGTTATTGAGGATCTAAACCAAGATAACAACATTAGCCTCATGCAATGCAGTTTCTATAGTCAGTCCTGTTCCCTTAGAGGTTTAAGGGGGAAAAAAAAAGAAGGAAAAGGATAAAAAAAGACATCCTACACTATCAAATTCCCGTTTCCCATGGAATCTGACTGGATAAATAAATGTTAAACAAACAAATAACACTTTCTTCAAGCTTTAGAGGAAACAGGCTTTTCAAAGCACTGTAGTAAGATTACCTAGACACTTGAAAAAACAAGATTTATGAAGTCAATCCCAAATCAGAACTTTTCTTTCATAGCACAGCTTAAGTCCTCAAATTCCACTGGAGATTTGCATCATCAACTCAGTACCTTTTTCTGCTGCTTTCTGCAAGGCTTCTTCAATTCTTGCCAGTTCCTTTTGTTTATTATCCTGCAAGTATTTTTCTTCCTTCTCTGCATCATATTTAACACCTGTAAGTCAAGTTGGGACAGCTTTAACCCTAATTCCCAAGTCATATAAATGCATTATCAAGCAGCACATACCATATACATCACATTGCAAAACACCTTGTTTGAAGCAAAGCCTGTTCCAGGTTTTGTTGCTGAATGCTGCTTTCAGCCTCCAAAATTGTTATTTTTGACACAGTAAGACACAACAGGATGATACCAACCATTCAGCATTACTTCACAGGAGAATTTATCTGTGGAAATTAAACCCCTAGGTGTGGTCTGTGGCAATATAGCCACAGGTTTGTAAGTTCTACTACACATATATTTGATATTGTATAAATTTGCAAGTTTGCTCAAACATACCAGAGGTTCTGATTTCAGAGAAAACTAATCAAGTTCTCTGATCCTCTTCCCTCTCCCTAAAAACAATACTAATGGAATTACTACTTGCAACTCTTGCCAGTTAGAAGCAGATAAACTATATCATGCAACAGCCAAAGCTCTAAACCATGCCAGAAAACTAGATTCAGGATAAACACATTTTAGAGGAAACTTGGCTGTTGAGTTGAACTTGGAATGGATACAATCAAGGATCTCCATAAAAGCAACAGGTGCTGTTTTCTCCCACCCTTGTCTACTAACTTGTCAACATTTGTCTAGAACCTTCCCTGAGGGAACTGAATGTAGAAGTGGCAGCTCACACGAGCTACTTGCTGTTCTATACCCAGTTACATGGCACCCTGAGAGATTTTTCTTTCCCATTATTTAACTGCTGTAAGAAGAGTTCACATACTTGCTCCAGGAACTATCAGAAGGTATAAGCCTTCTAGAGTTGCAACAACTGCCTCTCCATAGAGATTCTTCCAAGGAATCTTCAGAGTAAGTTTATCTAAACAAAGCAGATAAAATCACATCAAAACAAAAATCTACTGTGCTTAGTCCAAACAAGCCCTCAGGAACTGAAGAGGATTAGCCCTATATCCTGATGTCCTGAATATCTTGGAAAGTAAAACATGTGGGCCTGAACATTTTATAAAGCCCCTGAAGTGATAAAACATACGCAGAGGAAACATAAGCCACAGTTTTGAGCAAAAAGTTGCAGTTTGAGTCAGAATACTTCATATCAAAACCTGAGATCATGACTGGAGTTCAATTCACTGGGATGAACATGATTTTCCCAGGGAAGTAGAAGAAAAAATGCAACATATACACACATTGTTTCATGTGAAAAAGCAATGCTGACCACCAGAGAAAGGAAAATTTTAAAAAACATCTAACTAAGAGTTCCTAAACCTTTGGCATATCTGCCAGTTTTGGGAATCTTACTTAAATTCCTCACAGTCCTAATCACTCCTTTAAAGAGTCATGTCTGTACTAAACAGCTCCCTTGATCACCCAGGAAGAACCTCTCAGACATGTTTTTCATACCAACCTGTAAAGTTACACAAACAGGGTTTGCCAGATAACATCCATGGTAGACACACTGAATTTCTGTGCTACTTTCAGGAGTGAGCACAGCTACACTTCAGAAAGCTTCATCAAAGAAATTGAGGGGCAGGACTGACCTTAAAGCCTGTGTTAAAATTTCCATTTCAATACTTGCATCAGAACTAAAACTTACCTATCTGACCAACTTTTATTCTAAAAGGTACATCCAGTTCACTCTGTAAATAAAAAAAGATTTTAAAGATAAGCTTGTGTCTACATACAGAAATGAAAAGTTACTTCTTTTCTGGCGGAAAATCTTAAGAGGAAAACAAAAATAATCCAGACAGCAGCAGACATGCAAATTAGGGGGAAAAAATAAAGTTGGATCATATCACATTCCTTTAATCCCTTCTTTTTCAAGAAGGTGTAGGCTAATTCTCTAAAAATGGTGTAAAATCCTGACCTTCCCTTAGTTACTTTTGCATAGAAATCTAACACACTGCAAATGTAAAGGCACCGGAAACATCCCTTGTTTGAAGTTCCTGCATTTGTCTTGGCACACTCTCAGCTCTGGTCAGACACACTAGTGACTTTGCATTTCTCTGACTCAGAACTGCTGGAATCTTAATCAACCCCCAGAAGAAGGAATGGCTGTACAAAGTAGGCAACACTTCCTTCCTTTTTTTATCTACCACCTTATGAAGGTATTTGTAGAGGGTTTTTTAAAGTACAACAAAGTTATCAGGAATGGATGAAATGGGCAAGTAAAAGTGAAACTTCAGAACAGTGAAGGGAAACCAATGATTAGGTCACACAAAGATCCAATGTGTTTTCAATGCACAGGAGAGTAACAGTTCTCTTTAGTGAAGCTTGGAGCACAATAAATATTGGAGTGAGATTCCCTCAGCAATGCAGGTGTTCATTAGCTCAATTAAAGAACATGAAAATCAGCCAAGTCATTTGTTTTTCCAGACAACAACATGGGTACTTAATGCAAGCTACTTCTTGTTTTTCAACCACAGCTTCTGTTTTTCTCTGTTCCAGTAACATGAAAAAAATTAGAAGCAGTGAACCAAGAACTTACTTTCAGTAACCAGTAAAAAAGGACACTGTGTATGCTTTTGTGATGTTATAGCAAACAATATTTTATCCTACAACTTAGTCCTCAGACCCATAAAAACAATTTTTAAAGTTATTACTTACTAATGCATTCTCCTTGATCTGTAAATTGTCAAGTGCCACATTACCTGTTTAGAAAAAATAAAAACAGAACATGGGACTTACAGTATTATGTAAGTTGGAACAAGGAACACAACTACAACCCTCCCAAGTATACATAAATAAAATACTGCTTATCGTAGTTACAGAATAGCACAAAAAATGTGGAATTTGTAACAGTCACTAAACACTGATAATAGACAAATTTTCAGGTGGAAGAGATGACAAAAATATCACCAACTTAGATGTCTGCATGTTTCCACTCTATTAAATACACCCACAATAATAAAGAGTTGTTCTTACTATCCACATAGTCGTGAATGATCGCTACAGTTCTATCATTGTAGGGCAGACTTGGAAAATTGTACCTTGTTTTTCATGATTTTACATACCAGAAAAAGCATGAATCACAGAGCCACAAAAACACATGCCTGTTTACACAAACACATTAACTTTTCCTGACGTAGGCAACATAATTGGATTTCCATAGGAAACACAGGCACAGAATTATACCCGTGGAGAGCACATGTAATATACCTCTTAGTGCTTAAATGCTAGATTCCTTAGAGCTATAATCCATTTTAAATATAGGTATTAATATTGCACAAATGTTAAAACACTTGCAATACATGGTAAGAGCGTAAATAAGGTCACGAGAAAAGCCTCATCCCTTGCGCACGGGAGGCGCCTGAGCCAAGCCAGCTCCTCCAGGCAGCACTTGGGCTGGTTTTTACATGGCTACAGAGTAGCGAGCTGAAATGCTCGATACAGTCACTGGAACAGCCGCTCCCGTTCCTGCGCTGTCCCGGTGCTCCACACGCGGTATTTGCACAGACGCGGCCCCCGAGCCCCCCACGGGCTGCACCGACCCCCGGGCGCGGAGCGGAGCGCCCACGGCCCCGGCAGCACCCTCGTGCTTCCACCCAGCACGGCGGGAAAGAGAAAACGGGGGGGTTATCGCTGTGCAAGGTTCCCTCCCTCAGAGCTCCGGGGCCGAGCGCCCCACAGCCCGACCGAGGCGGGGGGCAGAGTCCGCGGGCTCACAGCGACCGCCCGCCCCTCACGGGGGAACAAACAAACACCGACCGCCCCTCACGGGGGAACAAACACCGACTGCCCCTCCGGGAGGGCCACGGACCCACCGCCCCTCACGGGGAAACAAACACCGACCGCCCCGCTGGGAGGGCCGCGGACCCACCGCCCCTCACAGGAGAACAACACACCGACTGCCCCTCACGGGGTAACACGCACCGAGCGCCCCTCTGGGAGGGGCACGGACCCACACACCGCCCGTCCCTCACCACGGCCCGCGGCCCCGCACCTCGCCCTCTCCTCACAGGGGGCCGCAAACCCACCGCCCGCCCCTCGGAGCGGACGGCGGCCCCGCGGCCCGCGAACCCCTCACGGGGGAACCGCGGCCATCGAGACGCGGCGGGAAGGGGCTCCTTACCGCCCCATATGCCCAGCTTGAGCTGGGACTTGTTCAGGTTCTCCACATAGTCGCCCAGGAAGCGGTTCAGCAGATCCGCCACCACCGACTCCAGGACCATGGCGGAGGCGGCCCCTCAGCCGGCGGGAGGTGAGCGGAGCGCGGGGAGGGGGCGGCGGGCGCGGCGTGACCCAGCGCGGCGCGCCCCCCGCAGTCAGGTGACGGGGCGGGGCGGGCCCAGCGCCTGCCGGGCTGGCGGGGCGGGGGAGCCGGAGCGCTGCCGGTGCCGGGGAGCCGGAGCTCTGCTGGTGCCGGTGCCGGGCACGGACGGAGCCGCGGGCCCGGGCTGGGCTGTGGCGGCGGGGCGGGCAGGGCCGGGCGGCGGCGAGAGGCGCCCCCTTGCGGCGCAGGGCCGGCGCCGTCACAGCCGCGGCGAATCCTCCGCGTGAGGGAGGAGCGGCCGCGGCCCCGTCCCGGCCCCGTCCCGGCCCTGTCCCCGGCTCCGTCCCGACCCTGTCCCCGGCCCCGTCCCGGCCCCGTCCCGGCCCTGTCCCCGCACCGCGCTCGGCTCCGCGCCCGCGGCCACCGTCCTGTGTCACCGACACCGTCCTGTGTCACCGACACCGTCCTGCCCCGTTCCCGGCCCTCACCCGCGGGCACCGTCCTGTCCCCGGCTCCTCGGCAGCCCTGGGCTGTAGCCGGGCCACCTCACCCCCCAGGCCCCCTCAGGTACCGCCTGTGCGGGGCCGATGCAGGGTGAACCCTCTGTTCCCCTGGGATTGACGGGACGTGGCTTGTGACTACGGCTCCTAAAAAAAAAAAATATTTCTTGTTTTAAAACTATTAATTAGCTATTAAAACTGCTAATCTAGCAGTTCAGGTGACACACAAACTCACAGAGGAAGGGAACGCAAGTGAGAAAAAAATCACAAACCCCAGCTTTCTGAGAGTTAATAGCACTTTAGACAAAACAGGTAAGAGCTACTCTGTGTCATGAACCTGCAGGTCAACCCTGGAACAAGGTTTTAAATCTCAGGGAACTTAAACTGGTTCTGTAAAGTCATTCTGAACTCCTAGGCACAGCACTTTGTAGCTCAAAATGGCACATTCTATCTAAAAATGTGTTCCAGAGAAAGGAAATCAATTATTAGTGATAGGATTCAACCTCAAAGGTATAAGAAAATACATCAAGACCACATGAATATGATCAGGGTAAGACATATACTGGTTTAAACAGTGCACAAATATACTGTGGAGCTTGGTGCAAGAGGATGTTACAGAACCACAAATACTTGAGGGAAAGAATGTAAATAAGCTGACAATGGACAGGTCCACCAGCGACTGTTCTCTGGTTCTGTCACAGCCTGTATGTCAGACTTACAAGCTCCCTCTTGCTACGGTTGAGCTCTGCACAGAGCTGTGCTAGGATCTCCTTTGACTTTATAGTGATCACCTCACCCAAATAATGATGTGTCGAATGCATTTTTGGCTTGTTACACTGTATGTGATAAACCACAGAGTCCAGTCCAAGCAGCACAAGAGGATTTATCACCTTTTCTCCCACTGTAAGAGACAAATGGCACACCTGGACCCCATTACTATAACATATGTACATGCCTGCCTTTCCTGCAAGCAGTTTTTAACACCAAAGATTCAAGGGATAAGTCAGACCCTTATGCCACAAAGGCCAAAGTTCAGGCCTGCAGCAGCTGTTAAACACAATGGTCTGGGTCAGATTTGACTGGGGAAGGTGACAGTGCTGGAGGAGCAGCACAGAAATGCTCGGGAGGTTCAGCAGTGAAAGGTCTCTCCTTGTGCTCTTCCATAAGCAGACCCAGTAACTGCCATGATGGATCAGTGCACACTGGAAGCCTTTTTCTCCCATGTACTGTGGCAGTTCTTGCACAAGGACTGTTAAATACCTTATTAATAGTTGCAGTATTGCCCCAACATACCTGAGCATAAAAGTTCTTCACCAATCAATTGATTTCTGCGTATTCTAATATTTGAAGTAGAGGACAGAGTTTTAATAAAATATTACTGGATTCTCATTTTGTGTCTATTTAGCTTCAGATAAGCTAATTGCTCTTTAGGTAAACTATAGAAACCACATAAATTCCATTTTATATTCAATTTATTTGTTTCCTTGTTTTGTGCAGTGTTGGCTGTTCAAAGCTATTCCCATCCTAAGGAAGTGACAAGTCAGGAAATTGTGAATACAGCTCCTGCTGCCCTTCTATTAGGTAATAAATTTTCATTTGTGATTTTTTTTAAGTGAAATTTTGAAAGACTTATCTTCTGTATATACAAAGCCCAGCTGAATCACTACAGTTTGAGCAAAAGTACTGGCTGACCAGTGGCAGTTCATGCTCTTAGTGCATGTAAGTTTGAGAACAACCATGCATATCAGTGGTATTACATTTTCTCTGTAACAATTATACAATACAGCCAGGATGATATATCCATTTTCTACTTCCCTTTTCATGATGATCATAATTTCTGCACAGCTAAAAAAACAGAGAAAGGTTAATCACAACTATAAAGGGTGTTGAAAACCACAAGAAAATAGCTTGTGTGTGGTTAAATAATATCCTGATTGACTAAAGTGTTTACCTGAAGAACTTAAAGAACTCTGTGAATTTTTAAAATTGTCTTAAAATTTGAGGAACTGGTCTCAAGTTGTGCCAGGGGAGGGTTAGGTGGGATATTAAGAAAAATTTCTTCACCAAAGGGTTATCAAGCATTGGAAGAGGCTGCCCAGGGGAGTGGCAGGGTCCCCATCCCTGCAGGCACTCAAAAGACCTGTAGATGTGGCTCTTGGGACATGGTTTAGTGGTGGCCTGGGCAGGGTGAAAGGTTGGACTCCATGATCTTAAAGGTCCTTTCCAACCTAAATGATTCTATCCTTTCCTAGCAAACACAGGGGATCAAAAATTGCTCCTGGAGTAATGGGATTCAACCTGGAAAAGAACCCCAGCTAGCCACATTTGTGTCAGATACCCTGTTTCAGTAAATCCTACATAGATTTCAGAAAACAAAAGGAGAATGGAATGGAATTAAGAGTGGAAAACCTGTGAATGTGGCAGCTTTAATATATATTACTTGAAAATAAAGATACATATTTTTGCACCTCTGTTACCAGATAACCCTTTGTTAGTCTGCCTGAGCCTTCCTTGCTCCTTAAAAATGACATTAATGCTCTGTCTGTTGGCAGATACCATTCCTTGTGTGTTCTCAATGAAAAAGATAAACAGTCCAAAATGGAGTGGGGGAGGGAAACCACCCCAAAAACCCCTCATACACAGATACATGACGTAGGAGTTCTGTATCCAGGAGAACAGACACAGACAAACAGAAATATTGGTGTTTGCTTACGTTTCATTGAATACACAGATAAGGTTCATTCTCCCTAGGGAAAAACCCCTGCATTCTACTCATTTTTTCTAAATACCAGCATTGAATCGACATGACTGGTTTGATAAATTTGAATAGAATCCTTAGTTTTACTCAGCTGAAAGTCATCAAAAACTTGTTCTGGTTGATGTGTGGAGGCTCCTTGTATATTATTGTAGCACTTGGTTAAACAAGAGGATTTGATGATTCCATCACTGGATACTAATTTACTAAATAGAAATTATAGGTACAACACTATAACACTGTGGGTTTGCTATTTATGTGGCAAGATTTGATCACACCTCTTAGGGGAAACCTCTACCAAAAATTGAAACCTAAAAAAAGACAGGAAATCTGCACTGGAAGTATCAGTTAAAGCTTCAGTTGCATGACCAGAATTACAGACTGCAGCAGCAAACACTTGTTTAGTGTTGCCTGTTGCACCATCTTACATGCAGAAATAAATCCCAGTCACAGCAGTTCTAGTGCCAGCCTGGGCTGGGGACATGGACTGGTGGCTCAATAGCCAAGCTTTCTTCTCCTGTTTGACTGTTTTAATGTTATAAACTCTCCAGCCAGCTGAGTGTTGGCAAGGGAACAGATGGCAAGTTTTACCAGTGTGCCTCCCTAAACAGAAGGGGGAAATCAGCCAGGTAATGTTGCATCAACTCTCATCACCAAGTCTACAGAGGGGAGAGGACTTTGGGATGAGTTTGGACAACTTCTGAAAACCTCCAAACTCTGGTTGTGCCACAGGCTCTCTGAGCAGCCAGTGCCTTATTGACTCTGATTATGGGGGGTGTTTTATTGTCTCCAGCTATCGAGGATTTCCCTTCCTGCAACTTTTCATTGCTACAGTCTTGGAGGTAACTATATATTTAAGGCACATATTTTTGGACCTGACAGATGGAAGAGATCAATATGCATGATATTGCCTTTCCTAAAGCAAAGTTTAGTATTTGCAGAAATAACAGTATTTGATATGGGGTTTAATCTTATTTACCTTTTGATTTAAAAATTTTATAGTAACTTCATTTTTCACTGTTTTTAAGCTTGTTTCTAAGTAATATATAGGAGATTTCAGTGCTGAATGCACTTGTAGAAAATAAGCAAAACCAAAAGGAGTTTAAGCAGTTATGTCAAATACTCAAATAAACTCCCACATTACATTGCTAGAAGAATAGTTAAAATAACTGCTATTACTTAGAAAACTGCTAAGTAACAATAATTCTCAGAAAGTTTTGCAACACTGTTATATTAGCAGTAAAACCAACAGATTAAGATATATTAAGATGTCTGACAGACATAAAAAATGCCAACACACAGCAATCTGCTTTCCCTTTTCCCTGCTGACAGCTGGAGAGCCTCAGCTCCCAGAGGAGAAGTGACATCTGCAAAAAGCTCTGACACTCTTTCACTGTGTGTCCTCTCTCTGATTTAACAATAAAGCATAAAAGACTTGCCATGCACAAATATGTAAGAACTAAATGATGTGCAAATGGAAGCCTGTCTTCTTCATCAAAATAACCTCAATCATCTGCAGAAACCCCAGTTTTGTTTCTCAGGGGAATTTTAAGCCAAATATGTTGTCTAAATCCTGACACAATGATTACATTTTTCCCCTATAAAAATGCCACATCTGTTTCTAAATAAATAAATAAATAAATGTGCAACCTTTCCCATTATCCTCTAACCTTGCATGAAATTATCCCCTCTGGCTACTATGAACAATTTCTCAGAGAAATCTACATGGAAAAAAAAAAACAAACCCACACAAATTCCCACTGACTGTTCTTTGTTAAAAGCCTAGACCCAAAGCTTTTTATAGCTTTCATGTGATTAGAAAAAACAAGGACAGCACAGTGTAGATACCACATGGTGAGAAATAATGCTGTATCCATGGATGAGGGTAACTCCATAGACAATGGGACTATGCCAGGTGGTTTTCAAGGGAGTACTGCACCTTATCTGCACCTAAGAGATTTATTAATTAGAATCTGCATTTCTGCATGAAATCTCTGTGCCAGGAGGCTTAGTCTGTCTTATCAGGATGGATCACATCCATCTCATACCAGCTGAGATTTGGAATATAAATTACATTGCTCTATTTTGTCCTCAGTAAAAGAATCTTCAAAAAACATCTCAGTTCTATCATAAGTAGAATCTAACTCGATTTTTCACGAGGGCTTTATTTGACAGTGTTTCTGAGAATCACAGCTTTCTGATTCAGTGATGTGCTGTGAAGATGAAAGAGCCACTAACTATGTAAGAAAATTAGTTGAAATAAAAATGTGCTTATTTTAATGAGTACATTGCCTTTAATTGGGGAAGGAATCAATAACTGTCTAGTCTGGAGCAAAGACATGTGATTTTAAATTACAAGTGTAATTTCATTCACTGGATAAGAATTGGAACTTAGTAATTGTGAAAGCACTCACAAACATCTATTAATCCAAAGCCAAGCCATTTCACTTCCTAAAAATTTCAGTTCTTTGCACTTGGACATTGGAACAGTCCTCCAGCAAAACCCACTGAGACATAAATGATAGAACTGTTAGAGATACGTTTTCTGAGGGGCTTTTCTGGAAAAGTGATGACTGATATTGAAGAAATGGGATGCTGAAAGGCAGCACAATCACTTATTTATTGCCAGCCACAGTTTGATTTGGAAATAGTTAAGAACAGCAGGAGGTTGCACAGTTACTGTTTACTAACAGATGGAGTGAATTCCCAGATGTGGAGGTCAGTCTTTAGCACAGTAAGGAAAAATTCCAAATGTCCTACTTACTGTGAGCTTAAAAAAAAAAAAAGGAGTTTCTTCCTTCTCATGGCAATCCCTCATACTCCAGACCTCACTGAACTACACAGTGCTGCCTGTAGTTAAAATAATAACCAAAAAAGGAACAGGAAGTGCAAAATGTCACAGGAAACACTCTGAAAAAAAAGATCTCTGAATAAAGGTGGGCTACCTGCTTCAAGGATAAATGGTAAACAGCAGGTATTATTCCAAAGAGCTGTTGTCTTCAGGTGTCTCCTCTAGGCCATGCTTCTCTCTCCTGGCAATGTATGTACATTGCAGAACAAAACCACCACCAGGTGGGACTCTTTGGTCTCCTCTGTAAGTCTAAAATTATAAACTCGGTTACAAAGTTGACTGTGTGTTAAAAATTACTCCCAGCACTTCATGAGAAACAGTATTCTTGTCAGCAATTTTTTGGCTCAAACCTCTTGGTGCTTATCAAAAAGCATAAGAGGAAAAAAACCCCAACCATTAATTGGAATTGTGAGAAGGGGAGAAACCAAACACAATGTATAAACTTTTATACCTTCCCATTGTCCAAATAAACAAACAAAGCCGAAAAAAGCCCATTTCTTGTATGGTCCTGAATTGTCAGTGGCAGCTGAGCTTTGCAGCATTTGCAACACTTCACAAAACAGCTTTTAGGACACATGAAATTGTCTGTAGTATAATGTCTGGAGAGGTAATGAGAAATTAGCCTTTCCTATAAAGTAGGACTGTTTATATCTGGATGGCATGAACTTGATAGCCACGGTCACAATATTATCAGAGGTAGAAGTACAATAGGGAAACACCTAAAATAATATTCAAGGGACCTCAATTTGTCATAAACTATACCACAGTCTGAAATGATTGCCTTGTGTGGCTCTGCTCCTTCCACTGGAAACCCCACATTTGCTTTCTGTGCGTATTTCATCACATGTAATGGAGGAAAACGTCCAAATTTGGAAATTCTGGCTTTTTCTTAATTTGTTGCACAGTATGAATTACACTTATCACACAGAAATGTATGTGCAGTGTATAGTTAACGGGAGTCACAGGCTTCTGGGGCAAAGTGCTTGCTATTAACTCAGAACTAAAAGAGAGTAGTCCCACCATGAGGATCTACTGTTTCACTCTACTCTGACCATTGGCTTAGATGTATCAATAATGATATATCAGTATTTATAAATCAATATTGTTTTATAAAGTCAGAAGCAGACTCCAGAAGAACTAGAAGTAGACACTAAGTAAAAAAAAAATTGTTATTGCCAGTAGAAACGAATTGAATTATTTACATTTTGAACTTCGTTCTAAAAGGCTCTTCAAAAATCAACATGACAACAGAAAATAAGTGATTGCTACGGTTCTTTGTTAGCAATAATCCAATTACCTTCACAAAAAAGCCTTGGAGATGAATGCAATACTGAACTGCTCTTCCTTCCACACCCACCATTGTAATTAGATTTGTAACAGTTGGTTTCCCTCTGTCCCAGGCTGCAAGGACCCACCTTTCCCCGAGGGAGAGTTTTTCTCCTTGCACACAGGAGTGTGCTGACATCACCTCTGTACAGTTTGGAGAGGTGAGAAGGCTGCTGGATTTGCTAAAGGAAGGCTTTTCCCACAGGAATGGAGCAGGAAAAGAGCCCCGATTCCTAAGCAGTGAACATTACAGTCACCCTAAGGGAAGAGCTGGTATTAAACACTAGGAGCAACAGCAAAAAGTCAGATGTGATAATACAGTTCACAGTCAGACTGCTGGGTGGTTAAAGAGGTTACTGGAGGATTTTGCTTTTCCACACACAATTCAATTCAGCAAAGCTGTTTGTAATACAATATATTGATTGTATCCCTTTTTGTAATGATGCAAAGAACTTCTTTAATCCTATTATTTTATTATGTTCACTAATCAAATAGAAATTGAAACTGAGGTACCTGTTTGTTAGAAGTTCCCAAAAAATCTCAAAAATGTAGTCTGTTATGACTTGTTCCTGAAAATAATCTTAGCCTAGCCATTATGACAGGCTTAAAAAAAGACTGTTTCATTGAAAGCTTGTCTGTTCTTGAAGGCAGAGGGGATTTATAGACATATCAAGAAGATTCTGCATTTGATATTTTTCAGTGTATAAAGGGGCACAATTTCACCCAAATGTCTTCAAAAATCTGCAAGCAGAAGCCAACACCAAAAAATAAAAAAAAAAACAACCCAAAGTGTTAGTTGCACAAGTTACACAACATAATAAATTCTCAGGTCATTCTGCATGAAAAGGGGAGGGATATGACCTGATGGCCCATATTTCTATGTGTTGATCTGGTTCTAAAGGGCAAGAAAGGACAGGCCAGCAAGAGGGAAAGAGTGGGGTGGGGAAAAAAAGGAAAAAGAAGAGAGAGATTTCCATGCAAGGAAAAGGAAGGTTTCCCTACCTGTTGTTCCTGGTGCTTGAACCTTTGGCAGTAAAAGCAAGACAGAGTTAGAAGCCTGCAGAAAATGCCAACCTCAATCTAGATTGTAGCAGCTTGTTACATCAGCCACTTCAACAAGTTGGGACACAGGTGCAACACAGGAGGAATCCTAAAATAAATTATAACACTATTAGTACCAATGGTGTATTTGACAGGTTTATTTTTGTGTTTCTTCTATTATGGCAAATTCATGCTTTTTAATGCTAATGTGTTCTTTTTTTCTTTACCCTTAGCACTGAAGCTGACCCAGGGTTCCTCTTGCACACTGCTGGAGTTCTTCAAGAGATACAAAATGCACAGTTCAAAGCTGAACCTGTGAGTGTCCCCAGAGGGTCACCATTCTCCAGACCCTGCAAGGCCATATTCAAGAGCAGGTAAGCTGCTACTTTTGGAGACACATCTTTCCACACACCTCAGCAAGAGTGCCAAGACAGCCTGAGGGTTCCTGTAACCTCTCATTACAGAAGAATATTTTTATACTCCCACTTAATTGTTGAAACTATTCACGTGAGAACAAACTTTCAAGTACTGTTTTTCAACTTTATCTAATTCCAGAGTTCATCATATTTCAGTTGAAGGTAAGTACACTTGCCATTCCAACTTTATTGTTTTCTGTGTTTGATCTGGGTGTTCATTATACCAGGATTCTCACACAAGAAGTATGTACACAGCTGAGTGTGAGTAGCAAGTTATCAGTTATTCCACAAGCAAGGCACTTGAAGGTTAAGTCACAACATATATTTCAATATTGTACTTGAACTCAAATACTCCATATCTACCCTTTAATTCTGCATTTTGTAGTTCTTCTCAACTGATAGATACTGAGCAGCTCAAGCCTGATTTTAAGAGCAAAGTCTGCCTCAACTTTCACTCTTATATTTGGCCTTCCCCTTTTCTCTAAAACTTGGTATTCCTTGGCTTTTTCTAACACTCAGATACTTAAGTTGTATCTGAGTTGTAGCCTTTTTCCCACAGGTAGTGCAACACTCCAGCACTGCCACCACCCAGAGAGAAGAATCATGAGAATGTTTATACTGCTTGAGTGAAACCCTGACTTCATTCCCCTTGGAAACCTTAACAGTGATAGTTCATAACATTGTTGTACATGTCGAGTTTGACACTCAGATTGTGCTAAACCCCTGGTTTTCAGGGCTGTAATACAACTGTGCCAGATCAGAAAGCTGTGTTACTGTGTCCTGGTCACCTTTCCAGCAGAGGGACTCCTTGTTTGTCACAGCTCTCCTGTGCCACTTCCTTCTCCTCATTCTTCATTATGGTGTGAGTAAAATGCTTTCCATCAAAACAGAGAGAAGAATCAAGTTCTTTGGCAATGTCCAATTCAGGCTGAGTTTTGACAGTTCTAGCTGTATTCTAGGCTTCCCAACCTCTTAGGTAGAGAGGGAATTGTCCCCACAGCCTCTTCCATGCTGCTTGGGAAGCAGGAAGGGCAACCTGGCCTAGACTGTGTGTTAACTACTTGTAGAAAATATTGGGAAACACAAACCCTTCATTTGCAGCATCTTCCACAATCCTAAACACCAGCATTCAATATTAAAGCTGTTCACAGACTTAGCCTGGTTCCAGAAGCTTGCCTTTCCCAGGAAACATTACCCTCTGAACAGTCAGCATATGTGACTTGGGAAGGCTGAAGCTTCTGGATACCAATTGCATTTTAAGTTGCTGTACATATTGTAAGCTGTCCCTTATCAGGAGGAAGCCATTTAATAATACCTAATAAAAATAATAGCATAGCAACTACCTTTTACATGTCATTGGGTTTTTGAGGTGAAAGGTTGTACTTGACAGATGAGAAAGAAATTAAGAGCCTCTGCTTACCATGCTTCTGCATCTGCATTTTTGACAGCAGTGAGCCACATGTGCTTTTTGTCTGCTGTTACTGTAACAGAGGCACTCTGTTAAATAACAGACCTGTCCATGAATTAGGCACTCACATGCTGTGCTGCAGGAGTCTGTACAAATCAGATTATCTGAATGACAAATCTCTTGGTTTATGCATTTTAAGAATTCAAAGTGGCAATCCTGAAGTACAGACACACATCAGATGTGTTACCTTACACATTACACCAAATCCTAGTCACATAACTGGCTTCCCTGCGTGGGCACAGGGATCCATCTGAATTCCACTGCCAGATCAGAAACCTCTCATTTCAAACCTTTCTTTATTTTTATCTCAGTTTTAAAATCCTTTAAAATACCAAACTAAATGTTTTCAATCCAGCTGAAACCTCTAAACAGCAACCTCCAGCACATCTTGGAGCCTGCCTGTCCATGCTGCCCTTATTCAACTTACTCACCTTTATATAATCCTAAATTCTGCCCTGGTTAGATACCCAGTTGTTTTGTGCCAACATTGAACACTTCTCCTGCAGACAGGCTGTGTCATTTCAATTTTTATTTTCTTCCTCTAAAATGCACAGGATAAGATCTACGTGGAATTAAAATTAGATACTCACTTGTTTCAAAAGCATATTCCCCATTAACTGAGAAGCAATTAGTAAGAATGGAGCAGCCAGTGCTCACTTTAACATCAAGGACTGCCAAACATGGAAGATATCTCCTGATCCTCTGGAAGAAGCTGAGTCAGCATGGGGATGCAGAGTGATTTCTGCCCTGTGGGGCCTGTGAATCTCAGAGTTAGTTGCTGTGGGAAAATTCCACGGGGTAAAACTGGGAGCTTTTTATGTACAAAATATGGAGCCAGTGAGCTGAATGTAGCTTTGCTGAGCTGAATTTTGATGGCACAATTTTGATGTGCTTCTGAAACTTGTCACCAGCACAAAAGGAGCCCGCCTCCAGTCTCTAACAGAGTTCAGGAAGATACTTCCACTACTCTAAAATTCATATGAACACCTGCATACACTTCTGACATTAAAATGGTCAAATCTGAAGGCAATGCTACTTCTTTTGAGATCAAGAAAAATATTTGAAGTCAGTGGAATAATACTGATTGCCATGACACAGCAACTTGGCCCATAAGCACATCGAATGTTATCGGCTTTGACAACACACAGTTTTGAGAAAAGCCATTTTAAATTATAACACTCTCCAAGGCAGAGCTGTCCAGAAGTAAACAAAGCTGTTCCTTGACACTCAAGAATTTAAGGCAGCAGACACTGAAGTGTCCTGCCACCCAGATCCTTGAACTCTGCCTGGCATTTGTCAACGTGGGCATGGTCTGACAGAATTAACATCACCCCATTTCTGATCTCATTACAACGAGACAATCTGCAGGATCAGATGCACTTCTTGCCCAATGCCCTCAGTCAGCTGCTTTTACCACTGAGGTAAAAGTTATGCAGGAAGGAAAACACTGAGCAGATGGGTGTGTTTACACAGCAGTTAAACTGTGTGTGCAGAAGCACCACTTACAATATTTCTGGGAAGCAGTGTAGTCAGGAAAGGATAAAAGCATATTAGAATTAATAATGACATCAGGCAGGTCAATCATATATGAGTTTTTCAGGCTGTGATTGGAATTTTTTTCCCAATTTTTGTCTTCCATAGCCAATGCCAAGAAGCTGCATAAAAATTTCTTGACTTACAAAGTATTTTGAAAAGCTGTAGTTTTTACTGAATATGTGAAAACCACTAAGAATATGTAACCATAGAACATTAGACCAAGATTTAAATAGATCAAACTCCAAAATACAACCCAGTTATGTAAGTAAAGACAAGAGATGGCAACTTAGAAAGACACATTTACAAAATTTTAGATTTTTCTGTTTATGAAAGAAAATGAGTGTTCAGATTACTCAGAAACTGGAAAACATCAGTGAACACAGAAGAGTTATCTTGAAAAATACATTTGGCACATAAGTTATTATATGCTCTCAGATGAACTGAAAAAAAAAAAAAGAAGAATGTTTCCAGTTCCCTAACCTAAAATAGATAGATGGGCCCTTTCTGAGACTTTGCAGCACAGAGTGATGAAGACCAGCTCTGAACAGGACTTAAGTTTTAAGATTTCCCACTTCAGTCACTTTGTGACTGGATCACAAAGATTGTGCACAATTGACTTGACTGTCAGCCAGTGCACCAGATCAGACACTCCTGGTTTGTAGGGACAGCCCACAATTAGCTGAAAAGCAAACCTCAGCTCATAATGCTGCTGTTTAAATGGAGACCCAAAAGGAGTGATCTGGAAGTTGGCCATATTGCCCCACAGTCCTAAGGCTGGCCCACAAATGAACATTGCTGCAAACCCTTGGCAAGCTTTGTGCTCCTGTAGAGGCAAGGAATAACTAAGGAGGGGAAACAATGGCTCTACAAATGCACTGAAATGTTCAGGAAGCAGGAAATGGCAAAGGGCCTGTTTAGGTCTTTGTGGTTCCTTAAGAACAGCTGAAGAGGCTTTATCCTCCCTTCCAGGCAATCCTGGCACTGGCAATCCCAGGGGGCTGAAGTCCTGTTCCAGAGAGGCCTTTACCAGAAGGAAACAACCCCTCTACCAACCACCTGATGCCAAATTAACAAACAGCAATCCTTCTCTGCTGGGCACACACATGGATTACACACTGCAGAACTTTATGACTTCATAAACTACTGAACTAAGTCAATATATTGGTAACACACCATCTAATCTCAACTGTCATTTTGGTTTGATTATAATGTTGTTCATGTTAAGTTTACAGCAGTTGAGCCCATGTGATGTGCCTCTGTGATGCTAATATTTACCTTTATCATTTAAAATAATAAAATATGAAAAAGCACACAGAACTAGATTGTACCTTCATATTTAACAGCCCCTTGCAAGTCTCTCATGCAATACAAGTCAGGACTTGTAAAAACAAAGGCCATGATGAGAATAGGTCACCCCTTGTCAAAAAAGATGTATTAAAATGTATCCACTAACGTGATCAGAGGACAGGTGAGCATATTTTACAGGAGAACAGTAGAAGAGCTTGGCTAGCAAACTGAAGGATATTAGGATACAGGTTAGTTCTTACAGCTCCTTTTTTGGGGAAGTTAATTCCAAAACCAGAGCTTATACTCATCTCTATTTTTGTAATTTAGATGTTACTATTTTGGAGGATATTAGTTCATCTTAAAAGAAACCAAACCACAAGACTTAGCAATTTTTATAACATAAAACTAGAGTTTGAAATATTGGGCATAGTCTCTTCTTACATACTCATCAATCCTTAACAAGTTTGTGATATCCTGTGGTTGCCTCTCCTACACTGTGAGCTCAGATTTGCCCCTAAATTGCGGCCCTTAACCATGAAAACTTCCTGTTCTCTGCTCCATGAGGAATGCTGGATGTGCACTTTCCTGGAAGATACCTATAAATAACACCTTTTCTAATGCAAACAGAAACCCTCCAGTACCAAGGTGAGGGTTTTTTAGGTCCTGATAAATAGGGCTCTCTCAATATTAGACAACTGAGAGAATTAATTCTTCTCTTCACTAATGATGCTCCAAAGTGGTTCCTGTGCAGTCTTACCCAATCCAAGCTCTGGGTTCTTGGCTGGACAAAATAAGGAAGATCAAAGTTTCAGACAGAGGAAAGATTGTTGAGATGGGGAACATCACTTCCTGCAAAGGCATAAATCCCTGAGTTAAAAACAGGGAATCAAGGATGGCAACTCAGCAGCTCTGAGGGTGAGCCTGTACCAGGGAATAGGGGAGGCACATGGTCATCCCCCTGCTCCTGTCAGGGCCCTGCAGCTCTCCTTGGCCTGGGAACGAGTTGCTCTCAGCTATGTGCAGAAGGCAACAAACACCTGCTCTGTCCCTTGAGGGTGTGGATGCCCTGCTTGCCCTACAAATTACTGATATCCACCTCAAAGGCACAAACTACTGACATCCAGCTCCAGTGACAAGAAGCGTCCAGCAACCTAATAACCAGCTTCATGAGTGTGCACTCAGTTGCCAAAAATGACAGAGAAGAATGAGGGCACCTCCAGCATTCCAAAGCTCCCAGCATGGCCAGGCTGCCTGACAAGAAGTCTTTCCCCAAATGATGGTTCCTACTCCACATCCAAGCAAGGGAAAACCCTGTTGGTGCTTTGTTCCATGCAGACAGATTGCCTCCAGATGGGAAAAGCAAGATCTCTTCACTTGTAGCAAATGTTGAGGGGTAAAAAAACAAAACAAAACCTACAAAACCAAAACAAACCACAAAGCAAACATCTGATCACCATTCCCATCTACCTCTGTCTGAGTATCAAGCTTTGGGGCCTCCCAGTTCATCAGGGCCACTGCCAGGAAGGTCCCCCATCCTCAGAGCACATGGAAGCACAGCCCAGGAATCCCACTGGTGCTCAACAGCCACAAGGTCAGACTGAGAGCTGCTGGTTTTGAAGCATTTTACAACTTTTCAAAGAGGAGCATTCTGATTTTCTTGCTTTGCATGCAAAGCTCCTTAATTTACCTGTGTGACTGTGGAAAGTTTGTTGCATTTATCCACAAGCCAAAAGGAAGTAGGGATTAATCCTGAATGTCAGACAGAGTCTGAATCCCCACCTAAACCAACACAAACTAACTGCCCTATAATCTCTCAGTAAATTAGTTTTGCCTTTTTGTGGCAGGAGGAAATGCCAGTAAGCTTAGAAACAGGAAGCCAAAAATAGGGCCACAACACAAATATATCATTTGTTTAACGTAGTAAGGAGTAAGATTAAAGAAATACTGGCAGCCATAAGGTGATCATTTTTCCTTCACTTTCTTCCACAATTTAGATTTGAGAAATCCTTAATTAATGAATGTTATCTGCAGACATTCATTGCTAACCAACAGTGTTCATCAGGTTTTCTCTAAGTGACTACCTGGGCTGCCTCCCACCATCCCCTGCACAACCATTTCCCTCTCTCAAGATCCTTCAGAAATAACTAGGGAAACTTCTGCTCCAGGAAAGTTCTGGATGCTTCCTGCAGTGGTAGCAATCCTGGTACAGTTAATGTTATTTTTTTAAAATTGCTTTTTTCAAAACATAGCTTTCAGAAAACACACAGTAAAAAGACAAATTCTATTCACCTGGGATATTTTATCCTCAAAACCAATAAACTGGTTCTGCTGCTTGAGAAACTGCTGCTATTGTTTGTTTTCTTACCTTGACCAGTGCAGCTACAGTCCCTCCCAAATCTCCAGTGCTTTACCTCTTCTCCTTTACTCTCTTCCCTCTTCTGTCTTCTCAGAGCCCAGCTCTGGGGGCTGTTTTCCTGCTGACTCCTTGGCCAGCAGGGCTGCTCCCCCCCAGCCACCACCGTCCTTACCCACCCTGCAGAGGCTGCCATGTCCTGCCAGCTGCCCGAGGTGACCCCTCCCTCCTCCAGGCCTCCACTCCTCCTTCTGATCCCTCCATTGAGCTCTGGCAGGAGGATCAATGAAAGCACAAAAAGTACCAGCCCCGTGCTGGGGCCAGAGCAGCCTCGATGGGCAAAGTCTGACTCCACTTGCATGCCTGAGCTAATCAGCCTTAATTGCTCTTTAGGGTTCATGCACACACAGCTTGATCAGAAACAAGACAAATTTTTAATTTACTCCCTAAGATACTGTCTGTGGTTAACATTCAGGCTGGGAAACATGAGACCAAACACTTGTAACTTGACAAAGTTACAGATATGACTGAAATCCAGCTCCAGTGACAAGAAGTGTCAAGCAACCTAAATAACCAGCTTTCTGAGCTCCAACTGTAATCAGCTTCCTACTGTTTGTGGTACCTCTGCATTACCTGTGCTTCTCTAGAGCCATTTTTCAAGAAAAGTTATAAAAATAGTCTGTTTTTGTAGGTTATTTTTACCCAGCTCTTTAGAGCATTATAGGTTCACTTGGTGAAAGGATGTTAAATTAGCTTCACAAATATTTAGTCAAGCTGCAGCAGAACTTTCCTCCTCTCTTTCTGGACAGAGCTAATAGCTGTGCCTCCTGGTTACTGTAGTTACACCTTACTGGAAAAGCATCCAGGCTCTTGGCCCTTTGGCTTTAAGACTTCCTTCCCAGAGCTCTGGGTCAACTAAAATGCTAACTAGAGCTGTTCAGAGAGTAAATCTGCTCTAGCCAGGCTATTTCACTGCCTTTGGGAAAGGTGGATTTGGCTTTTGATGGGTTTGAGGTGAAGTGTTTGCATTAGGTTTCTGGGGAATTTGAGTGGGAGTTTTTTGGAGCTGGTGCTTTGGTTATGGTGTGTTTGTTTTTTACAGAACACTATCTGAGAGTGCTGAAATAATAACTCTGCAAAGCCCATGTTTATTGTAGTATATTCACTGAAATGAAAGGTCACAGAGTTTATGTAGCGAGACATAGAGCTATCCCTTTTACTCCTGTGGTGTAAATTTTGTTAAATAAAACCCCATAAATTCTGCTAATAAAAACCAAATCAGAAGAGGTTTAAGCCCTGCATGTTGTTCCTCAAAGAGGCTTTCCCGCAAATACGGTGGGTTTTTTTAATTCTAGCAATGACCACTCAAAGGACAGTCATTAAGTTATGGTTTAGGTTGTACATATCAAGTTTCTCCTCTTGTTCAGGCTTGATTAATTGTTAAATTAGTGTGACAGAGAATGAGCTCCCTCCTCCAGGAGTGGTATTTCAGCCTTTGGGCAGTGTTTCGCTGCAGTGCAGTGCCAGCCCTGTGAGCCTGAAGATGTGCCAGGCTTGGAAATAAAAGGAACCTTGTTCTGCTTCAACCTCAGCCTTGTCCAGCATCATGCAGTGACACTTGGAGGTCTTTCAAGAATGTGTGTCACAGGCCCTGCTAGAGCAGATATGGAAAACTGTTTAACAACTCCACAGCTCTGGGCTGTAAGAAATCCAGTCCCATGCAGGCACATTCAGAAAGTTATCACTGAATAGTGAAAGGACATTGGAAAACATCTCTTTCTAAAGATACAGGTGAAATGTATGTTGTGGTCATTTTTTTCCACCAGTAAATTAAAGTGAAGAATATAATAGAAGAAGTCCTAAAGATGAAATTGGCTTTAGGAGAGCACCAAGGAAGGAGGGGAATGTAAGCAGTATCCAAGAGACACAACACACTTGCTAAGCTGTTTTAGTTACCCTGCTTCACTAAGCCTGCCTGACCACAGCTGTTCCTCCTTGTCACTCCAGAAGCTACAGGCAACCACTCCTAAATGGATCACAGGGGGCTGAAGACCCTCTTTGCTAAATTGCAGCCATAAGAGTCCAACTTCATGGCCAACACATCACCTGCTGCAGATATGTACCTGGAAATGACTGAGATAGGCAACTAAAATACTGATGGCTTAATACAGGAAAAAGTGATAAAATAGGTACAAAAACCTCTTCCATATCAGAAATAGCACAGAACTCCTCAGGCTGGAAAACACATCAGATAATAGAACAGACTTATAAAATAGTGGGTGACACAAAGACAGTGAATAGAGAACAACTGTTCAGTGTTTCTTCCAATGCAAGACCTGCAGATTATTAAATGACAATATCAGCAAGTTCAAAGGAAGGAGAGACACTTCTTTTCTCATAAGGCACAGCTCAAGTATGAAACACTTTGCTACAGGAGTGAATGTTTACATCAATTCCAAAACTCTGCAACAAATTCTTGGAGGAGAAACCTGTCAGTCCCTATTAAACACAGAGACAGGGGCTGCAGAGCAGAAAGCCCCAAAGCAGCCTCAGCTCTGCAGTCTGGGCTGTGCCACCTGAGCTGCTCCCACACTGCTCCTTTGCCAGCCCCTATTGCAATATCCTGCCTCAAGACAGCACTGCACTGG
Organism: Pseudopipra pipra; assembly: GCF_036250125.1. Taxonomy (NCBI): domain Eukaryota; kingdom Metazoa; phylum Chordata; class Aves; order Passeriformes; family Pipridae; genus Pseudopipra; species Pseudopipra pipra. The sequence goes on from NC_087560.1 coordinate 2,098,355, forward strand.
AGGAGCTTTGGGTTTCCCCAGCTCTGTGGCCATCCCTGTTTCCTGCTGTTTTCCTGCAGGGCCATAAAGCTGCCAGCAGCACCTGTGGGCCGTGCAGGGGGCAGTGCTGGGAGCAGAGCACGGCCCTACAGTGCCCTTGGGTTCCTTGCCTGTGGTTTGAGCCCACCACATCTAGGGGGACAGAGAGACAAGCTTCTCCCTGCTGCTGTTTATTTGCAGTAACTTGCTCAAACGTGGACTTTCCCCACTGAAACGTAACAGCATGAATATGCAAATAGTAAATCCCTGTCAAAAAGTAATTTAGCAAGAGCCAGGTCCCTTATCTGTGCTCCTCAGTCCCATTGTGACTTATCACAGTTGACATTTCAGCAGGGCTGTAGTGGCAGATCCCAATTTGAACATTCATGAGGGGAAGATGCAACAGCCCAGCTTTGATGTCAATAGAGTGTCAGTCTCTGTCGACTGAACTTAATTGCAGGAACTGCATTAATAGTCAACATAAGCCATCTGTTTAAACATGTGTGTTTTGAAAAGGACTGCCATGTACAATAAACATGCTCAACTGTAATGACTCACATATCTGTTTATGTGAAATGAGGATTCAACAATTTCCCTCACAAAAACACTACATTACAGGTTAAAAGCAGTTTTATATCAAGTTAATTTGTTTTTGTGGCAGGTCGACCGATCTGACAGCTTTGAGGCAGCCTGGCAAGTTTGTTCACCACAGAGCTGATGAACCACACTGGGCAACCTTCCCTCAGGAACCTGTTTGGTAACTCAGAGCTGCACCAAGGAAGAGCAGCAGCTCAGGGAATGAAGGGGCTGACAGCACATAGGTACAGTTGCAAAGTGTCCTTCAAAACATTTGTCCAGGGTGCACATGGAGAGCAGATACTGAATCCCAGGTGAGAGGCCACAGGTAATTCCAAAACAAACCAGGGGAGCCTGGGGGTACCAGCAGTCTGGATTTAGGCAATAGCTGTAACCACTGTGGGCTCAAGAATGGGGTAAACATTCATCTTGGTTATACATTCATCTGATCTTCAACCCCTGATCTTGCACAAGGGAGAGCTGTTACCCTCTCCTGTGCAGGCCAAAGCCACTTCAAGTGGCTGGCACACACCTGAGCAGTCATGTACCAACGAGGGGAAAGTCAGAAGTGTGTAACCTCCTGTGTTATCTGTCAGACTGAGGCAAAAAACAGGCTTTCCTTCCTTTGTTCTTCCTTAAAAGTAACAGCTAATACGCACTTACAAGAGAGAAACAACCTGCCATCAGCTATCACTGGTGCTGCCATTTCTGAGTAAGCTTTGTTACATCAATCACTGCAATGCACTGGTGCCTGGACTTACTCAGCAGCAGCATAAATTATGGATCTGCTTTCATCCACACTGAGCAGGGATGCAGAGTCTGGCCCTGTGCTTCCCTCTCACGTGTACAGGGGAGAATCCTGTTGCATTTATCAGCCATTAATATGCACAACATTTATTAGTGCCTGTAGAGAGAGGCTCAGGAACTGGAGGGGTAGTGGAGGAAGAGGGGAGAGGGAGGAAAAAAACCTCATATGGTCAAAGCACATCGTGAAGCAGCAGCTCCAGCACCTTTCCTCTCCTGGACAGTGAGCCTGACATCACCATGGCCTTGTCTTTTGGTTTTTCCTTTCCCCTAGAACCATTTTAAACTCATGGGAAATATAAGGAGGTCTCTTTTATACCCTAAACTTTTCTATTGTTCCCATGAGGTGTGATGCTTCATTAAATTAGGAGGTCAATAATTGTATTTTAAGACACTCTTTAATATTAGCAGTTTCTTCATTAAATGTTTTCTGCTTCATACACCTGAGCTAGTGCTGCTCAGTCAGTGGGTTTTGTTACTGTTTGTATTTCTGTGACATTGAAGTGAAGCTGGTGTAGAAGAAACCTCTAGAACTAAAGTTCTGTGTGATGTGCTGGATCATTCCTTTCCTTTGGCATCCTATTACCTCTCCTTCTTTTGTAGTTTACAGACATTCTGACAGCACAGGCCTGTGTTAGTTTAACCACAAATATACAGCTAACAAGATATATATATATTTATAGAGAGAGAGAGAGAGAGAGATGACATATGACAAGCACCTACCACTACTCAGTGTATAAGAGCACCACTAACAAGCCAAGTGTTGCCAGCTCTTCCCAAATCAGAGAATTATTACCACATTTTCAACATCAGTCAGTGTGAGACATGTAGGTGACAGTTCAGTAGCTTTGCAGAGCCCAAAACTTTCCTGTCATTAAATATGAATTAAACTGGAGTTGATCCCCAGTTTTCCTTGTGATGTATTCACTAGAATATGATCTTTTTCTTGTCAGCTGTTTTACCTTGTCTCACTATTTTACTTGGAGATGTTTCATGTTTTGTTTCAGGGTCCAACTCTCTCTCCAATAATACACCCAGATTTCTGTCGTTGCTGTTATTATACCCACATTTTTGGGGGGACAACTATGGCACATACTTGCTACTTTCACTTTTTCTTATTCCTCATAATCGGTACAAGATGAGAGATGAAAATAGGATCATTTTCAGGTTACTCACCTGGATTTATCCACTTAAGTCTAGATACAGAGATGTCAACTTGAGGTGACCGTGGTGATGGCTCTAGGCCTGGTGTGTTCCAGACCATGGTAAGTAAGACTTTTCTCTTCTGTTGTATCCTGGGCAAAAGCTCCTCTTCAGACTTCATTGTATCACGTGTGAAATAATATATGTTTATCTAGTAAATTGCTTTGTAAGGAGGGTTCAGGGTCACTCTTCAGAAACACATTAAACAACTCCTGTCTTCACTTCTGAACTGCTCTCAGTCAGGGCTGTGCATCTGCAATTACCTTAAGAAAGAAACTGAACTGAGAAAGTGCTGAAGAAAAGAAACCAAAAAGCCAAAAACCAAACTTTTCTGTTCTTGCATCTGACAGGCAAGAACCTGATTACAGAACCCTCAAATGAAACATAAAACATACTGACCTATTTAACAGGCTCCAGCTACAGAAGAGCTCAAAATTAAGACCTTTCTCTAAGTTGTTTCTTAAGGCCTTAGTGCAAATTAAATTCAATAACAAGAATCATGAACAGCACCATGGTTACAAGGAGAACTCTTCATTCTCTGCTATAATGGAATAAAGAAAATAAGGAAAAGAGATGAAAAAAAGGGATTTACACCCCTCAGCCTTTCAAAGGACAGTCAGTTTTGACTGCTTTATATTAAAAAAAAAATCCAACTCCTCATTCCATTCTTTTTATACATCAGCATTTTTATACTCTTTCTTGCTTTGGAACTGGTTATATTCTATTCAGACAGCACTAGTTTCTAAATGCAGATGAGACATGGCTTAATTATTTTTATATATCCCATGTTAACTATGGTATGTTTTCATCACATGCTGCAAATCTTTTCATCCTTTGACTCGACATCCTTTAGTCCTGCAGCCTGTGCAGTCGAAACTCTTGTCAGTGCAAGTGTAATGAGCAGAGAAAGGGATCCTGCCTGAATCCCACGGTGTGCACTGGTAAGTTATCAAAAGGCAGCCCTTCAGCCCTGCCAAATTATGTTCATCAGCTGACTTCAAGCAGGAGCTGCCAGCCTTGGAGCTGCTGGGGTTCAGAGGATCCAGCAGGAGCAATCCACCTCTTTTATCTGTGCAACTAAAACACAAAAGAAGCTGTAGCATCAAAGATGAGTGCTCAGGCTCTGGATCTGGGAACAGCTCAGAGCTCCTGAAGGCAGAGCCCAGGCAGACACGTGCCTATGGCAGGAGCAGCTCCCTGCTTGGGCAGCAAGTGGCTCAGGAGGGAAAAAACCAAACCAAAAGGAACCCCAAAGCACCAGACATTGGGTGCTGTGGCCCTGCCAGGGAGGGCTGCAGAGCCCAGGGGGAGCAGCTTCAGTACCAAAGGCTGTGGTACATCAGCCAGCCCTCAGATTTATTCAGGGTCTGCACGTGAGAACTCCTAATCCCAGAGATACACCATGGAAAACAGTCCATGGAGCAGTCTGCATGACCTGCTCAGTTCTGTGCAGGTCAGTGGGTCAGTGCTCTGTGCTGCCCAAAGCTCTGCTCCTGAGTGGGTTACAAGTGACATGAGTTCTAAACAGGGGAACTGTCAGAAACTACTCCTACAAATATGTTCCCTACTCAGCTTCAGTAGTTTGAATAATAAAACCTACTCAGTTCAGGTGCCAGAGGAATTGCTACTCATGTCCACCAGTTCAGCTGTCAGACTCATGAAACCATCCCAAGCCCAGCTGCAGATGCTCTGCACACCAGTTATCATTCAGTTAGTTTTCAGACACTGTTTTAAGCTTAGACACAGAAGCCCCAAATATTCCAATCCTTCTAGGAATGTATCTTTATGATCAGGGCCTTAGTTTCCTAAGAGATAAGCAAGAGTATTTGAGTATCTGGTAATAAATATACTACACTGTTCCTTTCTGGGGGCTCAGGGTGCTCCTGGTTTAAAACCTTTCTCACAATATTGAAGTTTTTCTTACCAGTAAATATGTAAGGTTTTTCAGGTTTTAAGTCTTGCTTAGTTTTCCAACACTTGCATTTTGTACTGATGACATTACACCTCACATGGGCATTACAAGTTTTTAGTGTGGCAGTCATGACATTCTTCTGAGATTCCCTTTCCATGGAGGATCAGACTACAGATATTTGTGGTACTTCTAAAAAAAAGCCAAAATGGGTGAGACATCCTATATACATTTCTGGTAATAGCAAAGCATATGAGCAAAGCACAGAAAAATCATCTCCTGTGTTTGGAAGGTGAAAGTGAATCAAAGGAAAAGGGAAGTGTGATCTGAGGAAGCAAAGATGGGGGAAATTCTACCCTTTGAAGATACTGAAAGTCAAGCTGACCATGGTCCTGAGCAGCTGGAGCTGCCCCTGCTTTGGGAAGAGGTCAGACAAGGTGATCTCTGGGTCCCTGCCAGCACCAACTATTCAGTGACTCTGAAGTGGACAAAAGTCACAGGCCAATGCCATAACAAGGACTGTTTTTCTTTAGGAGAAAGTAGTTCTTATCAAGAAAACGTGAAATGAGTCTTCAAAGAGTGTTTCTTTACAACACAAGCACTGAGTGGAAACATAAATAAGTGGAGCAGATGAGCTCCATGCTGGTAGCCCTAGTTCTGCATTTTGGTTTTCTACTTTATCAGGTTTTTTTCCAGTAACTTCCCTGGGAGTATGCTGCATTTTGACCTTTTAGAAGGTCCCACAGATTAAATCTCCCTTTGTTTCAGTTCATATTTGTGCAATTCTTGAGTATTCTGCTCCTGTGGGCCTCTCCACATTAAAACCTCGTCTTCTGCTGTGCCCACGTAGTAACTTCCAAGAGTGACAAGTCATTCCTGTCAGCTGGACATGTCAGTTGTCCCATAACTTCCACGCAGTCCCATTCCTGAAGCAACATTAAGTCATTCATTCCTAGCAGGATACCTTCACAGCAGATGGCTAAAGAAGGCCACGGGCACTTTTAGAACAAGACAAATATTCCAGCTGCTTCCCACACCTCCTGCTCTACATTTACTAGATGTGTCTGTTCCTTTCCAATAGATGCATTTAGGACAAGTCTTAGGAAACTCATATTGAATTAGATTTGTGCTTAAGCTTTATGCAGACTTGGACAATGTCCAGCTCTTCCCATGGGTTAAGAACAACTCTCCGTTTCATGAACTTTTCGTACAAACAATGGTTTTGTTTCCAATTCCTCTGGGTTGGGTCCATACCCCAGCAAAGCATCCTGCTATGAGACAGCTGGGTTAATAAGCAACAAGGCTGTAGAATCATTTTGTAACTTTTCTGAACAGAAGTCAGAAGTTTTATCTTAAAAATGCAAAATGATTTCTCAGGTGCACACCATCCTTTGTCAGGGGGACAGAGTTAAGTGGGGTTACAGAACCCCCCTTGGCAATGCCTGCACTCCCATCCCAGCCATCCTCCATCCCTGGTGGACAAACAAGGCAGGCAAACACCACTCAGTGCTTGACACAACTTTTCCTACCCATGAGAAATCACCTGAGGAGGCTTGGCTCTCCTCCTTCCCCCACAGCCCAACTGATCCAAGGCTGCACAGCTGAGTCACTGTCTTGGAGCAGCTTTGACAGCAGCTAATTAGGGATGTGAAAGTCTGAATTTACCACTTTTCCACCATTTGTGACGTTGCTTTTGCCAACACCCAGCATGAGCTGCTTGCCCTTAACAAGCTTCACTGGGTGATCCCCCCTTCTCCTCCCCTTCAGCTCCACAGCTCAGGGTCAGCTCTGGGAGCAGGTCCTGCTGAGCCTGATAACACCAGAGCTCTGTCCTGCTGTTCCTGTTCAGGCAGGGGCAGTGCTGGGGCCTCAGCCCAGCTGCAGTTCTGGCACCCAGCACTGCAAGAGCAGCTGGGCCCAGTGCCCAACTCCTGCAAAACCTAAAGGTTGGGATCTCAGCAGGAAGCAATTCTGGCAGGTGGGCACTGGGGTACCAGAGGGGATCCAGCAACACATCTTACAACCAGGGTGTTTTCTAGAGTCACAATTACCTAAATTAAATAATCTTGTGAAACCACAGAAACCTCAAAGACAAACTTAGGTTGGCCCTGGCATTTCAAGACATCTGTTACTGCTGTGATATTTGTTGGTATGGTAAGTTCACATTTATTGCTCACTGGAAACAGCCAATGGTTAGCACAGGAAGATTTGACAAAAAAAAACCCCACCCCACCAAAAACAGGACAAAGATTGGAGTTAAGTGGTTTCACCTTCTGGACCTGTGCACTTTTGTAAAGGGATGATAGAAATAGTCATGAATATTCATGCAATGCTGATCTAAGCTGTGTCATCTCATCCTTTGCCTCTGCACATGAGCAAATGAGCCCCTTTAATACAGACCTCTTCCCCGAGAGCTTTTCCCAGTGTCTTTCTCAGCCGTGATGTCCAGACAGGGAAGAGCTCTTCCCTACAGGCAGCTGAGGAACATGGTGAGACACAGCCACAGGAAACCCACAGCATGGAAGGATGCAAGCCTTGGAAATTAAACCTGTGTGACCTCCTGTAATTCACAGCAACAGTTTAAACAGGCTGTGACTTGCTTCTGTGTGTCCTTCCTCACCACAGCAAGTCATGAACACCCAGAACCTTGGCTGGTCCTCCCACTAAAAACAAGCAAGTCTAAGGTTTTTCAGACACTTTCTTTCACCTTGTGCTACTTTAAATGCTTCCTGCATGAAGCCACTGGAGAGGCTGAGCAATGCAAGTAGAAAAATCATTAAGATTGAACAGAACAGAGCAAGCTGGAAAAACGTGTTCAGTGCTTTCCTGTCTGGTACATGCAATGCTTGACAAGGTCAGGGTCTCACTGTACCACTCAGGGTAGCTAATTTTGCATCATCAGAACATTTGTAGCCAGAAATAGAAAAGTAACAGCAGAAGGAATAAGAAAATCAGAAGACAGAGCTGTGGGGTCACCTTTGGCTGTTAATTCTCTTCACTCCTGTTTGTTGGACCCATCCTCTCCTCTCTGACTGTGCTCAGTTCCCAGTACCTCCCCTCAGTTGCCATATACCACCAGGAACCTGGGCTGTAGCCATTTCTGTTCCTGACAGGAACAAAGAACTACTGGAAGCTCTTTTTCTCTCATTAGGACTCCTCAAATGCAAAGAACCAGCAGCATAAAACACGACTCACTTATCAATCCCAGTGGAGGCACGATGGGCTGTTACCCAGAGGAGAGTGTGCCCCTCTCCCCACCCTGCAGGCAGCATGAACACTGTGCCCAGCCCAGGCTGGGCCTGCTCTGGGGCATCTGCACCTCTCTTTTACATCCATCACCTTGATGCAAAGTAGTTTCCTTCACAGACACTCTGCAACAATAAACTTTGTTTTAGCTCTGCTGTGAGGACACATTGTTCGGCATCATTTTATCTTTTCTTCTAAGACTACTAATAATGATATTAGAGTACATTTCAGTCAGCAGCATTAGGTCTATACTGAAATGTTACCTCAATCTCCCCTGCATTGTTCTGTTGGGGCACACAGTAATTGATAGGCCCTAATTACACCATTCCTTTGGGGAGCGTAGGGCCACTGTTTGTTTTAATCAAACATCCTGCTGCCAGAAGCTATCGATAGATGTGACTCATTTCCTCTCCTACCCTGGCCAAAGATCGTGGCCCCAGAGTTCAGCCACCTCTCCAGGCTCTGGATCCCTCAGGTGGACACAGGACAAACGCCCATCCCTGAAGCTGCTGGAGAGATGGGATGGCCCAGCGAGCACAGGCTCTGTGGCACGGCCTCCCCGGGGTCCTGCAAGAGGCCCTTCTACACAATCCAATTTACACAGACCTCTCCAGGACAACTTCCCCAGCTTGGCAACCCACAGACAGGCTTTTTTTGCAGATTTATACATTCATCTAATTGTTCTTTCCTCAGTTCTCCGAGGAAACTCAGAGTTGCCCACAGCAATCACTGGCTAGACTGAAAAATAGTAGCATTTTTGCCCATGAGGCCCCCTCATATGTTCAGTCTTTCACCACAGTCACTGTGGCTGACTGAAAAGCCAAGCCCCAGCAGCAGAAGTTCCCTTTCCAAAAGCCCCCTCGGAGGAAGCACTTGGAAGCAGCATGTGCTGTGTCCAGCAGTGCCTCTCCAGAGCCTGAGAAATGGGAGCAGCTCAGAAAAAGTGGTGCAATCAATAGAATTCGATACTGCAGACACCATGCTGCCTAATCCCCAGTCTACAGGTCTGTCCTGTCAGGCTTTTTAGGTCACAGCTATTTGCTTCCCGTGGTATTATTTCTGAACCTCACCTGAAAAGCAGCAGTTACAGGAATTGCATCTTCCCCTCCCGTCCCTCAGCGTATCGCAACACGAACTGCACCGGAGACAACCTGAGGGGATTTCTGGAAAGAAAAACACAATACTTGCTTTGCAGTAACATTTCTTTTCCAGAATGGAAGAGGCTGGGTTTGAAAAGGCCAGCACAAGTAGTACTTCCAGAGCAGCTGAAACAAATAATATTTGCTTAGCAAAACGTGAGTCCGGGATCTTGGCACAAAGACCTTCTTTTCCTCAAACAACTGTCTGGGGTTTTATTTAAATTTAAATTAAGATGTGATCTTCCAACCTGTGAGCACCACTGAACGCAGCTGATTGCTACCCCAAAACAGGAGTTTTCCTTGAGAGAGTCACTTACGCTCCCACATTTTCATGGTATTTTAGAAGTTGAGAAAACTTCTGCAGATGGTATTTCTTAACTCTGAGGAGCCATTTGCTAATGCCAGGGGGTGGATTTTCTTCTTGCTGTTGACTCTAATCTGAAAGCATCGAGGCATCATGAGTTTTTCCAGGCTGGAGTATCCAGTTGCTGTTGTGTTTGCTTATGCAGGTGTTTTACGTAATTGCCCCAGCGAGGCTGACGCTCACGGGAGCAGCTGCAGCACCGGCAGCACTGCAGGAGTTCCCCACTTACAGCTCAGCTCACCTCAGAGCTCAGCAAAACAAGCCCTGTGCCCTCCAACAGCCAAGCAAATGGAAGTGTTCAAACTGCATTATGGCTTTGCACTGTTAGTGAGAACAACACCTGATGAGCAACAACCCAAAGCTCAAAGGGGATCAAATAACCCAACGTGTAAAAAGACACACTAAAGTGGGGTGGGACCCCACCAAAACTGTTTTTCATATAGTGGTACAGACAGACCTAGTCCTGAGTCTGACTAATGTACTAAACAGGTACTTCATTCAAAGTTCTTACGTGAAAGAAGAAAATTATCAAGAAAAACCTGGATTTAAATTATTCACCAGAGAAACATAGGCAAAGTCTATCAGTCCTTCCCAGGCTTAAACTCTGCCTTTGAATTGGGTCTGCAAGTCTTCTACTGCTTTGCTTTCTGTCACTCTCTAGCTTGCAGGCCTGTCATCAAACCTCTCAGAAATAAGTCATTGCTTAAAGAGCCTTAAAACCAGCTCAGTTTCCTTTCAACCAACCTGAGATATAGCCTTCACCTCTTTAAGTGCCTGATAGATAAGCCCAGCTGGAAACTTACTTTCCTATGACAGGAAGGGAGGACTTTCTTCAAGGACTTACCTCCTTCCCTGCCTGCTGCAGGATGAGGCTTCAGAAGCACGTTTCTCTGGTGGCAGTGACTCCAGCACGGCCACTGCTCTGCAGAAGAGAAGGCTCAGAGGAGATCTCGTTGACATGTATGAATATGTGTTGGGAGGGGGTGAAGAGCCAGGCTCTACTCTGCAGTGTCCAGTGACAGGACAAGAGGCATCGAGAACAAATTAATTCCATTTACAACATCCAGAGGCCCCTTCCCAGCTGAACATGCCCTCACCCTGTGCCCCTGCACTGCGGCACTGGCACAGCACACAGCGCAGGGCAGAGAGACACCCCCCATGCTGTCACTGCTTGTGATCCTCTGATGCAGGTCACTGTTCCCTTCTGGATCATCTCAGCCCCCCCTCTTTGTGGAGACCCTAAACCCCAAAATTAAAAATGTGCTGGTGGACGAGCAACAAGCCTGAAGAGGGAGCCTCTGCCTTCCTTTGGCAGCCCCCGGGCAACGACCAGCTGAGTAGGCTTCATTTTTTGCAGCATTACTGACTCTCCCTTGAAGTCACGTTTTTTAATTTCACTTCCCCCACTTCCTGTAGTTTATCCCTTACAGTCAGTTTGCCTGGACTCAGGAATGCAGGTGACAGTGGAGCATCTCCATCTGCTCAGTGTGCCAGCACCAGGATTCTGTTTTTAGAAGCACCTCACATGAGCTGGATCAAAGATTAGCAGTGGCATTTCTGAGCACTCATAGTCACAGTCAACACTCTTTGGGCTTTTTCTGCTATCAGAGTGAAAATATCCTTCCTGAGGTTCTTTGGTCTGAAGCAGAATCATTGGGCAAGGAACACCAGAATCTCCCCACGAACAGTCCCATGATGGCAGGCAATTAGACTCTTACCAGATAGGCCAGGGGGAGATTCTGCTAGAATCCTTGGGAAAGAGCTCTCAAGCTGTATGTTTGGGCACAAGCAAGGCTTTGTTTCTACAGCCTCACAGGGAACACAAAAGAAAGCCTTTCTTCTCTGTGCCTGTGTGGATTGCTCCTCCATTAAGGCTTATCTACCTCCACATAATGAACCTGCAACTTAATCGAGGGAGGCAGCAACAGGCCTGGGCTTTCAAGACAGAGTTTCTGTCTCCTCTAATTTTTTTTACTGGTTTATCTGTTTTACCCTGCTTTCAGTCCACCTCAAGAGAGGAAAAAAAAAAAAAGATTTAAAAAAAAAAAGGAAAAAGAAAAGGAAGGTGGTCTCTCCTTTGTGCTTCTCCTGGTGCTGTGCCAACTGTATGACAATGACTTAGGCAAGGTAGGCATCAAGTCATCAGCTGCAGCAGGAATTCAGTGCAGAGATCCCAAAGTGTCCTTTGCCCTTGCCTACTGATATCTTATCTGCTCCAGCTTCAGAAAGGATCCAATAGCTGAATTGCTGAGGGTTATAGCTCTAGGGTACATTCCTGACCAAAATTACCTGGCAACTTCATTCTGAGGGCTGGGAAATCAGCCATGGAAAGCCAAAGTAAATGAAGATGTCAAGCTGCTGCAGCAATCACCTGGCAGGAGCCTGTTCAGTGTTGATAGTGTAGGTCTGTATAAAGAAAGAGCCCTGCCTGCAGTGGCTTCTACCTGCTGCTCAGAAGCTGAGCTTGTTATCCTCAACACAAACTTACACAGGCTTTGGGAATCCAAATCCTCCACTCCTGCTGTAGAAGAGCTGATTCCCAAACTCCCTCTCCCTCTCTCCCCCTCCACAAATACAGGGCTCATTACAACATTAGTTTGTGTAAATGTGAGTGCTGACAGAAGGTCCATTGAACAGATGTTGTGTGCACACACTTCATACCTGCTTAGGGACCAGGATGGGTGAAAAACACTTCCACAGCCTGAAAGCCATAAACAAGAACAGCCTTGACTTGATAACTGCCTAATCCTTGATCCTAAAGGCCCTGCCCTCCCATCCTACTCTCCAGGCAGGTCTGCTCCACAGCCACCTTTCAATGCCAAATACCTGACAGAGTTTGAAGTGTTAAGCAGCAAAACAAGGCACAAGAGCACGATGGTAACACCAAACAAGGCAGTGCTTTTTACTTAGGACAAAACCCAACGTAAACTCAACCCAAAACTTTATTTAGTAGAAAAGTTTCAGAAGACAATTTCCGTTTCCATATTTGAAGCCTTACACTGACAACATACTCATTAAAGGCAGCTGCCGTTCTCCCAAGGTGTAGTCCCTTCTCATACTGCACCCTTTATTCGTGGCTTTCATCCTCATGGAGAGGCTGTGCAGCTCTTCCTCTGCAATGCCATCAAAAAAGAAGTCCTCGTTGAAGATGGGATTTCTGCTCCTCTTTATAACAGTGCTTCTCTGCTTCTGTGTTTTCCCTGGCACCAGGGAGAAGGAGATGCAGCAGTTGATGTGTTTGGGCTCCACGGAGTCCTCGTACAGGCCCTCGGCGCTGATGAGGCGGATGCGCAGCCGCTCGTTCTCGGAGCAGTACTCGGCCGACAGCCTCAGCAGCCCCCCCCTGTCCATCACCACCGTGCTCTCTCCCACCAGCCTCTCCCGACTGCGGGGCAGGTCCAGAGGAAAGAGGGGAGAGCAGGACGTGCTGAAGGCCCGCGTGGCGAGCAGCCCCTCCGAGGCCCTCCTGATGGCGCTGGGGCTGTTATCGGTGGAGCTGCTCTCCTCCGTAGAGAGGGAATTGTTCCTGGCCACGCTGGATTTGCTCTTGGCTTTCAGTGCTCGGCAGAGCAACCCCTCCTGACTCTGTGCTTTGGTCAGGGAGCAGGGTCTGGGAGGGGACCTGCTCAGAAGAGGAGAGCTGAAAGGAGAGGATTCGCTGGAGGAGGCAGTGTCGCTGTCACAGGCGCCCTGCCTGTGCAGAGAGAGCTGCTTGGGAGGCAGCCTCATCGAGGAAAAGCTGATGGCAATGGGATTAGAGGTGCTGCCCTTGCCACTGAAGGTGTTGGCTCTGGACCGAGGCAGCACCAGGCTGGGCAGGGCACCGCGGGGGTCACCGTGGAAGATGGACTCCTTCCTCCTGGTGTGGGGGCTCTCCAGCAAAGTGTAGAAGCCATAGGAAGTGGGGGCTCTGGGAAAGTGGGGCAGGGAAAGCGCTGCTTGGGACTGGGGGTCCGAGTTGGTGCTTTCGTCCTCCAGGGCTGTCATTTCCTCTTCAACACTTTCCACCTGGATGAGGTGTGGCAAAGAGCTGGGGCTATTGGCAGAGGTAAAAGCTGCATCTACTGAACTGTGATTCTGGTGGGAGCCAGTGCCCTTCATGGAGCCAGAGCCGGTCAGCCTGGGGGGAATGCAGAATTCGGGGATTTTGTCGGGGGTGAGCACGTTTGGAAAAGCAGCAGCCCCCAGTCGGGGTTTTTCTGACAGGTTTTGGCCATGTGGCAGTCCCAGGAAGGAAGAGCTAGGGAGATTTCCACTTTCATGTGATGCTCTGATCTTTTCCAGGAACCACATTGCTGTAGCTGAGCAGGAGGTCCTCAAAGGGGAAAAGCCCGATGGACAAATCCACCTGCAGACACACAGAGGCGAAAAAGAACGTGAACATTCTCCTTGGACAGACTACAGGGCACGGACAGGCGAGCAAGGCACCGAGGGCGCCATTCAAGGCAGGACTGGCACAAGCCTATTCGACCCACGGGTTCCAAACACCCCTGCCCAGCGCACCACTCCCAGCGCAGTCAAACGGCACAAGGACAGAACTGAACCGCTAAAGAGAGAAAACAGCACCGACTCTACCGGGGCAAACGTCCCTCTCTGGCCATGCCCCCCGCGCCCCTCCCCAGCCGAGCACGTACCTGGAGCAGTGCGAGCCCCCGCTCCGGGCAGCACCCCCGACTCGCTGCTCGCCGGGCTCGGGCACCTCCGGCAGCCGCCAACACCTCCGGCCGCCCCGAGCCGGCCCTTTTCTACAGGCACCGGGCACCTCCCACCCGGGGAGGGACGGGAACGGAGGGGGCTGCCCGAGGGAGGGCAGGGAAGAAGGGGGTGCCGGGCCGGCGGCCGCGCCTGCCGCTCTCCCGCGGGGAGAGGAGGAGGAGGGAAAGCACCGCTGCTGCCCCGCTGGACACGGTGTGGGCGCCGGAGTCGTGCCCAGGGCAGGGGGAGGGACTCGGACAAGGGCCTGTCTCGGGAAAGCGCCTTTAGGGCCGCCCCACGCCCCCGGGAGCCGCCTGCGGGAGGGGAAGGGGCTGCCCGGGCAGCGCATCACCCCCTGCTCCCGGCTCCCTCTCTGACTAAGGGCTGTTACAGAGGCGTCCCGAGATCAACTAACAAACCCGGGACAAAAGCAGCGTTGTTTGGTGCTTCTGTTCTTCTGGAGCTGCTGGCGGCTCTCCAGCACTGGAGCCGTACGAAGCGGGGATTGCGGTTTTCAAGCTCCTTTGTGAAGAACTTCGCTGCCCTTCCGCGTGTGAACGTGTGTCGCCCCCTCCTCATTACCCACAAAGAACACGAGACAATGGAGCCTTGACCCCGCGTCCTTACGAGCGATACTGAGCCACGGCAAAACCAGCAACGCAGGTGCAGTGAGGGGGAAAGCACGGCAGAAAATGCTCTGGCGTGTCAAAAACACAGACTTGTGTGACACTGAACGGGCACCGCACTGAGCCGGGGGGATCCAGCAACTTGCTCGGCACAGTTCTGCAATGCAGCACCGCCTGGACAGACCTGCAAACGCTATAATTATCCTGCCAGCTGCAAATAGCAACCTGAACTGCAGAGCCAGGAAGGCCTGACAAACTGGTTGGCCGAACGCTCAGCTGAAGGTTGTAACACAGGGGTAGCAGACAAATAATATTCTGCTTTCCTTTTGCCGGTGAAGAGCTAAAGTTCATGTTTACTGAGTGCTCAAAATAGATGAGATGTGCTCAGAGAAAACAAATCCGGGGGGTTACAGGGGCAGGGAACATTTTGAACCCGCTGAAAGGTTTAGCAGGGAACACACATGTTCTGGGTTTGAGCTCTGCCTCTCTCCTGCTTGTTTTACACCAGTTAAGCTTCACTTGCACAATAATCCTCTAGTGATTAAAATCAGAGGAAATTCTTCCTGCCATGATTTGTAAAAGGGTTCAGGACACCCCAGAGGTCCCAGTAATGCTGCAGTTGCTGGTGCTCTTGTAGTTTACTTAAAAGGACTTGCTTGATGTAAGTATGGTTCAAATAATCTCTAATCTAATTTAGAGGCTTCTGGAGAGGGTTTATGCTTTCTCCAGCTAATGAGACTTTTCAGCAGCATGGTAAGAGGAGTTATTGGAGACCCTGGGATGCTCTCCTTTGGGAAGCACCACAGAGCTGTTATCCATTCAGACCAGGCACTACAGCACTGTACATCCTGCAGCTTCCAAAGAGAAAGTGAGCTAGTTCCAATTTCCACACCTCTGCTTTGAATACCAAAGAAATATTTGACTCTAAACATGGAGAAAAATTAAGGAAATTGAGCTTTTTAGTGGGAACTTCATTGCCTCCAGTAACAGATGACAGAAGTAGTTCAGATACAGCAATCATGGCAGCTGGGCTCAGGTATGCTGAGTGCCCAGCTGGCATCGGGCAGTGGTGAAATAAAACAGCCACTCTGACAGAGGTGTTTGATTTCTGTTTAGTCTCTTTAGGCTCCCAAGGAAAAGCGCGAGGGCTCTTCAGTCCCCTGCTCGCAGTTGCCTGTCTCCCTCCAGTGCCTGCAGAGCGAGCAGGTGCCTTACACGGGGTGGTGTGTCCCGCCCTGCCTGAGCCGGCACCTCCCAGCCCTGGAACAGATCTGAGTGCCGGGAGTGCAGCAACACTTAAGCACTCGGTACATCCCCCCTGGAAACAGGCACTCAGATCTGCGAGTGTAGCTTCCTGTGTTCAAAGCTGTTTCTCTTTCCTTGATTAGCTTCAGAGCATAATTAAAATGTGCTGCCAACAAGGCTTCCTGTTGCTATAAAAAATGTGTCTGCAATAATCCACTTTTAAACCGGAAAAGATATAATTTGTGGCAAGGCTTTATTACCACCCCAGTACCAGTAACTGGTGAAAGCCTGGGATCTCGCCAGGGGCTGGAAAACCTGAGACTGAATGGAATCTCCTCCCAGAGCAACACAGAACAAAGTCAGGAGTTTTCCTTGGCATGTTACACTGATATTATTTCTCTCCTGCCTTCACTGGGCACAGTGGCCCCACTCAGGAAAGGTCCAAAACCTGTTTGAAACTCGCTGGTTCGAGGGCCTGGAAGTGCCAGGAGAACCCTTCCAGTGGTTTGTAGAGGGTAGAGAGGCAGGAGGGCTTCAAGAGCTGGCAGCCTTTTGGTGATGAGCACCAGGGGAGGTGAAACCCTCCCTATCCAGCCAAGAGGAGTGGAGAGAGAAAGAAAAACTTCCTGCCCTGCTGTGAAAGGAGGAGGCATCAAAGACAGGCATGGATGAGGCAGCACAGAAGAGTTTAAAGCAACAGCCATGGCTCAGTGCATCATATTACCTAAAATATGCAACATTTCCACAGGCCTCTGTGAGAACAAATAACCCAGTTCAGTTTTATTTTCCTAAAGAAAGCAGCAGTAACTCAGCTGCAGCTTCTTGAAAGAAAACCTCAATCAACTGAGAGGCACTGACTTTTTTCATTTTGATATCACTGCAAATGTACAGCACATTGATGCCTTCCTGTCACTGTGACAAATGTCAAAGCTATCTCTTAGCAGTCTGCTCTCCACTTCTGGCCTGAATCAAGTCATTCTGCATTTCTTGTTTAGTAACCCAAAATGGTAACAGAGGTTCAGCAAAACTCATCTGACAACCTGATCTTTCTCCTCTTATTTAGTACATTATAGTAGCTTATATTTTACCTCACCAGCAAAGGCAGGTTTCTGAACAGCTTTGCAAGTGTCCCTGCTCCTTTAAATGAACACCTGAAAGAACAAGTGCCCAAGAGCTGCTTGGCAGAAGGGCACAGGAGCTGTGGGGCCCTTCAGGCACTTGGGCACTTCAGGCAAAGTATCTCAAGTACCTCATGGCACAGCAGTGTGAGCTGTACAAATGTAAAGCTATGAACTAAAGAATTCATTCCTGCCAGCACATTGCATGGTCCTGTGGTGAGAAGCTGAGAATTGCCACGTAAAATCCAAGAAAGGTTTGCTGTCCCTGCTTCCACTGCTGCTGAAATCAGCAAAACAATCTCCTGGGCTGAAGTCTAGGTCTATACCTGAATCTAACCACATCTGGCTTTAAATGCCTTTCCATGTTTTATGGAAATACACCCAGTTCCAGGCAGTATCTACTTCATGTCTACTCAAATCTGAAAACCTTCACTATTTTGTCTGCATGATGTTAAATTTCTTTTCCCTGATGCTTTCACGTAACAGGGTAGAGAAGAATGGAACTGGAAAAATATTTTAAAGGCTACCAGGATCATGAAACACATCACAGAACAGATAATTAATTATCCACATTTCCTATGACTGGGGCAAAACAAGCTCCACTGCTCTGTTCAGGCAATTTCCTGAAAAGGCAAGGTTCTACACATGGACAACCAGGATAAAAACTCAGCAGCAGAGGGGATTTCCTGGCACCATCAGAGGGTTTAGAACACAGCCTGGGCAGTTTAGGAAAGCTGGTAAAAGGATCCTAAAGAAGAATGGAATTGGCTTGAGAAAGGAAGACAGAAGAAACAGAGATTATTTAATTGAAAAAAAAAATATGAGAGGCGGAAAGACTCTGCTTGTTCTGCTTGCTTCTGAAAAAAGGGGGGTGTTGAGCTGCCTTGCACAGCTCCAGCTCGGAAGGCACAAGTGACTCAGGGCTTGGCAAACTGCTGCCCCAGCAGGGACTTCCAGGGGTGGTTAAACTTAAAGGGGAAAAGGACTGAGGTGCTCAAAAGGACACTGCTGGTGGCCCTGGGTGTGCAAGGCCACTGCTCTGAAGGGTGACAGGAGAGTCTCTGATCTTCCTCCACTGAACTAATATTACCCTGCAGTTCAAGGATGTCTGCCCAGGAAGGTAATTTGACAGTTTTGTTGCTGGACACCTGCTCTGACAGGCCAGCCATGAGATCCCAGCCAGGTTATGCAGGTGCAGGCTGGGTGGGAGCAAACCTTGCAGCCAGACAGAAAGAACACATGTCCAAGGGACTGGGCATAAACTGCCTTGTTAGTGAATGTTTCACTAAAATTTTACAGGCCTGACCCTGGTGAAAGCCTAAAAATTCCCATGCCTTTTCCCAGGAATTGCAGCTCTGTATTGCAGACTCTGTGTTTCTTTCAAGATTCTGAGATATGGTGAAAGCAGACCCAGAATTGCCCCCAGAGTGTGGTGTTCAGGTCACTCTTCTGGTGTGGAAGATTAACTTGTTATTTGGGCAAACAGCCCCATTTTAGGGCAGGCCTCTCCCATTAGGCCCCACAAATACTTCTGAGGATTTTCTGAAGAAAAGTCCACCAAACTGCTCATGTCTTTCCACAGGGATGTGCTGTGTTAGGGCAGTAATGAGCATCTCATGGCTTTGCAGAGTTGCTGTGTTGTGACTTGTAGTAGGGTTAATGAAATATGAGAATTATCACTAATATTTCCCTCAGGGTAAAAATAAAAATGAAATCAGGCAGTACAACCTAATAACTTATAGACCAGAATATTTCAGCTGGAAGGGATCACCCAGTCCAACTGCCAGGCCAATTCAGGGCTGCCCAGAAGTTAAACACATGTTTTTAAGGGTCTTGTCCAAGTGCCTCTTGAAACACTGACAGGTTTCTGGCACTGGCCACCTCTCTAGGAAGTCTGTTCCAGTGTCTGACCACCCTCCTGGTAAAGAAATGCTTCCCAATGTCCAGTCTGAACCCCTCCTACACAGCTTTGAGCCATTCCCACCCCCTGTCACTGGACACTCCCCTTCCCCTCCTCAGGAAGCTGCAGAGAACATCCAGGTCACCCCTCAGCCTCCTTTTCTTGGAGCTACACAAACACAGTGTCCTCAGCTCCTCACCTGCATCCAATGCAGATTCCCTGCTCAGAACAAAGGCACAAATCAACACTTCATGCAACTGTCTCTGTGCTGGGAGCCTTGACAGCAGGACTCTTTCTGCACTTTGGCCTGATGCAGTCCCATTTGATGGGAGTTCTCGTGTACCCCAAAAGAATTCATTGCATATAAATTTGTATTGACACCTGCAAGGTGAATCACACCTGCTGAGAAAAACTATTATTCACTCTTCTTTTTGCTCAGGGTAAATTTAAATATGAAAGAGGAAAGCTAAATAAAATAAGGCTTGGGGTAAAAAACCCCCAAGTTTCCACAAAACTTCAAATCAATAAGGATTACTTCTACCAAGGTTAAAAAGTAAGATAAAAAGAAGGAGACAGATTTAGTTTCCTAATACAGAGTCCTGGCACTATGTCCATGGAAGGAACATATTTCAACCATTGATAAAATAAATTTACATCCATCTCAAAAGGTCAAATTTGAGAAAAGCTTTGGATCTATATGCTGATTTGTTTCATCATTTTATACATAATTTTATGTCTCAAAAGATGATTATATGAGTCAGCAAATGGATAATTATCTACTACTAGCACTTTAATCAGTGATTATAATGTCACTAGTTATTCTTTGGAAGAGGATTCACTAGAACTTCCCTCCTTGCTGTGTTCTTTGGAGACACAAGGCTAAACCTGTCCAGTTACAAACACCAACACTGAAAGTTTCCTCTCCAGCTGTGCTTTACCACACTCCTCTGGTCGTGTAGAAACTTGGAAAAGGAGATTTTGATTTCCAGAAGGACAGCAGGGTTGATCTGTGCACTGCAAACACTTACTGGCAGGTTTTATTGACCAAGCAGTTCTTAGTGCTCTTCCTCCTGCCCAGACACACCCACCACAGTCCTTCCCCAAAGAGCACAGAGCCAGAGCACCCTCAAACCCAGCAGAGAGGCAGGGGCTCTCTGTAATGCTCCCCAAACACCTGCCCCAGGAGTTGGTGGCTGGCTGCACCTGTCCTGCAGGTACAGTCTGTGAGGAGCTCAAAGCACCAGGTGACGTGGCTGTGTGGAAGCACCACCCTGCTGGGACAAACAAGGCTCCCCAGGGTGAGCCAGGCAGAGCCAAGGACAGCTCCAAGAGGGTGATTCACCTTGTCCAAACATGCTGCATCCTGATGGGGAGTGTTTAGCACTTGGGAAACGGGTGTGTTGGCAGACACACTGCCCTGCATTTCCCATGCCCTGAGCTACAGAGACCCAGGTGTCCCTGCAGGAGGAGTTCAGCCCTAGTAACAACAACTGCAGGGGCCTGCAGGGCACACTCTGCTCCTGAGGTGGGCTGGGAGAGCCCAGGAGCACGGCCCAGCTCCAAGGGGTTGTGCCTGGAGGCTCCTGGGTGCTCCTCCCTTGGCCCAGCTCCATTCCCAGGCAGGGGGAGGTAGGTGGGGAATTCTGCTGCAGGAGCTGCCAGGTAGGAAGATCCTGATGCTGCACATGGAAGGGTGTGTGAAGCACAAAGAACAGCAGCCTCCCTGACTTTCTCCTCTGCAGGTAACACACACTGAATCTCTAGTTGTTTATACCAGCTTTCACCCAGATTTTCTTTGACTTAAGGTTTGACTGGGAAATATTCCTGCTTAGCAGCAAGTTAAGACCACAAGCCAGTCCAGGCAGCTTCACCTGGTCCTTGCAAATTAAATATTAAAAAAGAAAACTCATGGATAACTGAATAATATCCTCTGAGTAATAAAACTGAGTGGAACATTTCTTCTACCTGAAGGTGGCACAGGCACACTGATGGGTTTGTTGGTCTCAGTATCTTGATAGGCAGGACATGCAGAGTTCCATCTTTCAGTGGAATACATTTCAGTGGAATCACTAACCACTAAGCACCTAATTAAGAAACAGATGTTGATTTTGATACACTGAAGTTCAACATTTGAAGCAAAGCTCAAAGCTGGACTCTTCATCTTTAGACAGTCCCCAGCATTTCTGTGTACAGGCAGACAGGTCTTTTTCTAAAATTCCAGCATTTCAGCAGCTAGACTGTAGCTTTTTGTCCACTAAGATGTTGTGTTTCTGCAGGAGTATTTTCTGGAATGAGAAAGTGTTCCACTTTTACTCTCCATTTAAAAAGCAGGGCCTACTGTGGCCCTGACCCTGCAAAGCCCCAAACAGGTGATCTATCATTACCTCCCTTATCTCAGAGCTCCTAATGCCCAAATAATATTTGCAGAACTAAAGTCATTTGAACTGTCAGTGGGGGGAGAAAAAAAATCCATCAGTGAAACTGATGCCAGTAGGGAGAACCTGATTCCAGGAATCAGTGTAAAGAGTCCTGCAGACCTCAGGGAACTTTGGGAAAAGGCTCAGGATTTTGTGGAGATGCTGGTTTTGGTCTTTGGGAGCAGAAAGGATGAAAATAGGCAGTGACAGTTTGGTTATTGTGAGGAAATGAATTGCCTGAAATTTCATTTAAAGGAAAATTAGAAGAGAAGTCACAGGACACTGTAATTATATCTTGTAGTATATAGTGTATATCCTGTAGAATATATCCAGAAGTAGCTCTGGAGGATTTTGTGGATCACACACTCTGCCCCCCACTGTTACATATCTGCCATTAATGGTTTACAACCAGAAATGTATAGCAAATTAGGTTAAAAGTACTTGGAGAACAACCCTGGCTCAGCAGCATGCAGGAAGAGTGTGAGAAAGACAAGGATTTTCTTTGACAAAATTCCTTCCAAGTCAGGAATCCATAGGCATGAGAAAACTAGCAGTTTAACTACTGCTCCCAAACACAGAGAGTTTCAACATATGGCCAGATATTACTACATAAAGGAAGATAATCTGAAGTTATTGCTGTCACACACATATTCCCACTGGAAAAGTGGAGACAGGCTCACGTGACCATAACAGATTCTCTGGCACTTTGTAAAAGTTGTTTCATGGTGAGGAGCTTTGCTTCAGTGGGAAGGACAACATTAAGCCCTTTATTGTTTCTCTATCTCCTCCTGTCATTCCCTGAGGGGAGTCTGGAGTTTGCATCCAGCCCCAGCCTCCCTCCCTCACCCCCCAGGGCCAGCAGGCTCCTGCTGGAGCCACAATGTGGAACACATGGCACTTGTGTTCTGGGAGTTCTGGGAACCTCCTCCACCCCAAACACTGCAGAGAAAACAGGCTGCAGTTTACTTGCAGCACATATTTCACTGGAGGCTTCACACTACCCAAAACCCGGGCAGAACCAAATACTTGAGCTGGTGACACACTCTTTTGCTACCCAAGCATGTCAAGTAAAAGATGTTTTTCTCTGTTTTCTAGCATTTACAAGTATCTTTTGCCACTTAATTTGTCCCAGTTAAAATAACAAATACAATAAAAGCTCTGGAAAATGCTTCTTCTGGCACCAGCCTTACAAGGAGCTGCATGGACAGGTGACTGAGAAGAAAGAAGGGACATGAGGGGACCTTTGCCAGGCATTCCAGCCCAGCTCTTCCTTCATGACCAGCAGCTCCATCCTCAGGGCTGAGTGTGAAACCAGGCAGGTGATCCAGCAGGGGCTGTGATTCCCTCCCACCTGAATAAGGGATAAAAGAGACTTCCTGGGCAGCAGTCTTGTGCTGTCCCTCACATGAATTGATGTGCAGATGATCAGTGGAGGGCAGGGCACAGCCCCTCCCCAGTGTCTCTGAATCAAAACACACCTGAAAGCTGCTGTGGGACAGAAAATCCCATCTCTGGCCTCCATCTCTTGTCTGTGCCCAGAGCAGTGTCTGCCTCAGCAGCACTCTCAGACAGTAGGGCCAGGATCAGAAAGCCATCAGCTTGCTCCTGCTGCTTTTAATTAAGCAGAACTCATCAGCAAACTGAAGGGCAGCAAATGGCCCAGGCACTAATAAGCCCAGTCCTCTGGCTTTGATTATTCCTGATATTGAGCTACAAAGCAGCAGCACCCTCACTCCCTGGGCTCTTTGCTCTTAATCATTATTTACTGTGAGCAGCACAAGTTGGGAAGAACAACTGATCTTAACTAATTAAAATATTATGCTTAGCACTTTAGTGCTCAGCAACTTTCCTCAAGCATGAGGAGTGTGAATCATAGACCCACAAATCATTTAGATGGGAAAAGACCTTGAAGATCAGTGAGTCCAAGAGCAGCTGAAGTGGCAATAAGGCCAGAGGAGCTTCAGCCCCCAAATATTTAACCCATATCATCCATTCAAAGATCAGCTTTTTTGGGCAGACAAAGTCATCAACAATTGCCCAACTTCACCTGTCAACAATTTGCTCTCCTGTAAGAATATAATTCAGTTCTGCTCTGCTTGTTGTTAAGTCAAAGCTCCTTAGAGGTCATGGGGACCCTGGGCTTGAGTCAGTTTTCTAAAGGAAAGCTGCAAAATAAATTAAAATTTTGCAGATTTTTTTCTTGTTTTTGAAGTATTGCCCTGCTTTCAGGAGCTGTTGTGGCAGGGATGTTGGTATAAGCCCTTCAAGGATGGTTTCAGAGCTACATGAGCTTATTGGGACTGTGCAGAAGTACATTTCCCTCAGTGAAAGGAGTGTCAAACAAGGGGGGAAAGCACTCTTGGGCTTGTGCTGTTATACTGAATGCTTTAATTTTAAATACTTTTGCAAAGTGTCTTCAGTGTGCTGTCCAGTGAAACTCTGGGACAGCATTTCATAAATCAGTTTAAGTTAACAGTAATTCCTGTCCTCCAGGCAAAAATCCAATATGGTTTATCTGTACAGTAAGAGAGCATGAAAAGAAAGAATTAACAGAGGATTGCTGTCAGTGAATGACTCACAGTAAGATGGAAGATTGATTTGATCACAGAAAATGGAAAGAAATTATACCTTTGGAGGAGGGTGTTGGTGAAAACTGAACATTAAAATACAGGACTCTGAGAAAGTTCCTTTATGAGGGAATTGCTGATATATTCTTGATGATTTGTTTGGTATTTCTTTTAAATCAACCTCTCACTGAAAATCTACAATATCAAGAACAGCAGTAAACTCCTTCTTCAGAGCTCCCAAATCAGACTTAATTTCTTTTTCATTTTTTTCTGTTTTTTTTTCCACACTGACCCTTTTATTGAACACAATTCCCATGGCACCCTTTTATTCTTCCATCTATACTGGTGCTATTCACAATATAAATCCACTTATCACAATCCTTCTCACTCCCTTTTCTATGCAACTGAAACTCCATCAAATGTTGGCCAAAGAATACTCATGTAGCAGACTTGGAACATTGCAGCTCATAATATCCTATTAAAACATTTAATAGATAGCATTGACTCACTCCAATCTTTGTAACCTTTTGTCCTCCTGTAGGTTACACAACTTCAGGATCTGATTTTTCTCCTCTCCTAGAACTCAAGCACCCATAAGTTTTCTGCCCTCTCCAAATTCTGCTTGTCTTACCACATCAATCCATTTCCTGACCCATTCTCGCAGATGTTTGCAGCAGAAGCAGCAGCCAAGTGAAGGTCAGGCCTTGGCTGTGTGTGGCTGACCCAGAGACCCCTCTCCCACCACCAGCAACACAGAGAGAACCTCCAGTTCCAGCTGTTCATGCAGGGCAAGGCTGAGCTCACACCAGTTTGGGGGAGGTACCTGGGCTTCCTCAGCCTCTGAGATGATCCCCCTGCAAACACTGCATCACCTTCTCCTGCTGCACCCTGAAAGGAGGTTGTGTTTCAGCTCTGCCTCTCCCAGAGAAGCTGGATCCCACTCACTGCTGGGACCCCTCCAGGCTAAATTCACTCACAGCCACTCCAGGCTCATCTGTCCTCCCACAGGCATTTTCCTGAACCTCACACAATTCTGTCCTTCCTTCCCTCCCCCAGGTGTCCACTCCAATGCCCTCCAGCAGGCAGTTCTCAGCCTCTCTGCAGGCACATCATGGGCTTTTCTTCTCTTGCTGACAATAGTCCTAGACAGAGACCTCACTGGTGCTTTTATAAAAGCAGGAATACTCCTTGGATCTGAGGGAAACAGATCTCCCAATACATGTCTTTGTCAGAACTGTTTATGGTGATCCCACGATGGACTTTACACTCAAGCCCCTCTCCACAATGACTCACGTTTTGGGGCAGAGGGTTTTGTTCTTGCTCCTGCTCAGACCAAGACCATACATTTTGCACCTCTGAATTTCTTCTGGTTTGTTTTACTTCAGACTTACATGAGAACAGTTCTTTTTCTCTTGTCTTTCAAGCTTTCACCCAAATCCTCTCTCACAGAGTGGTCAAAACAAAGGTTTTCTTTACTTTAGAAGGGAGAGGCAGAACATTTATTGTGGACATTAACAGAAACCCAAATAAACAATATTTTCTGGAGCGAGGCTGGAGAAAGCCCCATGGAAACAGTCCATTCACACACTTGGAACGAGCTGCCATCAGGACTTGGCAAATTAAGAGGGGTGTTCACATATCTGGGATGTTCACATACCTGATCCTTCAAAGGGCAGCTGTGAGCAGAGCCAAGGAGATGCATCTGGAGATGCAGAGAGAGCACATGAAAGGAGACTCAACTGCTCTGCAGGACTCTCTGAGCCCAGAGCTGCAGCTCACCTGACAAAATCCATGAAGTTATGACCCTGAGCCATGGCCCAGACGTGCCATCACCTCCCCACTGTTCTTGGCATCCACAGCCAGTTTCTGCAGACAGTGACCAGTCAATAGGAGAGCATTTCAAAACCAAAAAGATATCATAATTCACTACTCCTATTTACAGTCACTTCTCTCCTCTATAAAAATACTAATTTCCTGTGCCTAAACTATTTCTCTTGCTTTCCCATTGTCTGCCCCCCTTCTCTGCTTGAGTCATGATCTCACTCCTCATGGTTTGGTGGCTGGCTCTTGGATTGTTGGACTGCAATTAGACACACATACATGGTACCACCTGCTACATGCTTTTCAGGGGTTTGGGGGCTCTGAAACAGCTGTTGGTTTCAATTTTTGAAAATTCAGAGTGAAGGAGAAGAGGGATTTATTTTTTTTTTGCCAGATGTTTTTAATTCTTCTGCAGGATGTTAGAGCATGTAACAAACTCAGAAGAAAATTTAAGAGCACAGGTAATCATAATATTTTACTTAAATTTTGTCAGAGAAACAATAAACATGTAATGAGTTTATTACAGAGTCCCAAAAATGATAGAGGCCCATAACCACATCTATTTGTCTCTAGGGGTTTTTTGAACCTTCTTCTGATTTTAACAATATGCACAAAGCAAGCCAAACAACTGCAAGTTTTACAAACCAAAAAAACAGAATAAGAAATTATAAAGCAACCAACGCATCAAAAATCTGCCAAAAGGTAAGATGATAAAATCTCACTGCTCTGTCTTGAATACTACACTTAAAAGTGAGGGAGACAAAGATACACAATGCATAATTTACATGTTTTTTCAACTCACTGACTCCAAGTCACTCCTTGATAAATCAAGGATAGGGCACAACTTTCTCAAAAGCAATGATATATTCCAGCTTAATTTTAACATCTTTTGTCAAGTCAGATATAGAAAAGCAGACAAAAATCACAGCTTCCTTCTTCTGGATGTTGTGACAAACCCAGTTCTGAGCTACTGCAGGGGAAATGAATCCTGCTGTTGCAAAAGCAGAGCTGGCCATGCTCTCTGAAGTGATGGAGAGACGTTTGCTTGAGGTGTATGAACTGGGCTCCAGCAGCAGAATCTGCTCTGTACCCCAGCACAAAAACTCCACAAAAACCTGAGAGCTGTTCACTGTGCACATGGTTCCAACTAGAAAGTAGGAACAAAAAGCATCTTATTTTATGGCTTTTGTTTGGGTTTATTTTGGGCTGGTTTTCCCCTCAAACATTCTACATGAAGAAAAACCCCAGAACCGGTGACAAGCAAAGCTCCCCTGTTGGAAGGGCTGTACTTTAGCACTGGGCAGGAGGATACTCATCATTCCCTCACTGAACTGCTTGGCAGAAGCAGTGTCTGAGCACGCAAGAAACAGCTGCAAAACCTGTCCAAGGGCCAGAAAGGGATTTTGAGCTGTGGGACTGGTAGACACACTTGCCCTGTGGCCAAGTTCTTCTGAAGCAGCACAAATTTCCCTGCAGAGGTATAAAGCTGTAACACTCCCTCCACAGTCACTAATGCACAGCAAATCTAATGTCATGCTCTCCCTTTCCTTCGCCCCCTCCTTGTCTCATGTGTTTGCTGTCCCAAACTGGAACCAGTTGGGAGCTGCTTTCCCAGCTCTCCCTGCTGGTGCACATCTCCAGCCTTATCCAAAGGGAGAACACCTTGTGCTGGGCTGGGCCTGTACTGCAGGGCTGGGCCCCTTCCCTGCAGTGGC
Source organism: Pseudopipra pipra (assembly GCF_036250125.1). Lineage (NCBI taxonomy): Eukaryota > Metazoa > Chordata > Aves > Passeriformes > Pipridae > Pseudopipra > Pseudopipra pipra. The sequence continues at coordinate 2,125,718 of NC_087560.1, forward strand.
ACAGCCTGGCTGGCACGGGGGGGGGTTTGACACCCAGGGACTCTGGTGGGGGTTTCTGCTCTGCCTCAGTAAGATCTGAGCAATGGAGCTCAGGGAAAAGTGCTTATGGTTGTTTTAAAAGGGCAAACACAAAGGATCACAGTGTGTAGTGATGGAGCTGCAAACGTATTTGTGCGCTCAGTGAGGTGAACAGACACTCAAGAGGTCTCTTGAAATGAGATTTTAAGCAGCACCTGAATTCTGTGGCTTGCACTCATAGCTCAGGAGCTTTTCCAGCCTGCACTGCCTCAGTCTATCAGCACAGGGAGTTACCTGCCTTCCTGCAAAGAGCCCCTCAGCAGCTGAGCTCTCCCTGGTTTCCAGCAGAACACACTGGTTTCAGGACACATCCAGTCAAACAACCAGCTATCTCCAACCCCTGCCCAGCTTCCAGTCAGGGACTCACCTCACCCACCCTCCTCCATCCCAGTACTGGGATGGGAACATCAGGACTTACTGAAAGGACACCACAATGTCCCTCACAAGCTTGGGTCACTTCAGGGGGAAATTACCAATTATTTTATTGATCAAGATGAAACAATTCATGTTTGTCACTTCGGTTTCCATTTCCATAATTCTGGTGCAGTACAGGATTGGCAACTTGGGATCCAGTTTCCTCACTAGGGCTAGTCCTTCACACATTCAGAGGTATCTTCATTTTATTCAAGCACTTACAAAGCCACTGTTCCATTTTCATTTGGCCCTCCTTTCCTGTTTTTCACTGGAAGAAGCATTTTTTCCCCATCTGGGTTGAGCTTGAAATCTGCCTTACAGTTTATCAACACTGTATTTTTGCTTTCTCAGATAGCTGAGAAGCAAGTCTCCTTGGAGGCCTGATGTGCACCCTGGGTCTGTAGGATGGGGAATGAAGCAATGTACCATTTAAGATGCTGTATGGAGGACACACCACCCATCTTACAACCAGGAAAGCAAGAGTGACCCCAGCCACGAGGCAGCTGTGCCCTGGATTGACCCCTTGCTGTCATTCTTAATTTTCTGACACTCATTAAAACACCCAGTTAAGACCTGGCATCTGCCCCTCCTGTCTGAGGGTGGCATTATCTCAGCCCTTGGTAACTGTTTTCCCTGGCCCCAGCAGTGCCTCACCACTGTGCTCAGCCAAGGCCCTGGTTGCTCTTATTTGCTCCCAACAGATTGCAGGCCCAGCCTGGGAGAGCTTTCAGCTGGCCAGAGGGAAATCTGCCTCACCCGAGTGCAAAGCATGAAAAGAGAGGAAAACAGGGGTGAACATCAAGTGTCGGATGATTTCATGTTGTAAATCTTAACACAGAAAGGCTGCTTACAGCTAGCATGCCCAATTACCTGGAGAGACTGGCTTTAGAAGGAAAGCCACACCAGATTACTGACTTCTGGGGCTGTAAACTGGTAAAGCAAATCCAGACCTCTATTTTCTGGCTTTTGGCAAATCCTACAAGGCCTACAAGAATCTGCCTCGCAGAAAGGAGATATAACCATTGCAAACATGCAACAGATGCTGCTCAGCCATGTCCAGCTCACAGGGTGTCAGTGATGTCCCTTTTACCCCCTCCCAGGCAGAGGGACAGATGTCCCTCTTGCTGTGTGTTAGGGCACAAATACCTGTGGCTACCAGGGTGGCACAGATGACTCCACAGAGGAGCTACAGCACTGCCCTGCACAGCCTTCCCCTCCTCCTCCCTCCCTGTTCACCTCCCTGGGCCTGTGTAACACAAGTGCACAAGGCTACATGAACTCAGCAAACTGAGTGGAAGGCAACCAGGGTGTCATAATATTCACAGAGTGGATTCCAGGTTCCTAAACCTGTAAATGAAATGCAGGTACAAGTGCTTTCCTCACGTCTGTTATTCCTGGGCTGCAGTAGGCAAAGATGAAAAAGTTCAGTTCAGGCAGGTAACAAGTAGAGAAATTTCTCACACTTTTAATAAATCACTGACTTCATAAAGACACTTAGGAAAAATATCTGGTTTTCCTTTCTCCTTCCTTCCTACCCCCAAACATGCCTGATACACAAGAAACTACACTCATGTTTGCCAAGGAAAGCTTGAGCTATCTGCAAAGCTTGCATGCCAACTTCTGAGGGCAAAGGCTGGCACTGCCAGTGAAAGCACACTCCAGAACTTGTCCTGTTGCTGCAGGAGAGACACTTCTTCCTCCCCAGGTGGTTAAGAAATATTCATGCTCATAAAATTGAAATGGTTTAAAATAACACTAAGTAAAACTCAAGTGGAACTGCTGGGGCAAATTCATGTTAAGATACGATTGAATTAAACACTTAAGGGCTACAAAACACTTCTGGGCAAGCTGTGTTTCTAATTTGTGTGGTATCTCTTAGTTCAGCACTGTTACATATCATTGAAGGAATGCCAAAATCATCCCTGAGGCAGGATGGTTACAATTAGTAGTGCTGTCTAGTACTGCTTGCTGCAATACTGCAGTGTCTAACTCCCTGAAGTTCTCCTGGCAGCCTCAGCAGCAGGGAAAGGAAAAGCCCAGCTCGTGTCACGAGGGTTGCAGTTCCCAGCTCTCCACAACCCGCCTGATAAAACAGGACAATTCATCCTTGATGGAGCTGTTGCTGCAGCCCCGTGCCAGCCATTTCTAAGATTCCCTAAATACTTGCACAGAGAGAGAGCTGATGTCTGGCAGGCCAGGGTTCAGATACTATCACATCTCACTGGCCTTAACTCAGCAACACCTCGAGTGCCTGCTCAGCCACAGAACAGGGCTCTGCCCCCTCACTCCACGGGATTCCTGGGAGCACAGCAGTGTTCCAGTGCTCACAGCAAACTGTGGGAATGCCCAGTCCCACCCCATCAGCTCCGAGAGGTGCAGGATGGATCAGCAAAGGACAGATTTGCCACAGAGGGGCACAGGACCTGAGCTATTGCAAAGTTGCAACAAGGGTCTCCTGGCCTTTCAGGTGGTGGGTTCCTTCAGAAAGCTGGTCCTTGCCCGAAGTGTTTTTCCCCCAAGAAAAAGGATGTCACTGTAGACCTTGCTGGTTTTACCTTTTCCTTACTGCCACAGTCACAGCTCTCGACTCTGCTGCTGTTCTGAGACATTCAATCCTGCTGCCAACTGAACCTGGGTGTAGGAAAAGAGCCTGTGGCACACAGGGCTTTGCCAGAGTGGCACAGAGAGGCAAAGCAAAGAAATCCTGGCAAACAGCAAAGGGATCTAAAGGTGCCAATAGTTATTTGCTCTGTCAGAAATACATTTAACAAAGTGGATTCTTTTTGAGCATTGTAACACAGATCAATTGACTCCACATGTAATTGTGTGGATGAGCTATCCCAGATACTGAGTGCTGTACATGGTGACACTTCAGTGCAATTCCTCAAAGTGCAATAGTGAGGGACAATTCATTTTTGCCCCTGACGTGGCAACATTCCTGCTAAATCCATCCATGGTTGTCTCACAGAGGGGGCTGCACCTAACCTGGTGTAAATAAACCTCTGTTGTGTTCATCCAGCTATCTGGAAGGAGTCTGGACTCCTACATGGAAATCTAGTTCAGTGGCCACAAAAGAATTCTGGGCAAGGGAAGATTATTCCACCCCACAAAGCCCAGAGGACAGAAGTGGTTGGATGTGTGCCATGGAGAAGCTTACTCATTGGGCTCAGCAACAATTGGAGACATTGTTACAGCTCCTTCTGGAGAGAATTGCCGAAAAGTAAAAGCAGCACTTATTAATGACTGATTATTCACAGACTGTCTCTGTCCCCCACTTCCTCCACCAGTTCAGAACAGGCTGTAGGTCCCCCCACAAAGGCTCACAGCAGCACCAGAGCATTCCCCCAGCTCTGATTCCTGGGACAATCCCCTGTATTTCCCCCTCTTGCCATCCCTGTCTGCAGACCCTGTAAGAGCCCACATCCTGCTGCTCTGCTGGAGCAGCTCATCCTCCTCCGTGGTTCTGCTGATCTTTCAGGCTGCATTTCACGTGGGCCTGAGCTCTTTGTCCATGAACACCCCTGGATGTGCCACCATTCATCAGAAGTTTTACCTGATGGTTGTTTTTTCAAAGCAGTATCTGTCTGATTTGTGAAGTGGCCAATGAGCAGTTGAACATGTTCTGTTTGGAGGGCACAGGTCATGCAAACCAACCTCCAGAGCTGGCTCCAGGCTTCTGATCAGCAGCAGCAAACTGAGCTGTGCTGCCCCAAGGATGAAGTGCCTGGTTACACCCAGAGCTGGCTTTTTCTGCCACAGGAAAGGGAACAGGATCCAGCAAAGGCTCACATGACCCATTTTTCCTGAAGTAGTTGCAGTTTCATGCATTCTTATCCCCTCTCCTGGCAGCAGGAGCTGCCAGTCTGGTTTTCAGGGCTCTGCCAGGGCCCATTCTTTCATCCCTATCACTGCCTCCTTTGCCTGTGCCTGGATCTGCCTCTGCCAAGCACCAAGAGCTCACCATCATTCAAAAGGAAAGGAAAATCCCACCCTCAACTCTGCCCATGCTTTCTACCTGTGCATATACATTCACCTCCCTAGAAACCATTCCTACATCAATAATCTTGCCTGCAAGGTTGCAATAGAGAATTATGTGCACTTTTCTATACAGCCTGTGCCACTTTCCACCTTGTCTGGATCTAAACTCTGAGTGAAACCTGCAGCATTATGGGAAAAGAAAAGAAAAAACCCAAACCCAAACACTTCTGCCCAAATTGCCAAGGTCACTACCACTAATTGGTCCTCTGTAGTAGATAAATGAGGTGGGCATGTGCATGTCCACACATGTGCACACACACCTACTGCATACAGAAGGTAGAGAACTTTTGTGCTTTATTTGAATGATCAAATTGTTGCAAGGGTACTTAAAAAAGTACAAACTCCAAAGCCAAATATGCACAATGCAAGGTGTAGAATGGCATGGAAGGCCTAAGTATGCACCAATTTCCCATTAGGATACTGCCCCAGTGAAGTCTCAGCTCATGATTCATGAATAAAAAGAGGTTTACTACACTTTAAAAAGCCCACAAAGCGTTCCCTGAGCGCAAAGCTGGAGTCATATAAGAGAAATTGGGCTGCTCACTTGCCTTGTGATACTTTTTTCTTAGCAACTGACCACAGAATGTGTCATAGATCATGTTCATACACAATATATTCCAGCAAGTAAAGCATCAGGGATTTATCCATAGAAAAGTTGCAGAGCTCTCATTCCCCTTTCCTGCAAGATGAGCAGGGAGAGCACATAACACAATGAAGACTAACCCAGCCTGGAAGGAATGCAAGTCTGTGCTGAAACAGAGAATTTCACTCTTGAGGTGATGAATACAATCAAAGAAGAGCAAACCATCTTGCATAATTCATTGCATCTGTGAGAAGAAATCCCTGGGCCTGTTTTCCAGAGCTGGGACAAGCTGTCTCAGGTCCAGCCTTGCAAAGCACTGGGTCAGCTCTGGGAAGGAAGGGGTGGCTTGGCAGAATTAGTAAAGCTGGTTAGGGAGTAAGGGAAAATTGCCAAATACACAAGTCCTCATTACAATTCACAGATTTAAAGACTCTACTGTTATAAGATCCTTAAAATGGAAGAGACTGGAGAACATTTTGCCCTGTTCCAGTGTGTCCTGTACATTCACTGCCCCAGGGCACCCCCCTCATCTGTATCACACAGGCTGCAGGGGAGTCATGGGAATGGCCCCTGCCAGGGATTCAGGTCCCCAGAAGGGGGTTGGTGGCAGCACAGGGCTGGGAGTGGGGCCTTCCAGGGAAATACAAGGGGCTGCTTGGAGCAGAGTGGGAGAAGGAGCAATGCCAGCCATCCTTGGTTTGCCACCACCCAGCAGAAGATGGGGCAACCCAACATAAATGAGGCCAAAATGTGCCCAAAAAGTTACAAAGGTGACTCATGGCTGAGCATAAAATTAGTGGAGGCACATTCTGCTTCTGTTCCCTCCAGACCTCAGGCAGGCCACAAGTACAGCCCTCATTAGTAACTGCTGATATAATTTCAGAAAGGCTGTTAAATCATTATTGACTTCAACAAGAGACCACAACAGTGAAGAGATTCATCAACGAAGTCACAGAAAAGGCAGGTTACTTTTGAAGCAGTCTAAGATAGGGATTCACAGGAAACAAAAGTGATGCACTGATCTGTTTTTTTATAAAAATATAAATTACACAGAATATTATGTTAATCATGTGCTGTCCATGATTTCATATGAAGAGGATGAATTTTTCATTTTACTGAAGGGAAAATCTAATTTGCTATTCCCAGGGCTAAAAAGCTGATTATATATGAGCTTGATAATCATGAACAGAAATGATTAATTACTTGGCTGAGACTGTTATTCTTACAGACCTGGTTTGATATGCACAAACAAGATGTGCTCTGATTAGAGCAGAAAGCAGAAATAGCAGCACTAGCACAAATGTCTCTAAAATGCCTCTGCAAACAGGAATGCCACAAGACCTAGACATCAGTGACATCCAGGCCACCCTGGTATGCACAGAACACACAGGTAGAGGCTGCTGGCTCAGCACTCACAGACAAGGGCTCCACTTGCACATTTACCCTTGAGATACATTATGCAGAAGTTATGAATTATGTATAATTATAGTCTCCCACTTAATGGCAGGAGTGGCTCTTTTCTTCCCACACAGACCTTGTAAAAGCTGATCTACTTCATCAGGTTTTTATAATGTTGCATTCTTCCCCCTTTTGGATGGCATTGGATAAACTGACTGAAGACTTGATTGTAGAAGACAGGCTACAAAGAACCTCCTGCCCTCTTCACAGGAATTTCATTTTGGACCCCAACTTACTGTCTAGTTCTATGCACACACTTGGTTTATGGAGCAAAATTCCACCCATATATTGCAACTCCTTCAGAGCTCTTAAGACTATTCAAAGCATTGCCACCAGCCATGAGGAAGAAGTTCCCTTATCTTCCACCCCCATTTTTTTCTCCTCAGAGTTTAGATGAGTATTTGTCAGCAATGCAGTAAAATACTGTTAAGCAAGAGCATGAGCTTAACACACAATAACCTATGTTTGTATGCACACTTGCTGCTTAACAAAAAGGAAAAGAAGGAATTCTTCTACTCCTCCTGTTTGAGCAGGCCTGAGGATTTGGTTCACATACTAAAAAACCAACCAAAAAGCAACCAAAAAACCAACCAAACAACAAACAAACAAAAAGCCAAAAAGCAACAAGATATCCAACAGGAATCCAAATGCCTAGGCAGATATTCAACCAGATTCCCAGGTATGCGAGAAGTTAGTTTAAACTAAGACCTGCAACCTGGTCTAGCAAGAGTAAGGACTCAGCAGCACTCCCCTCTGGCTGTGCAGAAAGGCAGAGCCTCTGCAGAGCACCCAAACCCCTGCCCACAGCTGGGTGCTGAGTTCCACCCGGGCACAGCACCCACTGCAGTTGTTGGGATCAGGGTACAAGGACAGGGCAGCAACAGGAACACCTCAGGAAGAACTGGACTGAGGAATCTGTGCAGCAGCTCCCCATCAGCTGAGATGATGGATCCCTTCCTGCACTCTGGCCCAGCACAGGCCTCAGCTCAGGAGCCACTGTCCCAAACCACGGCTCGTTTTCCTGTGACTTCACTGCCTGGCTCCCCAGCACAAATCAATAGCTGCAGCAGTGCTGGCTGCCTGAGGAGCTGGGGCCCTGCCATGGAAATCCCTGGGTGGCCATAAAGGCAGCCCAGCACTGGCAGGGGAAGCAGAGGAGGGAACAGAGCTCATCTAACAGCTCAGCCCCACAGAGCCCGGGCCGGGCTCAAGTAGCACTGAAGTAGCCACAGGGCCCCGAGCGGAGCCTCGGGGGGGTTTTCCTTGAGTGAAAAGTTTGCAAATAAAAATTGATTTGGAAGAGTTTCACTGCCTGTACACACAGAGTCCACCCTGCGGGCCCAGATGTGAGCATTTCATTAAACACACAGTAGAGGAGGCTCCCAATAAAGAATAGTTCCACTGATGCCAATTTTTCTTTGGCAAACCTCCAGCAGGAAATAATCCTGTGTCAACTATAGCTCTGTCCTCTGGTACCACACAGGCTCAGACAATGCATCTGTTGGATCCATTTAAATATGTCCAAGTCTGTGTTTCATTGTTTTCAAGCATCAAAGACTGTTTCTGTTATAAATCACAACAAATAATCAATAATTCTGAACAATAACACCACATGATAAAAATGAGGTGCAGCCCTTGCCAGCCATTGAAGGAGATGGTAAAAGATAAAGGAACCAGAGTTACATACCTTACAGTGCATGCCATCTAAATTATTTGTTTACAGACAAGGTGCTAACAACATCTCATTTTAATGGCAAAGATTCTTCTCTAACACCAAATCACAGTAGTTAAAGAAACACAGTAAAAAATTACTCTTTCTTCCAGAAACAAAGTTAATGTACTGTAACATCTGGGGAGCCAGGGAAACAGCAATGTATTTCCTAAAATACCTGGCACTGCTCCAGTGCTTTATCAGCATCCTGAAAACACAGGCAATTGAAAAAACACCATTATTGCTGCATGATATGAGTTTCAGACAAAGCAAAAAGTTCGACATAATTCCATACAAGTCACATCCAATTTGGATCACTCCATATAATGGCCAAGCAGTTTAGAAGGCTAAATTCTATTTTCAAAACTGTAATACAATATTTGCATGTGCAATTTGTGCAGCAAACTGTGTTCTGTCTCTGGATAATTGACAAGAAAAAATAAGACGGGCAAACTTTTAAAAATAAACAGTAATTTGGCAGGTGTTTTTAAACACAACCTGGAAAAGCACCTCCATTTATACTCAGGAATATCTGGAACTCAGAGGTTCTGTATTACTTACTGTTCACATTGAGAATTATCACTCAGATGCATGCAGGGTTTTGGACAACTGTCCTCATGTTTATTTTCTGATCCTTCTTGCAGCAGTTCTGGAGGCCTGGAAGTGCTCATCAGACTGGAACACAGTTCAGCTGCAAACATAAATGTTAATATGTTTATCAGAAGCCATAGGGGACTTCTAATCAAAAGGCAACTTGAGTTGCCTTCTGAGGGGCAGCACCACAGAAAACAGCGTTTGGGAGCCAGAATTGTTCTGATGATGCAAATGCCACACTTGAGAGCAGCAGATTGATTGACTAGGGATCAGTTTATGCCCCTGCCACTCTGGTACTATGTGGGATACATTTGTGAGGGATGTTCTTACTCTCCTGACCTCCCACATTGTCAAATCTGTGTCCCATTAACTTGGCTGGGACTGACATTTTCTGTGGGAACCAGATCTGACTTACAATCCTACCCCTCATTCTCTTTGAGCTCTTGAAACTGCTGTTCCCTTGAAGTTTAGGTACCAAAACATCCCCTTTGTTTTCTGCAGTCTTGGTCGTGAGTATTCCTTAGCAATGCTGTTAACCCTGTAAACTCTTTCTCTCATTCAGAAATGGCTGACTGATTTTCTGCAGATATAACAACTACTGGAAGAGAGAAATTCAATTTCTCTTTCATATTGTATTTTGTAACCACAGGGCTAAAAATTAATTTGATAAGATCAGCTGATCCTGCATTGAGAGACAGTGCATTGTCTTTTCATCATAACTAGAATTAGCAGAGCTAGGAAAAATTGGTTAGGTCATGACAAGATTGCTACAGCTTTGTGCATGACCTAGAACACTGTAAGCCTGCCCATATGAGATGAGACAGATATGAACCCTCCAGTTACCCAATGTCTTTGTTAAGGGCAGCCAGCCAAAGAGAATTTTTTTGTAATAAAATAATTCCTGAAAGAGGAAGATTCAGCAATGCTGTAATGTCTGTTAATAATAACCTACTCCCTTACAGAACTCAGTCTTAAGCAGGACCAGGGAAAAGTTCACTGGAAGGTCCAATTGCTACAAGAACTAAAAAGCCAATGTGAGTTAAGAGCATGATTGTTGTAGCACAGTAATGCTGAGGGGTTTGTACAGTGCACTGGTGTGGAATGGATAAGGAAGGTGGATGAAGCCCAAAAGGAAAACAGGAGTAGTGTTTACACCAGGCAAGCAGTAAAATCAGTACCCAGAACTCCACTTTCCTCTCACATGCTCAAGACCTTCACTGAATATGTCGAGCACAAGATGTGGCACAGGGTGTTTCCCACCCACTGGTGGATACCTGGGGACTACAAGTGGGGGTGAGTAATGGGGAAGAAAATCAGAACCATCCCCCCTTCCTCTGTGCCTTGTCCACCTGTAGCACAAGGGCCTTTTGCTGCCTCTCAGCCCAGTAAGGTCTTGAGATACTGTCCAGGGAAGGGAGGGAGGGAGTGGTGGTGACTCTGGTAAAGTCAAATGACAGCAATATGACTCAAGGTAGCAGAGATAATTCAGTCTTCATGAAGCCCATGAGCTGCCCACAACCCCAGGCTCCATGGTACCCAAAAGCTACCCTTTGTGCAGATCCAAGTTAACAAACCAAACTCTGCAGTTTCAGTACTAAAGGAGAGACTTAAGGATCCAAACGACTGGAACAAACTGAAGGGATGTCCCAGCGTTGTCAAACTCAGTTGGTAAACAGAAAAGAAAAAGCCTGAGTACAAACACAAACCAGAAGTTAATCAGCTCAGTATCAGAACAGCAGAAGTGATCTAGGGAGCTAACAGGATTCACAAATTAAAGACAAAAAGAGAGGACTGCACTAGATTTTGAAAAGCATAAAGTTATAATGATACAGAGGAGATACAAGAACCCCAAAGAAATTATCAATCTTTTCAGAAACACCTAAATAGGTGTTAGTCAAGCAGAGGAAAGAAAAGTTCTCCAACTATAAAGTTAAAATTGCCATAAATATAAAGTCAGAATTACAATCCACTTGTTTATTAGGACCAAAGAGAGCAGAACAATAAGAGCCTGTCTGAATTAACACCACAAGCCTGGACTAGCTCCTCAAAGACACCTCCTATTAGGGCTGGTAGAACACCAGAACCAGCTACACAAAGATGCTGCAGGATCTCTTGGCCTGGACATTTTAACAGAGCAAAGAAAGCCAGGAGCCATCCTACAGTACCCAGTGAGAGTAACAAGACAGGCTCAGTCAGGAGCCCAAAGCTCTAGAGAGGTTTGCATCAATGAAGCAGCTCCAAGATGCAGCCAGGAAACCAACCCACAGCTCAGGATGACGCCCAGTGGAGGGTCAGACACAGTCTAGTGGTTCCTACAGCAGGTCCATGTACAAAGAAGGCTCAAAGCCAGAACAGGAATTTGGGCTACAAATCATAGTGTCACTCCCAGAGCCCACAGCTCCAGAGTGACAGTCCCTAGGCCAGCTTACACAGGGGCTACAGCCCAGGCTGAGCTCATATGGAGCTCCTGGGCCACGTGGGCAGAGGGTGTGGGTGAAGGCCCCTGGTGAGGGTGGTCAGGGCCATAAAGGGCTGTCAGAGCACTCAGAACCATCACAGCCTGCTAATGCTGAAGTAATAATGAGAGTGCTGAGTTGTGCTTAATGTTATTCATCAAGGGTAACTTTGACTCATTCCAAATGTCATTTTATAAATATGTGTCTTAAATACAACTTTCAAAACTCTCTAATTTAATTATTAGCATAGTCCTGTCACACACACAGCATCTAGTTTATGTGCTTGGGTATGACTTGTGCTGCATTTTAATGTGCCTGTTCTGAGACAGTGATTTCAAATGCATTTGAAAGGACTGATGAGAGAACTGTTTATAACATACTTCACTGAAGGCACCCACACACACACTTGGCTAAGCTCTAGTTCACCCAAAACATCAGCAGATATGCCAGTGTTGCTCTCATCCACAGGATATTTTAAGTACCAGAATGCTAAAGTAATTTCAATACAAGGATTAACAGAGGGCTATGAACAAGTATGACATCATTTATGGATAGTTTGTGTGGGTGCTTCATGACAGTTTTTGGAGATTAACATCTGCCTCTTGAGCTGGGGGGAAAAAACCATCTCCAACATCACTGGCAAACCACCAGAGAACATCCCTGATCCCCCTAAAACTCAGGGGTTTAGCAATTAGAAGATGTAAAAATAAAGTGTTAGAATAGATGGGATGGAAGGAAGTCAGGTGTCCAATTGAATGTCTCCATTTTAAAATGTTCCCTGAACACAAATAAACCTTAGAAATGTGGTGGGGGTTTTTTGATGTTATTTTCCACTCAATCAGAGTGAATCATAAACATCACCTGTCGCAGCTGGTAACTGCAACTGGAGTCTGATTTACTCTCAGGAGATTATTATGCCACACAGATACTAATATCTCAAACTCCAAAGCTATGACTGCTAAAATCAGTCTAATTATACTCCAGGAAACCAGTGGAAGACTGAATAGAAAAGAAAGACCAAAGCTTCTGTAGAAATGCTAAAGAAGCTTTGGGTCTTACCAATACATTGATGTAAATGCTTTCAGATTCAGCTGTAATGTTACTATAATTTTTTTTCAAGGGAAGTGCACCTATCTGCAAATTTGTATAAGCTGAAATACTGTAAAGGAACCAGGAAGTTATACTTCTGTTCTCTATACCCACTGTGCTGAAGCAAAAATAGGGATATTTCTCATTACTGAAATAACAAAAGCTGGGTCCTCACATGACAGATTGACAGAATACCTTGTTAATTATTGTGACAGTTTTATCATGGATTCTCACTGTGGATTGCAGGTAAGTGCTCAGGCCACCTCTCAGGGGAAAGAAGAGCTGGTCTGTCCCCTGAAACAAGTCACTGGCTGGGTACAAAGGGACACAGTAAATGTGTCCAGACACACAGTTTTGTTGGGAGCAGCACGACATAAAAATGGTACAGGGGATCCTGGTCTTGCCATTGCATCCATACTGGAGTAAAATTTGGTTCTGTTTGACTTGGGAGGTATTTCTGCAGGCATTTTGCTAAATCTCTTTGCAGAGATGTCAAAGTAGCTGTTTGCAGCACAGAGGTTTAACCAGCCTTCCTGTGAACTGAGAGGAAACAGGAGAGCAGAGGAATGACAAGGGCAGGAGAGACTGGAATTGTGGCCTTGCACTTGTCTGTGTGAGAGAACACACAGGCTGGGAGAAGGTTTAAAAGGGAGGGCAGGAAAAGCTAAGGCAATCAAGGATAGCCATGGAGTAGAGGAAGTTTCTTTTGAAGCAATATTGCAGCCAGAAAATAGGATAATACAGCACAAAGGGAAGAATGAAATTTATGGATATTTTTAAGGAAGTTAAAGTTGTATGCCAAATAGGGAAAACCACATTGTTGGAAGCTTATCATCATGGTAGTAAAAGGCCAGGGAAAAAACCCAAAAACCAAAACAAACCCCCAACTGCTCTTTATGCAAAGTGTTACGGCTGTTCATAGGTAACTTGTACCTGCAAAACTACCTCTAAAGCACAAGAAATACTTCAGTTATCTCTTCTTTTTATAGGAGTCAGGGTCGTATCTCTTTAGTAACAATATGATAATAGTAACTCATTTGTAAAACTGGTATATTGGCAAGTGTTGGCAAGTTACAAAGCAAACCCTGTGTAGTCTCTGTTTTAATTAACAGACACTTGTTCCTTTGCTAAAGCTGGTGCAGCTTTGAGTGACTATTACTATAATGATGTTAACATTGTGATGCTCTGAACACTGCAGGGTGGGTGTACAAGGTAACCTAGTTAGTTTTTGTAACTACAGACAAGGTTAATTTGTTGCAGCAAAATTACTCCGGAAAGCAAAACCAGCTGTAGACCGAGGCAGGTCTTTAAGCTGGTTACAAGTAAAAATATATACTAATGGTTGTACTTCAGCTAAATCAGATTAAATTACTTTAATTGCATGATTTTTAACTGCTGCAGTTTTACAGATAGAGGCCCCAGTATGTATGACACTAATTCATGTAAGGGATTTCTGTAGGTGTAACTATTTCTCATGCCGGTATCAATATATTGGTATGGAAACCACTTACATAATCTAACAGTGGTAGAACAGTTCAGAGAGGTGTAAGGAAAGCCCTGAGTCTCCTTTGCTTTGCAGCCCGTTTGTTGCTGGTGTTGTGTCCTGGCTGTGTCAGGAACAGTGTGGCAGCAGGACCAGGGAGGGGATCCTTCCCCTGTGCTGGGCACTGGTGAGGCCACACCTTGAGTGCTGTGTCCAGCTCTGGGCCCTCAGCTCAGGAAGGACATGGAGGGGCTGGAGCAGGTGCAGAGAAGGGAACAGAGCTGGGGAAGGGACTGGAGCACAGGTGCTGTGAGGAGAGGCTGAGGGAGCTGGGGGGGCTCAGCCTGGAGGAGGCTCAGGGGAGATCTCCTCACTCTCTGTAACTCCCTGACAGGAGGGGGGAGCCAGGTGGGGGTCTCTTTTCCAAGGCAACCAGCGATAGGATGAGAGGAAACGGCCTCAATTTGTGCCAGAGAAGGTTCAGGTTGGACATGAGGAAGAATTTCTTCACAGAAAGGGTGAGCAGACATTGGTAAGGGGCTGCCCAGGGGGTGGTGGAGTCACCGACCCTGGAGGTGCTTAATGAAGCGCTGGTCCGGGTGACAAGGTGGTGTTTGGTTACAGGTTGGACTCGATGATCCCAGAGGTCTTTTGCAACCTGACTGATCCCGTTACTTGTAAACGCTCCGTACGGCACAACCCGCGGGCGCTGCGGTGCTGTGCCTGTGTGTGTTTGTCACCCTGTGCCCGGGGGGCTCAGCGCTGCCCGAGGGGCCGGGCGGGCTCATCCTCCTCCTCGCGGGGCTGCTCCGGCCTTCCTCCTCCTCCTCCTCCTCCTCCCCGAGGAGCCGCCGTCTCCCGGTGCCGCGGTGCCGGGCGGGCGGAGCGGGAGCGGCGCTGCCTCCTCGGCCGGGTGCGGGCGGCGGCCGGCGGAGGTGCCTGTCCCTCACGCACAGGTAGGCGCTGAGGCGGGCTCTGGGCCCCGCCGGTCCCGGCTCCGTCCCGCGGTCCCGGCTCTGCCCCGCGATCCCGGCTCTTCCCCGCGGTCCCGGCTCTGCCCCCCGCCGGTCCCGGCTCCGTCCCGCGGTCCCTCAGCGCCGGGCGGGCGGAGGGCGCGATCGGCCCGCAGTGATGACGCGCTTCCTGCCCTCCCCGCGGGGGTCTGCGCCGAGCCCGCTCCGCGCCGGCTGCGGGAGCGGCGGGGCCGCGGCGGCGACGGGCGAGCGGGGCGAAGGCGGGGAGGAGGCGGGAGAGCGGCGGGGCTCGGGCGCCCCCGGTGCCGCAGTAACGCCGTGCCCGGTAGGAGCCCGCGGGGACCCTCGCCCTGCCCCGCCGGTGCACAGCGCACGGAGCGTGCGGTCCCTGCCCGGCGCCGGGAGGGGGAACACTCGGCGCGGGCTGAGCGGCGGCTGCTGCGGGGCTCGGGGGATGCGGGCACCTCTCGGAGGGTGCGGGGCTCGGGGTGCGGGCAGCGCTCGGTGCTGCGGGGCTCGGGGGATGTGGGCACCTCTCGGAGGGTGCGGGCAGCGCTCGGAACCGCGGGGCTCCGGGGCTCGGGGTGCGGGCAGCGCTCGGGGTGCGGGGCTCGGGCACCGCTCGGAGGCTGCGGGCAGCGCTCGGAGGCTGCGGGCAGCGCTCGGGGTGCGGGGCTCGGGATCCGGGGCTCGGGGTGCGGGCACAGCGCGCCTCTGGGAGCTGCAGCCCCGGTGCCCCCGCGAAGCCTCGCCCGGGGCAGCGCTGCCCGACCAACAAGTTGCCGGTCCCAGGGAGCGCAGCTCGGCCGGGGCTGTGCGGGAGCCGTGCGGGGAGCGACCCCGGCTCACCGACCCTTCGCCACGAGCGGGGCCGGGTTGGGATGCGAGGGATCCCGCGGTCCCCCGGCGTTTCCCCCGTGCCGTGCAGGGCTGGGATGGATGGAGGGAGGTGCCGGGGTGGCCGCTCCCTTCGCGTGGCCGGGCCGGGGTGGGTTTGCCGGGGCTGTTCGCTGTCGGGCTCTGCTGGCGACCGCGATGCATAAAAAACCCTTTTCGCCATACGCTGTGAAGCGACGACCTCCCAAGGACGATCGCGACGCGTCTGCATACGCGTGGATCCGTATTATCCATCTCCCTGTGCCCGCATCTCCCCGCCGGGCCGGCAGCGGGTCTCGGGGCGGTCCCGCGGGGTCACCCCGGAGGGAGGGGAGGGAGGGAGGGCAGGACGCGGCCCCTGCGCAGCAAACACGGGGGAGGGTGTGCGGCAGAGCTGCTCCGGAGCCTGCAGCGGTCCAGGGGCTCGGTGCCCAGCACTGAGCAAAGCACAGCCTGTCCGGTGCTTGCAGAGGGTCTGTCCGTGCCGTGTCCCGACCCCTCTTTCCCCCGTGCCCCCCCGCAGCTGTCTGCGGTGCAGGACGGCCTTGCTTTGGGGTGTCTGTGGGGCCCCGGCGCGGTGCCGCTGCCTGGGAACACCTGGTGGGAACCGGGGCCTCTGCTGGCTTTGTGCTCACCTTGTGTGGCGCTTTTGTTCTGCTGACCTGCCATTTCAGGGTTTTTTTTAGGCTTTACTTCTTGTTTGTTAAAATGCTGCTGCGATGCCTGGTCAGAAAGATTGTGGGAGTGTTCATTGATTGAAAAAAACCCTCTTGTTGGATTAAACAGTTGACCACTTCCCTCCAAATCTTTTTAAAGTTTGTTTTGCAGACCTGTATTTTAGAGCCAAGTTTGAGCCATATTAAATTTCAAGCCAGAAAGCCACTCCTGAGTTTGGAAGTATGTTACTTAAAGGCGCTGGGGAGTTCTGCATCATCAGAAGAGCCCAGTAGCTATGGAACAATGTCCTTATGATATAAAAACAAAGAATGCATTTCTGAGGTTGCTCTTGCTTATGTAAAACAACACTTATTTATATGTGTGTTGCAAGTGTGAGTGCAAGCTGCCAGTGTTAGTTATAAATACCTTACAAATTGTGGTATATGGAAAGCTTTTGTGTCTGTTTGAGGTAATGGTCAGCCATTCTTCCAACAGAACAGCTCTTAGCTAAGTTTGCTGTGAGTTAAGTTGGGTGAACTACCTTTTCTGCTTTAATTTTCAAAACATGACATTTTCAAGGGAGAATGAAGGTTACCAAACAGCTGAGGAGGGATGGGGGTGTCTCTTGCCTCTTGAAAGTGCATTTCATTCGAGCTTCATAATGCTTCACCTGACTCACTGGTCACTGCAGAACTAAAGGGTTAACTGGAATTCTGGCTTATCTATTGATAACAAAATTATTGAGCTTAAGTAAGATAAGAATAGTTCTTGTTTCTGGTTGCCAGTCTAAGTGTCTGGATTAACTACTGCACACTCAGGCAATGTTCGAGTTCTGGATCTCAGCACAAAACTAGATGAAGACTACAGCAATTTCATATAGGATACCCATTAATTTCACCATTCAAATTACAGCAGTTTATCCTGAATAATTGTCCTGTGTGTTCTTCGAGTAACATCTGTTGCATGATATCATGTAATGGAATGTAGCACAGCCTAATTTAAGTTGATTTGAAACGTTGCCATTGCACTGTAGTAGTGCCTGAGAGGGCGAGAGGGTTTATGGTGTGCTCGTGTGATGAATAGATTGGTTACGAGGAGATGATGTTGGGAAAGATGAACTTGCATTTGAACTGCAAAGGATTAAGTAATTTTACTCTGGGCTTGGTTTGTTGTACAGTTTTGCTCAGACTCCTTTCATCATTTGCCAGCTAATCTAATCACTGAATTCTACTTACATTAGGAAATGCATCTATGGTTATAAATATAACTGAATAGTACAAAACACCACTACAGTAGATTCAAGTCTTATTTTGGAGTGGGAGGAGAAGGCTCAAAAGAGCTGTCTGGCTGTGGCATAGCTTGAGCTGCACAGTCTTCATGATGATTTAGAATTTCTGCTGTGAAAACCTTCTCTTATTTGGTATTGTTTCTACAAAGATTTGACTCCACATGGCAGGGGTGTTCTGAGGCATTAGTGTTTAGATTGTGTCACTCTATATGCTTACCTATGTAATGTATATCCATTGAATTTGTGCAAATGCAAAGTCTAGGTGGCTTGCAAAAATGACAGTGCCTAATTAGTCCCCACATGTAGACAGTAGTGCAAACATCCACCTCCATTCCTTCTTGTGGCACTGCAGTGTCAGATAACTGGGATATGGTGTTTTATGTTCCTGAAATGTGAGCTGAAGCATCCCTCCAGTCCGTAATTTTAGCATTTTAGTTCCGAAAATACCATTTTGAGGTAATTCTCAGCTCCCAGTCCTATCTGACCCTCAGAGATAGTTGGTAAACTGCCAAATGTGTGGACATCTTGGGTTTTTTTAATATGCAGAGTTTCTTGCTAAGAAGCCTTTCTCAGATGCTGCCTTTGCACCAGGCCATAATTAGGAAAGAAGTGTGAATGTGTTTACAGACCACTGTATCCAGCTTTCAGAAATTCTTTTCTTTTCCCAGCCTTTGAATCTTTAAGAGGTTTGGCAAGTCTGCTTATGCATGTTTCTGCAGACAATAGAATGCTGATGCAAATTGAGAACAGCAAGCAGAATGGTTGGGTGTTGTTGCAAATGGGGGGAGGATGTCTTAATAAGGGATTATTGCATTTCATTTGTTTGCATTTGGATTGCAGTGTGAGTTGGGACAAATGTTACTGGGATGGAGCTGGAAATTGCAGTTTCAGTTTGTCCTGTCTGTTGGTACCTGAAGGAAAATGCAGATTTTTACCTCTGGGCTTCTGCTTTTGACCACATATGATTCTAAGAATATAAATTAAATTGAACTGAAGAATTTTTGGGGACAAGGGAGGTACAAATGATAAAGCAGAGGTTTTTTTTCAGAGCAGTTTGGCTTCCAAGTTCCAGAGGCTATATTAAGCAGAATAATCTAGGCTTTTGCAACTCCGTGGATGAGATTATGATTATGGACATCATGTCGTGCCTTAAGCTCTTGTGTGCTTTATTTTTATTGTGATTAAACAATCCATTCCTTTTTCAAGCAGAATGCCTTGAAAATAGCCCAAGCTCCTTAGATGTACCAGGCTGACCCCCAGGGTGCTGTGGAACCCTGTGTCTGGTCAGAGTTTGGAGAATTGGGGCCTTTTGTCTCTGAGCACAGGGAAGTCGTGCCTTTGGAGTGAGACCAGTGGGCTTGGGGCTGGGAAGGTGGTGAGGAGCCTGTGGGTAGTTCTGACACCAGACCTGTGAGTGTGCACAGTGAATTTTCAAGGTTTCTGTCCCTGCTAATGCTGCTGAAAACCCATTTCACAGCAGCGTCAGAGAACCGTTTCCCTGGCTGTGCTGCGTGCACATGTGCTTATCTTGGAGTTGAGTTTGAATTAGCCTGCATACTTGAGGCAATTGTGATAACATTTTGATATTTTCCACTTCCAGTTGCAAGCTGGGATTTCATCCCCAGAGATCCACCCCCTCGATTCTCAAAGCTCCGGCGCCTTTTTACTCTCAAGCGTCTCCAGAAGGCTGGAAAATGCACTGACTGACTCCACAAGGTGAGGGTGACTACACAACAGTAAGTCTTGTCTTAAAATATCTTTACAGTATTGCAGTGCTGACTGACTTGTAGTCCCTTGACTTGGCAGCAACCAGTTGAATTTCTGCCAAGCTGGGTCAGGCTGGCACTTGAAGCTGCCTTCCTTTCATTCTCAGTAGGTAGCTCATCTTTCTGTGTTTGGGCAGCAGGGAGAAAGTGTGAGCTGAAGTGAATTGGAAATGAACCTTGTGTCTTTCTGGCAACTTTGGTAAGGCTGAGATTTCTTATTTCCGTGAAAAAGTGACATATAACCCAGGAGTAAGCAGGAGGCTCTCAGTCTTCTAAATCACAGCAAATAACAATTGAGGTGATAAAGAACCAATGGTACTACAGGGACTGATGACTTTTTCCAGTTGAATAACAATTTACATTTGTCAGCTGTGGTAGAGATTTGTTGCTCTAGTGTATCAAAGTGTTTAGTGCTTTGCTGAAGTACTTGGTGTGGTGTGAGAACCTCTTTAGCAGTGGTATTGTCTTCAGGTCTTCAGAGTTTTGTGATGCCTTTCTTATTACATATTCTTGTTTGTTTTCTTATAGTGATCTCTCTCTACCTTTCTTGGGAGTTGGTATATGTAATGTGGCAAATAACCCTTTGTCTCAGCTGCCTCAAGTCCAGCTTGTACTATAGTTTGGTTATAGTGGTGCTATGTACTAGTGGGAAAGTACTGATTTTTCTGGAATGTGAGATTTAAAGTTTGTGTTTAGATGCCATAAATATAAGCATAAAACAGTTCCAAAACTTGCTGGCTTGAATTTGTGCATCTGGAAACATTAATTGGTCTTAAAGTAATTTATGGCAAGTACCTTTTACCTTTGTTCAATTTAAATGTGCCAAGTGCTGTGTAACAAACTGTGAGGTGGGACTTGGCAGAAAAAATGGAAGCAGGGAAGGCAGGTCAGCAGTGTCTGACAGAAGTGATGGTGCCTGTTGAAGACAAGACCTGTGGTAACCTAGAGGGAGGGATTGTGTCAGGAATGTGATGGTGACTGAGGGACATAATCCTTAGACGTGATAAAAATGTTTAGATACCAGGACAAAATCAAAATTTAGCAATGAGCCTATAAATGAAATCAGGAAGCCCAAACTGAATTCCTGTAGCTTGCAAGTTCTGTAACTCCTGTTATTTCTTGGTTTTTGTAATTCTTGTAGTTCTCTCCCATTTTTGACTGAAAGATTTTTTTAGATGAATTTTTGTTGTGGTATAAAGAAACATTTGTTGACAAGGGATTGTCTGAACTCTCTGGGGAAAGGATCAAGTGGGAGCCACTACTGCACAGCTGGAATCAGGGGCAAGCAGGAGGAACCAGTGGCACATCTCCTGGGTCAGGGTATCACTCAAGGCCCTGCTACAGGGAGGAGCAGGTAAATGTCCAGGTTCAGTTTAAAAAAGCAAAGGCTGTGGGAACTGAGGTCAGTCTGTTGTGATGTTTAAAGTACTCCTTGGAAATGTTTTGTGCAACAGCTGAGGATGTACAGACCCCAAGCAAAAACCCAAGATCCTGTAGTGTGTACCAAACCTGAAAAATACTTGGGTTTTTTAATTTACAGAAAATCCTGGGGCTGCGTTTGCTGTTGTGAGTGAGGTCTGGATCAACCTGGTTGGTGCTGGATTAGTCTGTTCACTGCACTCTGAGAGATGTTACTGAATGTACAGAAGACTGAAACCTCTGAAGAAGGGATAGTTAATTTGCTTGGTGAGGCTGGACAGACCAGACTGGATTAAACACCGAACAAATCCAGACATGGAGCCAAGGGGGGTTCCAGTGGATCTGACCAGTCTTGTCTGAGGCCTCTGTGTGTGGAGGACATGGAGTGTAAGGGGTCAGTTCAAAGGGTTCACAGGTGCTGTATGAGTGAGGGGAATTTGGTTCTCTCTCTGTCCTTGGAGAGCCAAGAAAGCAAAGGCCGGGCTGAAAAAGCCAAACCTTTCGTGGAGCAGGAAGACAGTCTGTTAGTGGTGCTACCTGCATCCATGGCTGTGGGACACTTAAAACTTTGCCCCTCTCCTTTTGTACCCTGCCTGTTGTTTTGCTCAGAATGGCCACCAGAACAAGCAGATCCTTAACTGCTATAGGGAGCTGTCCCACTGCTGTGGGGCTGTTCCTGGAAGAAAACGGTCCAGTCTTGAAAAACCCCCTTATAGCAGTCACAGCAAACCATCCAACACCAACACAAACCCTTCCAGTACCATGGGAAATAATAACTGGAAACTTGATGAGCTTGAGGAAGAGACCAGTTGTGGTCAGTAGGTGACCACCTAGTTGCAAGTACATTTAGAAAGCCCAAGTGTGCAAATTTCTTGGTAGTATTTTTGAGGGGGGAAGGAGAGAGTATCACTTTTGCTGTCCTAACAACTGCTTTGCTGCTGCCTGGTTTGCAGCAAGGCCCATCCATCCCAACAGCTGATGGAAGCCTGAGCTCTAGTGCAAATATTTAATGGTTGAAATTGCTCTATGAGAAGATTTAAGGAAGTGTTACTTGTTCTCAGGTGACTTCTCTTTGAAAAGTGCTCTTAAAGTTCTGGTTCTTTACTTCTTGCATACTTCCCGAAAGCAAAGGCTTTCAGCAGCCTGTTTGTATTAATTGCTGTGGTGGTCCAGGTGCCAACCAGATTTTAATCCATTCTGCCTAACAAAAAAAGCAAGAAATAGTAAATAAGAAACAATGGGATTTAAGTTTCACAAGGCACTTGCTTTTCTGTAAGAAATCCCACAAGACAAAGCATTCAAATATTGGGAGGGGCCTGGGCAGAGAATGTGTTCTGAAAGTTTTCATGTCAGAACTTCAGCTGACTTTATAAGAGCACTGCCAAGGGAATGGCAGGGTTTTGGTGGCAAACACAGGAGGCAGAAAAATACCTTGATTTTGGTACAAGTGTGTGGTTAAGGTAAACTGCTTATGCAGCAGTTGCTGGAGTTTGTTTAACGCAGATAAAGGGAGTGTGCCATGAGTTAGAAGGGTAGAAGTGCCCTGGGGATCCAAGCAGGCCACTGCAAGGCCAGGCTGTGAGAGTGCCTGGGTAATGACTGTGAATATCTGTGCAGGAACAGTGTGTTCCCTCCTAATGCCATTATCATTCCTTTTCAAACATGAATTGCAGTTTGAAGCGTTACAAATGCCATCTGCCTGTGAGGGCAAAAAAAACCCCTGTTATTTTTTGTTGAAAACTAAAACCAAAACACTGTGTTCTGTGTGGATCTTCATACAATCAGCCACTGCATTAATTTCTCTGGAATAGTGTTGCCAGCCTGCCAGGTTTTCATTTAAGGCAGTGATTTCTGAAGATTTTTCTTATCTCACACCCTTATCAGTAAAAACTTTGTGAGCACACACTCCCAAACTATGTATATTGTTTATAAAGTATACACATATACTACTGCACTAATGTAGGACATACACAAGAAATAGAAATAAAGAAAGAACTGTAGAAAATTTGTTTTATTTTTTAACAACACCCTTTTCCTCTCTCATTAAGGAATCGTTCAGTGAGAGCTCTGTGATTGAATATGCCTCACTATTTTTTTAAATGTTGGTTTATCACTTGGATACAGCCACTGAGGAGCTGGTTCTAAGTTCAGTTTATTTCAATACTTTGTTTTAATGGCCACAGATCCTCCAAGGGGGAGAAGTGCATTGTTGGTTGTGCTTACTAAATCATGAGACTAATTTTCCACTCTCATGCACTAACTATGAAAAGGCTTTTCTTGGAATTCATCTAATAAATTTCCATCTTCCCTGATGTCAATCAGTTGTTCTTACAGGCTAAAGGGAAGATGTTGGTTTCTTCTCTTCTCCTGAAACTCTTCTTTTGGAAGATTTTTTTTTTTAAATTTTTTAAAGGTTAGAAAATTATGTACAGCTTTCAGAGGTTTTTATAGGTGAAGTTTAATTTTCACCAACAAAATCACCCAGCAGTGGAAACATTTCCAAGTATCAGTTTTCCAAACAGTCTCTGTAGAATGAGTTTCTTTTGAAAAACAGTTACTTTTGTGCTTCACTGTTAAAACAGCAGCTTCACCCTGTTTATTTATTTGAAAATATCTGGTAGCTAGCATACTACTGACAGCCAGCTGTCACCACAGAAAAGATCAGCAAGTTTTGAACAGTTGTGTTAGTGGAAAAAACACATAATGGGTTAAATCTGATGACTCCTTTAAGCACTTTGCCACAAGGTAACTAGCAGAACTCAGTGTGGGAATATGAATTTAATGCTCACTCCCCATCTCGTTACAAGGTGTTGTAAAGGTGCTACCATTTAAAGATCTTATTTTTATAGAATTATATAATCAATGACGTCCTGCAGCGCTTTGGGCTCCAGTGTTGCTGCATCAGTTTGCCTGTGAATGATACAGTGGAAGAATTTCCTGTGGTGATGGAGGGGCTGCTTTAACTGGAATAGAAAATAAAAGGATTGCAGGGTGGAGTTTGCAGATAGAACCACAGGAGTGTACACTTGCAGAGTTTCCCCATAAAACATTGTTTCTATCAAAGAAGTAATTTACTGTTGAGAATATGTGGAGTCTACTCAGATACATCTTTCCTGTAGCTATTGAGAGGAGTTCCCAGTTCATCACTGAAACAATGCAGCATTTACTGGAAGCTGAGACTTGTTAGAAACATCTGTGCATCCAGCCAGCAGCACAGCAAACCTCCCACGGTCCATAAGCTGTTCTAATACTCATTTCTTCAAATCTTCAGCTGTTTTCTATGAGTCTTCCAGCAGGATTTGCTGACAAAGGAATGGCATATTGTTTTCCATGTGTTATTTCAACCATATTTTACTGCAGCAGGAAGCCCAAACCCTTCTCTGATGGTTTATGCCTTTGTGTCTTTTCCTACAAAGTAAGGAACCTTAAAAGAGGCTTTTATTTGCCATGGCTTAAAAACAATGGTGAAGAAATTGTAGAGATTTTTCCTCACCTTCTGGGTGCCTAATTTTTAAATGTCTTGCTAATCATGACAGCTTCATGTTATCATTATCTGATATGTCGAGGTGCAGTGTGCACTTAGGGGGAGGCTCATCATTAGTGGTGACAGATATAAATCCATATCTCAAATAGTCATCTTCATAATTTCACTTTATTTTTTCTTTGACCGACTTTTTGTCAGATCTGATTAGATTGTTGATTTTGCCTCATAATGTGTGTGACAGGGAGCTTGTACTGGGAATAGGAAGTGAGCTGTTGCACATGGATTTTGAAGCAAAAGCAAGATCTGTCATGGCATCTGTGTATCTCCCATAATAACACTTCAGAGTCTGTAGAATCAGAGGTGATTTTAGCAAGAGTGCTATTGTAGAGAGCCCTAAACTATTGGTGCATTTCCCTGGTTAAAATTCCTTGTCTTCCCTTGCCTCACGTTATGATACTTTAAAATAGGGTATTGTGACAGCATGCAAATTTTTAGAGGCATGTCTTTGTGCACTGTGGCCTTTGGTCCTGCCAATTAAGCTTTTAGAAATAAGCATTCCTAAATAATTGGAGTTTTGTTTGGTTTTTGGTTTGGTTTGGTTTTTTTCCATCTGGAGCTTGGAAGAAGGGACAGCAATTCTTGCAGTTTGTTTAGCAGCCAACACAGTGTAGTTCTCATCCTGCCTCAGGCTACAGCAGATAAATTCCATGTACCTGCTAAACATCTGCTATCAGGCACCAGTTCTGCCTTGGTACCCACCCAAAAAGAGTATCTGTTCATGTACAGCTCATCTCTCTGTGGCTGCCCTGTGAGTTGGAAGGACTGAAGTACAATTTTAGCCCCTGAAGAAGATGCAAAAGCAAGGTGGGATTGCAGATAATGGTCCTCGGGGTACAAAGGATAAAGCTGGGAGTTGGTTTTTGAAATTTGTTTGCAAGGCACTTAAAACCAAAGGAGGAAATATAGAATGAAGACAGAAAATAATAGAATAAAAGGAAAAATGAGAAAAGCATTAAAAACCCCCAAACAAACAAACTATAGTTACAACTTTGTAAAGGCCGAAGATTTCCAGTAGTGTGTATTGACTGATTGGTTTTTTCTGGATTATATGCCTGTCAAATTTCTTGTTTAATGTTTACCTTTCATTATTTAAACTAAAACTGTGTTACTGCCTGTGAAATAGTCTTTGTATTACTGTGACCAGATACAGAAAGCAGCCATCTCATCATGGAAACAGACCTTAGAGAACAGTTGTATCCAATATCTTAAATAGATTTTTTTTTTTCCTTCTGAAGTGGAGTTGTCCTGTAAGAACTCTCAAATTTATCTTTCTTTTATTTGGAATATTTTTCTTATGTGTTCTGTGTAACTCTCCCGTGACAGGTGACAAGTGAATCAGGATGCTGGAGACTTGTGCAAGTGAGATTTGTCTTCCTTTTGGGCCTCTAGTGTTTAGTAGAAGTTGATTTTCTTTCTTCCTGGTCAGTCTACAGATGCTTGAAATACTTGTGCTTGTTGGGAGTTGAGATCTGAGCAACTCATACTTCAGATATCTCCAAGTAGCTTAGAATTAGAAAAGCTTTCTTCTGACAACATACAGGGGATATTCAACTAAGCAATAGGAAAATGCTTCTTTATAAGTGATAAGCTAATGAAAGCCTGGTATTTGTATAATCAGGCTTGCCTGAGGTTATGAGTGTCTGTTAGTTTGTGGAATGCAGGCTTTGGACAGGGTTGGTTGGCAATTATATTTTGATCAGTGTGAGTGTGTTGGTGACTATTTGGTGGCGAAGCAGCTGCACGTGGGGCAGAGGAGCTGCAGCAAGTGGGACAGACCCAGGGGTCTGGGCTTCTCTCTGGCAGTTTTTGTTCCATGCAGGGGACTGCTTGCATGGAACCAGCTCCTTCTTCACAAAGCACCTGCTGCAAAAAGAGCCCAAACTGAAGTATTTGCAGGAAAAAAAAATGTAAATGATAAATCTTGGTGAAGAAGGTAAACAGGGGGATCTGGGTTATTTTGGGCATACCCTGGTCCCATAGTGGGTGTCCTGGGAACAATGCAGTCAAACTCAAGTGCTGGTGCAAGTCCCATGGTCTAGAAATGCAAGGGGTTGTTAGCAAGGAAACTGTTCAGCACAAGAGCTCCAGGGACATGTGGAAGACAGAAACCCTGACTGATGGTTAACTGAAGAGGGGATTTGAAGAACTTGTGCAGTTCCAGCATCCCTTCGTTTCTGCTGAAGGCTTGTTTGCTTATTCAAGAAACAAAGTAGGAATCAAAGACACCATCAACAAGCACTGATCTTGGATTGAAGCCTGGTGTGGGAGCACATGGATGGCTCCAGACTGCAGTTTGTGTGGCTGGGTGTGTTGAGGTTGTGGCATATTTGGACACACCTCTTGGAAAGGCTTTTTTTGCACACAGAAGGGAGAAGCTGCCCATCCCTCTTGCAATGGGATACATGAACCAGGATGGTCCTTCTAAAGCTCCCTGTCAAGGTCCTTTGTATAAACCCTCAGGAGGGTTTGGAGAATAATACCTGCTTTGTCAAAGAATACTTCTCTGTCATGCAAAGCTTTAAATGACCTGTCCAATATACAGTGGCTGCTGCCTCACTCAGGGGGGATAAAGACTGAGAGTGCTAAAGGTTCTCTCAGTGCTACCCTGCAAATGAGTGGTACAGTGCTGTGTCTTCCCAGTGGAATGAATAAGCAACTGAAGCCCTTGAAACAAGTATTTATGTTAGAAAGTTTGATGTTTTAGGGTTTTTTTTTTGAGCTGGAAGAAATAACCTGATGTGTTAAACAGTTCTGAGATTTTATGGAAAAGTCTGCAGGGTGCTGCAGCTTGATTTCAGTTTGTTTGTACTGGTAGCTGGTGGTTTCCAAATGGCTTGTTTGGGGGCAAGTCTTGCAATATTGTTTCCTGTAACTGAGCAAAGGAGCATAATGTATAGGCAAAAGACAGTGCTTACAAGGTAGTGGAGAAAATGAGCTTCCCAGTAGCTCAGCTTTGAAATCCTTGAATCAGAAAAAAACCCTTGTTTTCCCAGATGCTCTCCTTTTCCCAGGCAGATTGTGTTGTCCTGCTTTAGTGTCTGCTCTTTAAAGATTCCAAATACACAGGAACTGAGGTTAGTCCTAAATAAAACAAACTGGAGGCAGGAAGAGATTTGCCCACTTCTAGCTCTGTGTGTGTTACTGTTGAAAACCTCTCATTGAATGGGGTGGTTACATTTTGTGAGCTGTTGTTTCAGGTTCTTGCCCCACTGAGATACCTGTGTAACTGCTTTGGCTGCACTTAGTGCTTTTTAAGGTGCTGTTAACAAACCCATGAGCTGGCAAAATAGAGAGATTGTTTAGGTCTCCATGGTGACTGTGGGGTCCTGAAAACGAAGGAAAATATATTTGACTTCCCGAGGCCCTTGGTTACCTCCAGGCTCTGTGGTTTAAGCTCACAGCTTAAGAAAGTGTTTCTTCAGGCAGTGTGGAAAACTGCATATAATATAGAACATAAAACCTGGTTTGGTAATTATAACAGAGAGACACTATGGTACTATTCAAGTAAAGAAGGGTTTTCTGTTGTTTTTTGAGGAGGTTCATAGATATGAATTACACTTATGAAATTACTTCAAAAGCAATTTGTAAATAGTACTTTGGGCTGCCTCCAGAAAGTGTCAGAAGAATAACCTCGCTGCCTGACAGTTACTACACTTGCAGACAATGTAAGTTATTAATGAGATGGTGAAATTGTGCTTTCTGTTGCATATACTTGATATCTTCTGCTGAACACGGATCTTCAGTTAGTTAGAGTCACTGGAGCACTGCTGAGATCTGTGGGCCTGAGAGAAACAGCTCAGGGGGAATGTGTGTGTAAAATAAGCACATATATGATGTGTCCAATCTGCCTAAATGGGGACCAATACAGCCTGTGGCCTTGGCAGGTGATTACTTACTCTAATTCAACTCTCACATCAAAATAAATCCACTTATTTAGTGCTGACTGTCAGAAAGAATAAGTACACATTTGTTTTGAAGAATGGAAGTAATCTGACTTCAAGGTGGTTTGTTTGACTTTGTAAGGATACATAGAGGATTCAGGAGTACATGGTGTTGGTTTTGAATGCTTTAACCTGGTTACTGTAAGTCAGAGACAAGGACCAGTCTTTTGCTGAAGCTGATGAAGTGTCAGACACTGAATTGGAACCTGAACTATATTTGTAGCATTCTCTGACGTGGAATGATGATGTAACACACCCAGTATCAGTGAATTATTGGCATCCACTGTTCATTTCTGCATTCCCCCCTGGAGAAAAGCAGGTTTGATGGTTCAAGGCCGACTTCTCCCATCCCCTGGTGCTTCGTCCTCACACAGCACGTGGCCCATCTGTGGGCTCTGGCGTTTTGGGGGTCAGAGCTGGGTGGCCTCGTGGGCAGGGCTGATGTGATTCCTCAGCCACAAACAGTGCAGTGTCCAGGGACAGCCTGGGGGAACGATTTTATCCTTGCACTGCAGCTGTGGGGTTGGCTGAGCCATCAGGGCTTTAGGATTTCACCCTTCCCAGCAGCACTGCAGACCTGGAATTGCTCTGCCAAAGGTGAGGGCACAGACCTTCATGGGCAGGGGAATGTTACTCTGTGTGTGTCACAGCACATCGGGTTCCTGAGCCCAGATGTGTTTGGAGTTGAAAATCTAATTTGAAACACAGACTTTGAAGGCATATTTTGACCTACAGCTCAAGATGGAAGCTTTATTAAGCCTTGCATCCCTCCATCCCTTCTCTCTCATCCCATTCTCCAGCAATCTTTCATATCCTCACTGAACATGGTGGCAATAACAAATCTGAGTTGCTGTATTCTGATCCTACTTGAGAAACTCGGGGAGCAGATTTTGCACACCAGTGTTAATAGTGGGAAAAGTCTTTTCTTAATCTGCAAATGTACGTATTTTTTTCAGGAGCCCTAATATATTCCAATTTTCACATTATTTAAAAAGCTGTCAGCTGCCAGACATGGCCCATTACAGGTCTGGCTGACTGATAGATGCTACTTGTGCATAGTCAACCAAGGACATGCCCAACCTTATTGTTGTAGAGGTTTTGTTTCCTGTACAGCTGATAATCAGAATCCAGTGGTGTTATAGTATCACTGAACAGAAATTAATCAAAATCATGATTAAAATGTAGCCACATTTTTTTTCTATAATTATCATTTAACATGATAAAAGTAGACAATGTAGGTGAACAATTTGTTGTATTTAATACTGTATTTTAGAATAGGAATATATTATGCATGTTCTTCATAAACTGGCTGTCCAAGGTACTGGTATAATAATGTGAAAATCATTGTTTCAGTGAATGAATTTACAGTGACAAATTTGGTTATTTTTGATAATGAAATAACACATTTTTCCTTGATGAGTGAGATGGTGTCTGTAACAATAAATATTAAAGATCAAACCCCATGTTTCTGAACTGAGGATACCTTGTCTTGGGAGAATCAGCAGTTCAGGAAAGGTTAAAAATGTTCCCTTTTGCCTGTAGATATATTTCTCTTTTTGTACTCAAAGTGTTGTGACTGACCCCATCAGTTATGCCCTGTTACTGTTTATCCCAAAATTCACAAAGAAGCTGCCTCAGTTTTGGTTGTTGTATTTGTTCTTAAATTTGTGCCCTTTTCCCCCCAGACTTCTGCTGTGGTAAGAACTCCTGAAATCCTTGGTAGCTGCATGGTGGAGTACAGCTTGTGACAGTAAAGGGGTCATCCCTTGGAAGGTGAATACCTTCATAGCAATCCCTCATTGTTCTGTACACTGCTGCAATTAGTGTCCTGTGTTTCTATTTTGTAAGAGCCAATCCTATTTTATTAAAATTAAGACTTTGGAAAAGCGTGTTTCTCTAATGAGGTTTGGGTTTCAATACTTTGGATGAACACCATGAAAATTTCCTGTGCCCAGTTACCCCTTGGCCTCTGGAAGAAGCAGTTGTTTGTTTGAAGGGTTGTCAGATCACAGGACAGACACTTGCTTTTCTTTGGTGCCTCCTTAGCTGCTCTTCAGAGGGAACACCTTTTCCAGTTGCCTGGTGCTGACACTAAAGACAGCCCTTGTTTTTAAATGTGGGATGTGTTTGGCAACAAGTATCTCATCCCAAATCTCTGTAAGAAATGCTCATTACCAAGTTATTCCAGCATCACCAAGTGCATCATCCACATGGAGCAATTAATAATAGTGTTTTCTTCTCAGGTTGTATGTTCTGTGGGAAGGGTTTTACTCAGGGGTTGAGGTTTGTTGAATCTTGCATAAATGCTGCTGTCACACCATCACATTAAGGGGAGGGATTTAGGGTTTTCAGACTAGTGAGGGGTGTGACCTTGCTGTGGATGTAACCCCTGCAGTGTGGGGAAGCTGGAGATGCTGATGTTGGGTGAATGGCTGTGACTTGGCATCTTTTTCTCAAATGCAGTTTTTGAAAGACTTGGGGCATGTTAACTCCTCCCAAGAGGATGTCAGTTCAACTAGTAAATCTTCATGGTCCCTTAACCTGAGCTCCACTTTTTGAGCTGTGTTTTAAAGGCAATCTCATGAGCAGTATAATTTCAGGTATGTTTTGCTTCTGTTTCATTTCAAAGGAAATTGTATTGATTTGTTGTTGGTAACAGTTTGTGATAACCTCTCACCAGAGGGAGTGAAACTTTTTGTGCCAACTTTCAAGAACAGAGTTCTGCTCAGTGCTCTGTGTGAAGGACTGTGGTGAACAGGGTTCCAGAGGCTGCTTCCTGCTCCAGGTGATCAAAGGCAGTGCAGAACTCTGCTGGTTGTTGTGGCTGGGAAGAATTCCTGACCAGTCTCCCGTGTGCAGAACCATCTACAAACCAGCTTCCTGATGTGATTGACTGCAGTGCTGACCACCCAGCAGTTTTCCCACCAAATAGGAGCATAAATGGACTGTGGTACAACATCCATCTGCTTGATGGAGATGGGGCAGAAAAACAGTTGGGCAGTGTATTGACTTGGTTGACTTCCAGTGTTCCTCTCCTCAGCCTTCAAAATGAAAAGCATTCTTATGGTCATTATTTTCAATTTTAATCAGTTAGACAATGTTAGGATGGATTCTGCCTGACAGTGAGACAAGAGTCTCAGTCAGCCGTGTGCTTTGGTGTGTTTGTTGTGGGGAAGCAGATAACAGTGTACTTCATCTTGCACACTCTTTTTGGGCTGAGCTAGAAGATGGAGATTCCATTTGTAAGAGCTTGTTTCCAAAGGTTGAGCTCTGCTTCTTGGAGCACACTTGTAGACAAAACAGATTTTCAGATGAGCCCAAGCGATACAAAATCTATTCTTTCCCTCAGCTGAGAGCTGTGGAAAAGCTAATATTAGTTTTCCTTGTTTACTGCTCATTTCACTGCCAGATACTTCCAAGTTTGCTGTGTTTGGCATTAAAATAAGTTACACACAGGACACACATTAAAATAAGTTACACACAGGACACTGGAGGTTGACTTTGATTATTTTGTGTTGTAGAAATGGTCAAAGTGTGTCTTGCTGGCTGATGAAGCTTTCCAGTGCCTTCCTTTAGAGTGTTGTGTTTGGAATACTTGTACCTTTCACTTTTTCCCCCTTCCCTGCACAAAAGTTGCTTTAAGAGCCGGGTGTTGGATTGGAAATGACCTTACTTGCCTTCAGCTATAAATAGCAGTGCAAAGGAAGGGGATTCCCCTGCTGCCAGCCCCCATTCATGGCTGGCTATTTTGGCTGAAGCCACGTCTCACAGTGCACTTTGACTTGCTGCAACAGATACAGTCACGTGCCAAAAACTGTGCACTCGAGCTCAGGAGCAGGGAAAGCTGCTGGGATACAAATGCTTTTTTTTTTTTTCTTTTTAATTTTTTTTTTTAAATTAGTGGAATTAGAGATGCCATAACATGTACTGAAGCAGTGCCCATGTGCTGTTCTGTGTCCCTCATGCATCATTTTGGGCTCTGTTGAATCATGAGAAGCTGCTAATGGTGAAACACTACTGAAATATGTGAGGAAAATAAAACTTGTGCATATGATGGCTTGAAAGGACAACACAATTTCTTTGTTCATGAGGCTTTCTCTTTTAAGGCTGTGGTTCTTGTACTGTAGCTATTATGGAAGCACAGCACTTGAAATACATGGTAAAGTAACTAGTAACATTTTGGTGTGTGTTCTTTCTTTAAGGCAGCATTTCAACAGTTTTTTAAAGATCTTTCATATAAAGTGTTAGTAAAAATATACTCTAATTTAATATTAGGAGTGCTAAGTCTTCTCAACCATTTAATTACCTATATTGTGAGCTCACTAGCTCATCAGTTGTCTTATTAAAAATACATCTTTGGTCAAATGCAGGTTTATCCTGGTGTCCAGTTTGCAGCTCCACCCGTGAGTCAGACTGGTTTTATCTCCAGCTTGGCAGTGCAGGGAGTGCTGGTGTGTTGGGAGGAAGCCCTTGATCATTTAAAATGCCATCATATGGTTGATCCTTGATCTTGAAAGTAGTGCCACTGGGACAGTGTGGTTCCTAATTCAGTGGTTTCTCATGGATTGGATGAAAAACCAGCTCCTTTAACAGAGTGTAAAAAATTCTGTTATGTGTAAGGAAGAGCAGAATTAGTGATACACCATTATTTTGTACATCACTATAACTTAGTTTTGAAGGGAAAAGGAAGCTAAGCTTGGCTTCTGACTTAATTAAAGCACTGATTAAATGGATTTGACATTGGCAGTAGATTTATGTCATTTCCCAAATCAAGACAACAAAACTGGGGGAGAAGGTTGAATTAGTTTGAAAAACATGAGCTGGGCATAGACTCTTGTCAATCCTTTCCATGTCAGACAAACCACATTTCCCTGGTTCAGCCTCTCTGTGATTGACACAAGTAGGTTATGAGTGGTGGCTGTACCTTCAGTTGTTGAGATTCAGAGACAGTTGTGGTTTTTTCAATGCTCAGCTCTTGAGACAAGGAGAATTTGGAGTGAATTTATGTCATAAAATTTAGAGGTATTAACCACCATCAGCTATTTTTTTTTATTTTTATTATTGAAGAAAACAGCAACGGGTCAGGCTATTTGTATAAATATCAGTCTGGGAAGAAGTGTGGAGTGTAATTAACTCAGCTGCATGTAAATGAAATCAGTTTTGTGCTCTCCATCTGTATGTACTTCAGTGAGACTGATCTAAGGATTTTTGAGTGACTGGCTTATCGACATTCAGTACCTTGGCAGCATTTTCTTGCTCTGAATATGTAACCATTTGAAAGCTGGGTCTGAGCAGTAGGACTGTAAGGACTTGGACATCAACCCAAATGCCATAGAAAAGGATCTGAATAATCTTTCAGCACAGTTCAGAGCCTGCTGCTAATATTTAAGTGCAGAAAGACTGCAAGTCCTTGCTGTTCCCAGATCTGTGTGGGGCACTACGTACACAGAAGGCATCTCTAAATATTCACTGTGGAGTTTTGTAGCATAATACTGCATTCTGTATCTTAAAAATACAGAGATCATGGAATACAGAGATCATTTAGGGAACAGCTGGTCTTGTAAATAATCCCCAAGAGTGCAGTGAGTTGACCCAGTGCTCCAGCAGTGCTGGCTGTGGTGTGTTCTCCAAAGTTCTCATCCTCTGGATTGCTGAAGTGTCACACTGGTACTGCTGAGGCCTCAGAATTCAACATCTGATGTCCTGAGGTCCTGTTTCACCGATGTCTCTGACAGGCCAGCAATGTGTAACTGGACTGTAGACATAAAGTAAGGTTCTGTCTGGTGATTCCAGTAAGGACTTTAGGTAAGGAAGTCACCTAAGAATAGATTACAGTACAGGTTTGGATTGGATCCCCAATCATTTCTGGCACGCCTTCAGTTTTCTTCAATAAAATTATCATTGCCCTTATCTGTAAACCCTTGAGATGAAATGACTTAAAACATGCCTGTACATGTTTATGAAGTACCTCCTTCTACTGAGCCCTCAAACTGAAGAAAAGCTGTTTCAGTGGTTTTTTTTAATTGAAGGGAAAAAAATCTAATATTGTACATTACTTTTGATAAGTTTTGTACATTACCCTGAGTAGGTGTAGAATAGCAAACACTGATCCCCTTCTGCATTGGAGGGCAGGTGCTCGTGCCCTGAATTTCTTGAAAATGTTGTATTTTTAATGCAGTGTTAGTGCAGAGATGAGCAGCAGTGCTCCAGTGAACAGCAATGAAAGCTGCTGTAGCTTCAAGAACAACAAATGACTTCATTTCCTGGATATATATATTTTTTTGTGGAAAGCTAACCACTTGTCAACTAATCCTTGGAACCTCTGAGAGCATAATGGAGTGGCATGTTCATTACTGAGGTTGGGAGTAATGAAACCAGTCAGAAGTAAAAGGTACAGTGTGTTTTTGTGTATCTATGTTGTGTGTTTGCATCACTGATGGATAACACCATCAGCAGCTTCTAAGTTCTGTCTAAACATTGTAATTAGTTTTGTGAGCATGTTGAACATTCCAAGGGCAAGTATTAAAATAGAAGTTATTTGTTAGACTCATGTAATGTGAATTTTAGTGATTTGAAAGGGAGAGGAGGCTCAGGAAGAAGCACTTTAGTTGTAGATGGTGCATTTCTTCCCAGATTAACATTTTAGCACCAATGTTCTAACATTCACATAGACTAAAAAATCTTTGTTTTGGACTGCAATATTCACTCCTTTACTGGCTCTACTGTAATTTTTTTTGCTTAGTTTGCTGTGAAATGTTTTAGCCTGAATATGCCAATGTTGAATGGATGAGTTGCATGAGAATAAAATGTGGGATTTTTAGGAGTTTGTAAAACATGTTACTAAAGGTACTTTGTTAGGATTTTGCCAAAATACTGTAATTTTTGACAGCCTCAGACTGTGCCCTTCAGGTTCACAGATGTCAGTGAGGTCAAATGGCTTTGGCATTTAAAGAGAAACTGGATTCACGGACAACTAGATGCTTGAAGAGTCACTGGTTTGCCATAGTATTTTATCACAGATATCTCAAATTAAGATATCTTGTCTATCCAATTTAACCAACAAGTGCTGGGTGATAGAAATAGTGATGCTGCAAATCTCTCAACAGTTTCCTTTTCCTGCAGCCCGAGCTCTCGTGGGAGCACTGATCAAACCCTGGAGTTTGCTGTAGCTCCTGTGTGTTTGGGGAGCAGTTGCTGCTGTCAGGTCAGTGCAGCTCAGCTCTGCAATCTGAGCTGCACTGGTTTGTTGTGAGCCTCCCTGTGCAGCCCTGCAGCAGGGCTGGCTTTGCTGCCACACCTCCAGTTGTTGGGGTTTTCTGTCCTTCCCCTTGACGTGTCTGTCCTTCTGAAGAGTGGTGTCACAACATGCTGTTGCTTTCACTCCCCCTTTGCTTAGGTAAAAGGTTTGAAGTGTTTTTCTCCTCCCAGCTCCCCCCAAAGAATCCTCTGATGTGACTTGACATCTCATCTTGCTGCTGCCAGACTGTCCTGTTGACCTGTTCAGTGTTCTAAGATCCCGAGTTGGCAGGAAGGAAACAGGAGGTACAATATGGGGGAATATTTTACTGTCATTTCAAGTTCTCCACACCTCACAAACAGATGGTACTGCTCAGTGTGGTGTTGTGTGTGCTTTAAGAAGCCTTGCAAAACAAGTGGCATTAATTTTGTGGCACTTAGCCTGTAGTGTTTATTATGTGCAGCTGATCAGTAATCAAAGTTTAGGCCCTGCTGCCTTAAAACTGCATTGGTCACCTGCATCCCTGAACATATTAAACGTAAAAAGGAGGAGAAAATATTGTTAATAAAATGCATGTATCTTTTTTTTATGGTCTTACAGCCTTAGGGAAAATATTTGACTGCCTAACCTATAAAGTTCTATCAACAGGAGGAGGGAGAATGTAAAGCAGTCAAAGTAACTAACTGTGATCAGATTTAACTTGGCAGTCTGGAGTTTGCTGCTGGGAGCTTTGCTCTCTGACAGGACACCGTGTATCTGTGGTGTTCCCCTCGTGTCAGTGTTCTTGGCTTGTGAATTATTCACAGGAGTTATTTTGTTAGTGCTGGTACATGACAAATGCCCAGAGAGATTTGGGTTGTAGTGTATTTTGTTGCCTAGTTTGGAAACAGGTCACGTTGTCCAAGCAGAATTCTTTCTAAATGCCCAGGGAGTGTCCTGTTGGGTGGCATTTCTGCCCAGATGCCTGAGCTGGCTGCAGGAACTGCAGTACTGGAGCAGCTGATTTCCTCACTGATTTCATGCTCAAAGTTCTGTTCCCTTTGTTCTTTGCTGGTTCCCCTCTGGCCACCTCTGGAGCTGGAGCTTTGGCAGACAGTGAAAGATTTAGGCACATGCAAAGTGTGTCATCCCCAGAGTGTGTTTTCTGAATGTATTGTTTCATCTCTCTTATTTCAGCCCTCTGAGGTCCCTGATCAGAGCAGCTCCTGGGGACTAGTTGGGTGCCTTTGCTGCTTTGTGTTGTGTTGTTGTTGCAAATAATGGATAAGACTGGGAATATCATATTTGAACAACTGCCCTGGAGGAAGTGGTGTTATCTGCAGAGGAATGGAAAGAAGAGAATGGTTGCTGAAATGAATGTTCTGGCAAGAGCACTGAAAACAAGAAGTGTTTGTTTAGAGCAATTCCTTAGGTGCTCCTTCCTGGGAGTGCCACTCCACAGTGTTGCAAACCCCTGTCTCACTGCACTGAGGTTGTAGAGAAACACCTGAACAGCAAAACCTGGTTTTGTTGCAAGGATTTCGTGCTGTCACAACTGAGAAATGGGAAATGCTAGAATGTTTTTTTTTATCATCACCTCAATTTACTATGACTGGAGGCAGAAGCATGAAAACACTTCAGTCAAAATGTGGTTCAGATGTGATGGGAAACTGCACACCCCCTTTGGAGAGAATCTCTTGATGTCTTCCTCAGTTGTCCTGCTCTGAAAACCAGGGTTTCTTCATCATGGACAAGTGTTTTGACTTTATTTTTTTTCTTTAGCTTATTTTTTTCCTTTTTTTAATGCAGATTGGCATGGCACCTTAGCTTCCCCAATATTTTGTTTGAGGCTGTTTTCAGGCACAAGAATTTAAGTGCAAATAAAATTCATTTTCTTCTCCCACTGACATTCCTGTCTCCACTGGCGTGGCTTTCTTGTGCCAACACAGTGGATTCTTAGTATCAGTTACATTTAATTGTTTGAGTACTAACTTGAGGTTGATACTGACTTGATGTTGAAGTGCAAACACTCAGACTTATCTGGAATTTTCACCCTTAAGGATTGTTTCAGCTGCTCACTGCCCTGCAGATCCTTATGGCTCAGGTTGGGGGCTGTTTCTATGTGTATATACATCAG
This sequence comes from Pseudopipra pipra, assembly GCF_036250125.1. Lineage (NCBI taxonomy): Eukaryota > Metazoa > Chordata > Aves > Passeriformes > Pipridae > Pseudopipra > Pseudopipra pipra. The sequence continues at coordinate 2,163,440 of NC_087560.1, forward strand.
TGATCACAGCTGTTCCCAGGGAGGTTGGGCTCTTCTGTTACACACAGGAAAACTGGGAAAATACTAGGAAAAAAAAATAATTTTTTACTTACTCTCTTTGTTTTCTTTCCTTCCCTCGCTGTGTATATTTGTTGATTAACTCTTACAAGCCCCTGGTTTGATTGTTTTTTTTTTTTTAAATAGGCTGTGACAAGTCTTAATTATATGCTAATTTTATGTTGTATTGTGGGCTTGTTTTTTTATTGGTTTGTTTTGGATTTGGGGGTTTTTTTTGTTCGGTTGGTTGGTTTTTTGGATTTTTTTTTTTTTTTTGGTGGGGGTGTTTTTTGGGTTGTTGGTTTGGGGTTTTGGGGTTTTTTTTCGTTTTGTTTGGTTTTTCTTTTTTAAGGAAAAGGAAACTGCTTTTAGGGAGGAGGAAAAGATAATAAACTGGCCTCTCCTGGAGAGGAGGAATGTTCACCCTGCCAGACCCAAAGCCAGCCAACCTCCACTGTGATGTCAGTCCAACAATAAAGCTGCTCCTCAGGCAGAGCTTCCCAAGTCACTTTTGGGCTTTTTGGCTTGCAAGGGGTGATCTGAGCAACGCTAAAGTTGCAGTTGAAACATTCTTTTCACAGGTGGGGCTGGTGCTTTCAGCCCCCAGTGCTGCCCCAGTGTCCTTGACTGGTGTTCACGTGGAGCTCCAGGAATGTCCCCAGTGTCATTCAGCTCCTTCCAGCCCTGGGCTCTGGGTCTGTGTGTGGCTGACTGGCTGTTGTGGCTACAAAATGTGCTACTTTTGGTTTAGTGTTTTCATGACTGTCCTAATGAAGGGCATTAAAAGGGGCTCGTGGTTCAAAAACTGTTCTAAAGGTTCTTTTTTTCTGAGGCAAATGGAATTTGGTGAGAGCTGCTCAGGGTTGCTGTAATAACTTGCACTCTGAGCTGCAGAGCTGGCTTAGGCAGCATGATAAGGAAAACTTCAGTGTTATGAGTTTTGGAAAGTTGTGTCAATTCATATTTCAGGAAATGTAAAGCTTGTAAGAAATTGTGCAGACTGGATGTTCCTTTGCCTTTTCTGGCAGTAGGGAAAGACCGCTCAGAACAGGGTCTTGAATTATTTCTCCTGAAGTTAAGGGCAAGGCATTGGTTCTTGTTTTAGTATTAAAAAAATGCACAGTTAAATCAGGTATTAAATGGTAAGCATTTTAGTTAAACTGTGTGCACACTGGTTCACGTTCTCTGAACCTCTTCGTAAGTAGGAGGGCCTGGCACTTCTTTTGCTTCTGTCCACATTTTAGCAGAATTCTTCTTCCTGTTCCTGTTGCTCTGTTATTCCAGAGTTGTCTACCTCTCTGCTTTTTTCCCCTTAGATTTCTGTGTAGTGTTCTCAAAGAAAAACAATCCAGTTTATATGACTCTGGAAATTATCTTGGTAATCAGGACATGTCTTTTCAGTCAACTCTGTTATCTGAAGAATTTTCTGATTTTTCTTACATCTCTGAGCTCTGGCTTCTGGAGAAAACCTGTTTCCTGAGAATAGGAAAGAGTTGTGAGAGAGCTTCAGTTTAAATATTCTTTTCTACTGAAGATTTTTTTCTTGTGTGTGCTTTCCATACTTCAAATAAATAGATGAGCATTCCTGGCTGGTTCATTTTAGAATGTGTCAGAAGCTGTTATCTTGGTACACCAATGGATGAGAAGTTAGTTGTCTTTTGAAAATGTATAAAGAAATACTGAGCTCAAAACACCTGCTTTGACAAATTAAATAAATGAACAAGATGCATTTTATAGATAAGGGGAGACAGATGGAAAGCTTAAACATTTTAGTGGTAATGAAATAATAGAATCCAAAGGTATAAGGAGCCAACAAGTAATGCTGGAATTATAGTACCAAGTTATTACACATAGTGTATAGTGAAAATATTGGTTTTATATCATCACTGCTTATATTATCATTGCAACAAAGCTCTTTTCCTGGAACCTGAGGTGTATAGGAACTGGAAATGCAGCCACCAGAAGGAAATGTAGAACAGCTCCCAGTGTTCAGAAGGTTGTTGAGTGTGATATTTGAAATAGTTGAAAGGAGTTACTCACGTGACTCTGTGATTTGTAGGGTCCTTCCATCGAGGGTCCTTTAAAGAAAGATCTTATTTAGATAAGAGATGGGAACAGAGTTGAAGTTGTTCTTTCTTGGCTTGGAGTGTTCACCATTATATTGAAAAGCTTCTGCCTGAAATTACGTGAGGTAAAGAAGAATTAGTGGAGTTTAATGCTCAGGACCTCTGAGGTTTCCAAACCATGGGAGTGCCCCATGCTTGCTCCCTTGGAGCCTTGCAGAGCAAACCTTGCCATGGGCCCAGAGCTCTGTGGCAGCTGGGCTTTGGTTGCTGTCCAGGGCCTGGGTTCTGTGCCTGCCTTAGCTGTGTGTGAGCAGCCAGCTGAGGAGGGCTCAGCTCTGCAAACTCCCTCTGCAGCTCAGGATTTTTTCCATATTTCAGCAACTGTTCTTTTGGTGGGTGGGAACTTCACAAACAGCTGCTGTGAGCAGAGCCTTAAAAGGTCTTGGGAAACTCTGAGGAAACTCTAAACCTAGAACAGACCCTGCATTGCAGCCATGGGTGTTGTTGGTCATCAAAACATGCATTCCCTGCCTGGGTAAACAAACAAGTATAGGCTTTTGTAAGGTTCTTGCAAGAAAGCTCAGTGTAAATTGAGGAAGAGGTGGCTTTTGTTTACTTGGGATCTTGATTTTATTTTGCAGTTGGGCATTTGAAAATGCTACCACCTCAAAAATCCAGTATGCAATTTAATAAGCAATTATGCAAAACAAAGAAAGCTTCCTGTTAAGCAGTTATGTGTGCAGGTGTTGTGTGATGAGTTTTCTGTTTGAATAATTTTGTCTTTCACCAAGTGATTAGATATCTCTGATTTTGAACTGGATTATTAAATACCAGACTGAATTTTAATTGCTTATGTGCACTTCAGAGGAGCTGGTTCCAGAAGGTGCTCTCATCACTGGGATGTACATTGGCATCCTGTTTGTCTTTCTCCTGTGATGCTGTTACTATTCCCTGTTGCCAGAATATCTGAAACAAAATTCCTCCCCCCCCCCCTCTTTTGCTTGGGAACTGAGGAGAACTATTCTAGGTGACAAGAAGAGTAGAAGAAGTGTTGGTTTACTAGGGAAAGGTAAGTAGATAATACAGTGATGATGACATGACTCTCTTGGACTTTGGGACCGAAAGATTTGGGGAAGAATTAGCAACAAAGCCTGTTGGATTACAGCCTGGGGAGGAGGAAATGATCACTACAGTAAACTGGAAAATATCCTCCAGTATAGGACACAGTGAAGAGCTTGCTGACTATAAATGCTGTGTCATGGGCAGCCTGTTGCCTTCAGTAGCTGAGTTCTTGATCTTAATGCATTTGCATGTGCAGTGTCTTGGAAGTGCAGTGAGTGCTGAGGTGTGGAGGACCTGGCACACTGCTCTGCACTGCTACTGCAGCCCCAGTGCCCACGGGGGCCTTGCTGGCATTCCAGAGGTGGGCCACTCCTCTTGACCTTCCCTGCATTCCTGGAGTTCTAGTGGCAATGTCAAACCAGAAAACTGGCTGCCAAGTGCTCAGCAGTGATGTGTTAAAGCCCTGGCATGAGGTGGCCTGTGTAGAGTAAAAATCAAGGAGGTGTAAGTCTCTGAGTTGAAGAAAAATGTTGCTGAGCAGCAGATGAACACTCATCCAGCAGTGTAACTTCAGCTGGTGTTGCCTGGGTGTACTGAGAGCTTGTTGCAGCCAGGAAGCTTAAAAGTGCTTGCTTTTCTTAAGCTCACATTGCTTAAGATTGATCTGCTTGATTTTTCTTCAAAGGTGAGTTGTTGCTTTTGGCTTCTGCAAATCTGTGACTGTGTGATTGATCAGAGCCCAGACAGGGCACTCTGGGAAGAGCTGAAAGCTCCATCTCCTGCCCAGCCCTGCTTATCTCTTGCTCTGCCTGTTGCAGTTCCAGCTCCCTGGGTTACCCAGCACTGTGACATCCCTCTGGCCACAACATTTCCTTGCTCCATGTGCCAGACACTCTCTTCATGCTTTTATTGCATGGCTGTTCACACACATCCAGCCATGGGACAGGATGAAGGCACCTTAGAGTTCCAGCAGGGGATCAGACTGAGTGCAATTATCTGTGCATTCCACAGGAAATGGGAGCACAGGCTAGGGTACTCTCTTGGGCATTTAGGTGGTTTTTTTTCTGTGAAGTAAAGTACTTCCAGTCATGCTGCTTTTGCTTTAAGCTCAGTCAAATATTTAGAGTTCATATGAGTGGTGTCAGCAAGGTAACATGCTCTCTTAAGAGGTGGCCAGAAAAGTAAATAGAAAAAAAAACTCCCAAAGCTGTATTAGTGCTGTGGAAAACCAATATACATGATTTCTGACAAGAGAGTTTTGCATTGATTGTGTAAAAATGGTGTAGTCAAATTTCACTGACATTTTTGCACTTCTCCCAATGTTTCTACTGCTTGAGCTTTGATGCTGCACTTTCAAGGTGACTAATGTGGTGATGTGCAGTGTATGAAGATAGAAGTGTGAAGGTCTGTTGGACTGAAGGTGCATGGCTGTCAGTGGTTGAGCTGAATGAGAAAAAGGAGGAAGAAATAGGTGTCTGCAGCCTTTTCTTCCTTATTGGAAGTACTGAGGGATCTAAGCCAGTCTTCAGATGGAAAACCTATTGGGATTTACATTTATTCAGTTTACATCCAGTGAGAGGTGCTCCCCTTAGTTTTTAACTGTTCACTTTGACTCTTGCAAACCATTTGGGGATCTTACTGAGAGTCTCTCTTCCTCCAGGGAATGTGGTTAAAAGAAAGGTGTCTGCAAACTTGTCAGTACAGATTTGTCACTGTCAGGCTCCATCTGAATCTTGATCTCATTACTGTGAGCTTCTGTTTGTTTTAGCAGGAGTTCAGCCACATTTCCATTTATGCAGAGGGAAAAGAAAAAAACACCTGCATTTTCCTTGCTGTTGTTGCTCTAATGTAAAACCTTTAATTGCTGAAGTTACTTGGATTGTCTTGGAACAAGAATTTTGTTTGAGGTGAATTAAGTGGAAGGAGAGATGCTGAGGTGTCTCAGTCTCAGTTGGATGCTTTCACTCTGTTAATGCTGCAGGTGCCTGTGAAACCTCTTCCTCTACAGACCCCTGCAACTGTTGTGGTCCTGGCTGTTGCCTTCAGTGTCCCCTATTGCTTCCACATGCAGCACACTCAGCTTGTTCATCATCTGGGTGCTCTCAGCTTTCTCTTTTTTGCAGCCTCAATGTCCTGGCTTGGCTTCTTGCCTGATTGCTGCAGAAGGCTTCTGAGGGAACAACTTCAGAAAGGTCAAGTTTCCTTAGTATGACAACTGACATTTTTTGTCGCTTTCAGTGGTTTCTTTTTTTCTCTTTTCCATTTTCAAATATTGTAAACTCTTCTCTGTGCCCGGTGTGATTTTTCTGTCGTTGGATTTGGTAGTAATTAAAGGTGTCCTGCACGTGGTTTAGATCAGTTCTTCTCTGGGGACCTAAACATGGTTAGGATTTGCTTAACCCTGCTAACATTCCTTTAGCTACAAGTGAGAGGCTGTGTTCCTTCCCACTGCATCCAGGGGAGGCTGGTTCAGCTGGGAGTCTGAGCTCTGAGCGTGGCTCAGCAAGTGGGTGACTTGAATATTGGAGAGCTGGGCAGGGGCTGTGGTGAGGAGGCAGGTAAAGCTGTAGCTCTGGGGGGGATTCACTTGCATAAGTTGTTTTTGAGAGCCACAAACGGTGGTTTCCTGGTTGTTCAGCCCCCTGTGGTTGCTCTGCCGTTCTCGGGCTTCTTATCATCCAATGTGAAAGCCACAGACAGTCTTTTCATGAGCACTGTGTGGGAGGAGGAATTGCTGCCAAATTCTTCTCGGTATCTTTCCCCTTCAGCCTGCTGTTTTCTACCCTTTGGCCTCCAGGTTGCACATTCATTGCTGGTCCTTTTAAATGCTGTATATTTGCTTTGGAAAGGGCACTGTTGTGCCTCTCCATACCCAGGGAATGGAGGCAGCTGAACCAATCTGAAAGTACTGAGGTCTGTGTGAGGCTGGCAAAGATTTCATAGCCTGGGTGCACAAAAGAAATGCTCAGTTCTGATCCTCTTCCTTTTGTGGTTTGTGTGGGTTGTTGCCCTTTCAAGGGTGAAGGGTTTGGAAACCACAGGACTTAGCTGTGACCTGGGAGTCCCTGAGAGTGTGGTGTCCCTGTTTCTGTCTCAGCCTGGTGTGCAAAGGCTCTTCACTGACAGGGACAGCAATTAATGTCTTCCCATCTTAAACTGAGGAATTAGTGCAGGCACCTTTGAGAGCTGAAAAGTGTGACAAACAAGATGTCCAAGTCCTGCCATGTGATGACTGAATTTTATATCTCTATAAAGCTTAACCTAGTCCACATGAACTTTCCATTAGGACTTGCATGTTTACTCTTAACAGCTCTTTGAACACATGCATTGCCTTTTAGACTTAAACAGTGTAACCTGAGATGGGAGCTGTAGTGCAGCAGCTAAATATATCCTCACAGCATAGCACACAGGCCCAGCATTCAGAAATGAGTTTTTGAAAATAAGGAGGACTTTGATATTTTTTTTATAACCACAGCACGTAAACAGTTATTTTTCATGTGGTAGTGTAATTTAATTTTAATTTATTCACGTGCTCTCCAGAGATACTGTTAGGGGCATAGGAGTTAGTATAATGAAGTTAATGTGGAGCAAATCAATTTAGGCTAAATGGTGATGTTTAGTTTGTGGAGGCTATGTATTTGCTTAAGGAACAGGGTGTCAGAGTTGAAGCTGTAGGCTACCATAAGATGGAAAAAAATCTATTCAATTTGATGGCAAAAATGGTTGAAATTTTTCTGAAGTTTCTACAGTGTTAATTGAATGTTAATGGAGAAATACATAGTTAGTGAGGATTTCTGTAAAGTTATTGCATGGAATGTTACATGCTGATTAAGCAGTTCAGTTTTGTCCAGTCATAAGAAATGTGGAATGGGGTAGAAGTAATGGCATAAGAAAACCTAAGTGGCTGCAATTGAATTTCATGCATTTTTATAGTACATAAGTGCTGAAATGAGAGACACTGGTGTTTGGCCTCTGCTCTTGGTTGAATTTTAACTATTAACGTTCTACTATTTGAAAGTTCTATTTGAACTGGTGGTGTGTTCCAGAAGTCAGAAAATTACCTGACTTAGCTGGATTTTGCTTGATTTTTAAACCCCAGCACTTTCCATGTAGGATTCTCCTGACTCTGAGCGTGTTACAGGCAGTGAGAGATCCACAGCTGGAAAACAAGAAGCAGTTTTGCAAACTGCATTTTGCAGGTGGGGCTGGATGAGTGTGTCCAGAGCATAAATGGCTTTAGGTGGTTGGACAGCAAAGCTTTTACACTGGACTGGATTTTTCTGCTCTGCAGATGCACTTGGATATGTTGGTTGAAAACTAATGCTCCAAGAGTGGACTTGGATGTGAAGCTTTTCCAGATGGTTCTGGCCAAGTTACAGGTGTCTGTAAGAAATACTGGGCTGACATAAGAAATGGTGTCATCTCTGTGGGGCAGCAAATAGGAAAGGAATAGGGTGCCAGCTTCCTCTTATGGCATGTGGAAGTTTGTTTTTGATTTTCCATTCAATAAGGAAATAAAGCTGTTTGTAGTCAAGGTCATTTGTCAGGTAGGCTGGAAATGATGCAGATAAACAGTTGAATGTAGTGAAGAACATTTTAAAAGTTAAGTTTCACTGACTGGGGACAGCTAGAAGTGGTAAACAGGTGTCAGATTTGGAAAGCTCACTGTGTAGAGAGCTGATGTAAAGCCATGCTGGTTGACTCTTTTGCTTCCTGGTTGTTCCTGTGAAGTACTGTGATTTCTCTTGGGGAATGCTAGGGGAGAATCAGCGAGGTTTGGTTCATTACCTGTAAGCTCCTGCACTTTCCAAGAGTTTTTGCCTTTCCAGAAACTCTGTGCCTGTAGCTGAGCTGGTATTTCATGGCCTAGATTTTAGTGGTTTTCTGCCTTTTCGTGGTTTAACAACTGTGTCAGTGCTGTCCTGGTTTGGATCCTGGTTTACCTTTCCTTCCACTTGGCTGGGCTGTCATTTAGACAGAAAGAAAACATGCCTGAAGTGGATAATAGTGCTAAAAAATGTGCATATTCACCTTTCTCCTGTTCGTTTTGGAAATTCCATTTTTAAAGGCTTGGCTTAGGCTGGATCAAGCAAGGCAACAGAAATCCCTGTAACAAACCTACCCTGGGCTCATAAGCCCTTGCACTCATAAGAAAGAGTGCAAGGTCAAACACTGGGTGCCAGAGTACATGTGAAGGAATCTGTGCAGTTGTTGGAAAGGTTTCAAAATGGGATGTGATGCTGAGAATAATTAGCAGTCCTAAAATATTGTTTTCAGCGGTGACTTGTTTACTTATCAGTGATGATGGTCAACAAAAATAGGAAATAACTGCAAAGTATGACCTAAAATCATTGTGTTCCTAAGGCAGAGGAAAATTCTGGCCTGCTCCCTGTCCAGAATGACCCTCTGGGTCAGAAAACCCTGGGGTTTTTTCCCCCCATCTCTAAGAAAATATTGTTTGACCAGAAACAGTTGTGTGGTGCATCCAGACTTAAGCTGATAAGTGAAAGACACCATATATACTGGTTGAAAATACCCTGTTTTTTCAGAAGTACTTTTGTAAGAAAAATACCTTTTGCCACAGTTTGATTTAAGAAAAAGGAACACCCTCCCCCAAAGTCACAGCAAAAAAAAAAGTTCTTAATTGAAAAACTATTTGCAAGGGTTAAGTCAGTCTTTATTCCAATCTAACATCATAGATTCCTTAGAAACAAATTTGAGAGAGATATCAGGATGCCTGGTTATTTAGTAGAAGAAATCAAATTTCTAGTTATCTTTAGCAGGTATAGAGTCAGTAATTATCTTGGATTTGCTACTTCTGTTTTTAAAATTTGATTACTTGGTAACATTCTGACTTAAGTATTGTCTAAAATCTTAGTTTTAGTTGTAGAAGTCATAGAATAACATAGAATAACAACTGTTTTGAGTATAATTCACATTTGCAGCTTGTGTGGGAAGGTGAATTCCACGGGAGACTGAGTTATGTGGTCCACTGACCTTCTCTGCAAACCATCTCATTATTGGAGGTTTCTCGTTGTGTGAATATTCAGTTTGGAGCAGGGACCTTTTGAAAATTTATGTTTCAGAGTTCCTAAGCACAGAAACGTGGGTTTTTGTTCTCTGGGCTAGGTTCAGGTGCTGTGTTGGCAGTGTCACCCCTGCAGTGCGCCGGGACAAGGTCACAGCTGGATTTGTGTGACTGGAACGTGCTCTGGTTGTTGACAGTGTCTCCTCACTCTCAACATCATATTGCTGTGCACAAAGCCCTGGTGGAATAAAGCCCTGGAATTCCAGTGCAGGTTTTTCAGGAGAGCTGGATTGAAGCAGGGCTTTCACAACCCCAAAGGAAGCCGTGGAGGTGGAACGTAACCTCAGGATTTGTGTGCTGGTGTCACTCACTGGGAGTGCTCAGCCTTTTCCTGCACTAGGTGGAATTGCTGTCCCTCACAGGGCAGTTTGGGGCCTTGGCATCTCTGCTGGAATTGTCACTTTTAAAGGCTTCCCAGCTGTGTGCTCAGGGGGGTGACTGCATTCAGGGAACAGGGAAAATGGACCCTGGGGCAGAAACCACGGCTCGGTTTTGGGACCAGTGGCAAAGCTGGGAGTGCTTGTAAATAAATCCCTGTGGAGAATGGGAGGCTCCTTGGAAGGTGTCCTGAAACTTGGTTGTTCCAAAGGAGTGCCTGGTGGGCGGAATTGGAAAGCTGTTGTGGAGCAGTTGCTGCTGGAAATGGAAGTTAAGGGGGAAAAAACTCCTTTGCAACTTGAAGAGGAAAACTTCAGGGAAATTGGGCTTTGAGTAGAGAGCACAGAAGTCTCTGGGAGAATGATAAGATGTGGACAATATTGATAGCTGTTGTTGTCATTACCATCATCATCATCATCTCAACTGTGTCTTCATGAGTTAAGGAAGAAACTCAGATCAATTGAAGGTGCCTGTGAATCTTCAGTCTCTCCACTTCAAACCTGCTGCATTTTCAGTGCATTTACTGCTGTTTAAAGCAAAACTATTTTCATTACTGAAATGTTAACTAACTTTACTTGTTGCCTTAAGACACTCCTGCCATTAATTACTCACAAGCACAGCTCACCACTTGCACAGTGCCTCTTGACTTTGAAGAAAGCTCCTGTGTTTTTGTGAGGGTATATTTGGCTCTCTTGTAGTGAAAACCCCCCAAATTGCCAAGGTCCTGTTTTGTTTGTTTGTTTGTTTGTTTTAAATGGCCTTCTTTGCAACTCCCTCCATCTCTGAAACTCCTAAGAGTATCTCTTTTATTGTCTCAGAACTGTAATTTTTGGGCAGGTGAGCATGGCTGGGTGTCCCTTTCTTCCCTGGAGCCTGATTTGTGTGAGGGTTTTGTGCAGCAAGTGACCTCTCAGTTCAACTGAACCACAGCTGTCAGGGTTGGAAGGTTCCTCAGATATATTTCCCTGCAGATATAATTATTATTGTTATGCATTTTATGTTGTCTTGATTTTGTTGCAAATTGCATCCATTTGTTTTACAAGTCCACTTGGTAAGAGTTGTACAGCAACCTTAAACACACTTCTTTGTGCAGAGGAATTTGCTCTCAGCTCTTTTGTTTAATGTGCCAGTTACTCATCAGATGACTTCTTTTGTTTTCCCGTTTGCTCAATGTCCTCCCTGCTGCCTGGGTCACAAACAGGATTGTAAAGATTATACCCATTATACACATTATATACATTACACCAGTATGTCTACTGAAAGTCACTGAAGAAAGAAATGAAACCTTCACTTCTGGTTTCTCATGCTCTCTCTTTTTTTTTTTTTTTTTTGCTGCTTTCCCTGTGACTAGAATTTCAGTATCATCATTTAATTGAAGTAATTCAGTCACTTCAGGCGTGTGTGTCCTTTGGACAGAAGGCATAAAAGCTCAGACAGAGACTGTCCATCACGAGGCTTTTTTACTTCCCCAACTATGATTGCTGTGAAAAAAAAAAGATCTTTTCTGCCACCTGGATTTCTTGAGCCTTCATTTCTGGGTCCATGTCCTCAGGGGCTTTTGCAGTGAGAGAATACTCTCCATCTGCACAGATTATTGTGCACTGGCAAAGACAGGAGGAGGTAGAACACAGTGCCAGAAGAGATGAGCCTTTCTCAATTGCACTGGGGAAATTCTGGGCAGTTTTGGAGGTTTCTTCAGGTTTAAGATACTGTATCCTTGGGTTTTTTTCCCTGGGAGAGACACCTCCCCCTCCAGCAATTCAGAAATATTTCAGAAGAATTGGATATTCTGGAAGTGATTATTTTACATGGCTAAAACTTTGTTCCTCAGCCCATTGTCTGTGTTTCTGGAAGCTACACTAATGCCATGCTGCATTTAATCTTCTATTTAATCCTAGAGTTGTAATTCTAAACACAAGACTTGATTGCCATCTTCACACCCTCAGACTGATGTGTCCCCTGTTGCTTTCTCACCAGGAAAAGCTTCCCCTCCCAAATATTTGCCAGTTGCAAGTTCAGGGCACCCTGCCAAGTGGTGAATATGTGAACCAGAAGTGAGGTTCTTCCCACATGCTGTTCCCCATGCCAGTCCAGAAAGAGGGTTTGGCATTGGATGTTCTTGGCCAGAATTGCTTCCAAAAGCTTGCTGTCCATCTGTCCCTCCAGCTGAGTGCTGTCCAAGGCGCCAGCAACACACAGTTGTGGGAGCCTTGAGTGTTAATCATTCATGAGAGCAGCTGGAGTGAAAGTCAATCCAGAAAACAGCTCTGAGTTGGGCTGCTCTGAGTTTCCAGCCGAGTCAGGAGCGTTGCTGCTCCAGTGTAGTGTGACACAAGTGGAATCTGTCACTGAAAAACATAATGAGGAGCACTTGGAAGTGGTTATGATAAAAATCCATGTAATACCTAAACCACAGATTTAGAAACACGGCAGTGAAGATGTGAGTTGAATGCAGACAGTGTCACTTGGCCTGTTGACCTGCTGAATGCTCCCTCCCCAAATACAGCTGTGTTCTGTCACCCTGCTCACTTCCCCTGCTCCCCCAGAATGGCTCGGGCACGACACTCTGCTGATCATTTCCCTCACGTTGGTTCACACATCCCTGTGATCTGGGACCCAAACCAGCATTCCCAAGCAGGTGTTTTAGTTGTTGCATTCCACAATCAGTTGTGTTCTTGGTAGACTCTTGTGTTTTAATTTCGAGTTCTGTGCCTTCTGAGAGCCAAAGCTGTCAGGGCAAAAGTGTCAGACCTCTGTGTCTCTGCTCCCTGGGTCCAGGCTGGGCTGGTGCAGTGCAGACCTTCAGATCTGAGTGTTCCACAGCAGCTTCACTGCTCATTAACCTGAGCAGACCTGGGTGAGCTGCTGCTCCTCTCCTGTGACATAATTCACATATCCAGGACGGTGAGGTCACTTGTCACCTCCGTGCTAACTTGAGCCAATAAAACCAGAAGTGCAGAGTTGACGTAGGTCATGATTATCAAATTGTGCTTTTAGTGCAAATTCTGAATGTGGTGCTTTGGATTTTTGGCAGAGAGTGGGGTAAAAAGGTTATGGAGTGTTACATGCAGTAACTCAGGGTCCCAAATACGTTGCACGTGTTTCAAGAAGCCTGATCTAAGGTTTGGGTTGTGTTCATCTGCCTCGATAAATGTATTTTTCTGCCTAAAAGTTGAATTTGGGCTCTGTATACTTGAAGAATTAGTACACAGGAAACATGTTTATTCTGAAGTGAGACTTTGGGATGAAAACCAGAGAGGTTTTAGCAGAGCTGTTAAGACAACTCAGCTGAGTTACAACAGTAATTTCTCCTTTCAAAATCTGGAAGCAATAAACACTTGAGATGTGCTTTCTGAATGCAGTGGAATCAATCCCTTGGGCAGACATTGTAAGAAAAAAATTCTGGAATTAACTTTAGGTATCAACTCTGTGAGACTGTGAAAATACTGAAATGTGATCTGCAGGCTGGAGCTAAGAATGCAGTGTTTTACCTCTTCCTTTTAAAGGCTTCATTCCCTGCTCACTGGTGTCACAGTGACCTGTTTCAAAAAGACCAGATAGGAAAATTGCTTGATTTACTTTTTTGGCTTCAACTCCGGGACAGTGAATGGAAAATTAGTGAAAATATCTCTTTCTTGGGTCTCAGTTATTGAAAGTGTTAGAAGTCAGTCCATTTTTTCCCTACAAACAGTTTGACTTGTTGCTGACATGCTGACAGTGTGGAGGGGCTGTGTTTGGGGAGTGTGTTTCGGTGTTGTTGGTTTTTTTTTTTTTGGTTTTTTGTTGTGTTTTTTTTGGTTTTTTGTTTTTTTTTTTTTTTTTTTTTTTTTTTTGTTTGTTTTTTTGGGGGGAGATTGTTTGGTTTGGGGTTTTTTTTGTTTGTTTTGTTTTTTTTAAGCCATGAAACCCTCCAGCTGTAGAGTGGTAACAACTTTAACTGCGTTTCTCCATCTGCAGCAGCACCGTGGCAGCTCTGCAGTCACCTTCAACGCCTGAAACCAGCCCTGAGTGACTGGATTGTTGAGCACTTCAAGCTTTTTGCAGTATTTAAGTAGCTCAGTTGACAGCACTTTGATAAAGTGCCTCGGGGTGGGGGACACCTGATTTAAGTTTCTTCCCAGCAATGTTCTGGAAGTCAGGGCTGGTGTGTGGAGCAGACTCACAGGAGTGAACTTCAAGGTGAACCCTGGCGAGGCAGGAGATTGGAAACCAAAATACCTCCAGTGTGGAGGGTGAATGAAAGGACGTTGTTTGGGGTTAAACCATCTGTGTACACACTTGGAGGTCTGAGTTCAAGACCATTTCAGTGCAGAAGTGTGATGGAGTTTTGCCTTCTCCTCAGCCTATTGAATAAATATATAATATTTATATAAAAAACCTTGATCTAAGATCACCACATATCTAGAAGTAGTGAAAGCATCTTGAAAAGGGTTATTTTGTGTTCTCCACCATAACTCAGGCCCTGTCTCAGCCCAGAAACATGTGCTGGGAAAGCTTGGTCTGTCAAGAGAAGACATCTCTCATCTCTCTTGCATTTACTGGGAGGGGGGAACGAGAAGGACATCGAGCTTCTCGTATTTCTGATTTCCATTCAGAGAACTAACAGCATGTATATCTTAGGTCTGTGTTTTTCAGCACTGCCTCTCCTTCTTCCCCCTTTTAAATAGCCATTCCAGGCAGTGTTCTCCCCCAGGACACAATAAGTGCTGTTCAACCTGTCTGTGAACACTGCAAAGCATCATTTCTGTTCTTTGGGGGACTTGAAGGGAAGCAATTAAAATGACAGGAAGTGCTTGGGACTGAAAGATTTATGTCTGTGGGAAGATCTTATGAAATTCAAAGCGTATTTTAATGAGAAAGAATTGATTTGGCAGCTGCATAGTTAAAGATGTGCTGTTTCTCTCCGAGACGTTAAATTAACGTCCTCCAAGACAGATCAGGCAGAAGGAGAACTGCTTTGTGCAGATCTGGTAGAGTGTATAGCAGTGATGTGTACACTCTGAAGATATACTAAATTCTCAGTCACTGAGGAACTCTAAGAAGTAGCAGTGATTAAAGCTGCCTTTTAAATTCCCCCTCCCACAGTTGCATCGGAAGACTTTTACCTCCTGCAAGAAAACAAGTGCAGGAGGCAGACACTCAGCTCCTTAATCCATTTAATGTGTCTTCACTCACTTGCAGAAATGGCTGTCACTTGGAGAGGGAAGTGTATCGAAGGTAATTTAAAAATCATGGTTTGTTAAGGTTGAAATGCTGTGTCTGAGGCTCGATACCAAGTCTCTGTGCTGGGAACGTGACCTCCGAGCTTACAGGAAAATCACCAAGTAGTGCCTTGGCCTTGCCTGCCCCAGGAATGATTCACTGGATGTTCTCCACGTTTTCTGAAGTTATTCTGAAGTTGTCTTTTCCTTACTGCTGGTGGGATTTTTCCAGCTGGGGTGTGTTTGGATGTAACAGATTTCCTCCCGTTGGGATCTCCTTGCCTGTGCTGAGCACGCTGAGGGTGCTGCCCTGAGGGGATGGGGTGTGGGAACACCTGAACCCATCAGAAGCTCTGCAAGGAGGCCGTGTGTGTTGGCATGTCTGAAGGGACAGTAACACCCCTGCACACCTGTGTGTGTGTGGAGTTGGCCCAGAACCACTTCCCTCCACGTCTCAGTGTAGCTGCATTTTCTTTGGTGACCAGCTTTGGTTCCGAGGAGGTCTGGTGCTGGTGCTGTTGGTTTGGAGATTCCCTGGAATGCACAAGGCCTGCTCCATCCAGGGTTTGTTGGCATGATAACAGAAAGGACTTTAAGTTTGTTTTGGGGAATTCTGGTTTGAGTTCTAAATACTTTCTCACTCCACACATCAGAAATTTATATGCTAACATGAACTTTGGATATTTAGTGTATTTGTGATTCAGTGTGTTTCTCACTGGCAGGGTAGTTAAAGTGTTGCCTAAGTTAAGTGTTTAATAACTTAAGTGTTTAATAACTTTCCTTATCAGAAGATAAGGAGGTTTTACAAACCAGTGCTCTTTAAAAAGAATCACTTCGGTCTAGTGAAGCAGTGAGGATAATATAAAAGTGGAAAATCCAGGTTTTATGTCTGTTGAAGCTGGGTTTCCAACACTCTGTATCTGGAGTCTCTGAACCATTACTATACCAACCCTTTGGATGCAAATAGGAGCAGCCCAGCTTTCGAGGAATGTGTGTGGAAAGTTGGCAAAGTTCCCGTGAGTCATGCCAGGGAAGTAAATTGTGTGCTTTGTCTGCTGCAGTGTGAAGGGGCTGGAGGTCTGTTGGGAACAGATTTAGCTGGCAAACTTCATTTTAACTATAAACAGCTTGAGTATTACCCCATTAGAGTGGCAGGTGTCCTGTCCTGGTAACACACTCTGAAGAAATTGGACCAACAGCAAAGCCTTGTGCTGTTTTGTTGTGGGGTTTTTTTCCTTTTCTTTTATTCTCTCTCTTTCACCTGTCCATTAAAAGATTTCTTTTATTATTTTATTGCCTGTTCAGCTCATGCAGCAACCCTGGACAGGAAATCTCAACTCCCAACACCCACACTGCTGATGACTTTATCAGCAGGTATTTAGCCAGGATTGGATGAGGAATTGCATGTCAGCATTGGAAGTAGAAGTATTTACATTGCAGACAGCCTCATAATTTGATTGGAACCTTGTGGGATCTCTTTCAAGTGGCATACTTAAATTAGAATTGGCATTGCAATAAGTTTTTTGTTTCAGGCAGCTTAACTGTTAGTACGTGTAATCAGGTGCCCTTGTTACCCTTCCTGCAAGGATTTTAATGTAAGACCTGGATCTGGTTATAGTTTTATTTTATATGGGGTTAAAATCTACCAAGTAGATAGTCAAGCTATTTAAAATGTTCTTGTTAATGTATTTTATTACATGGAAATGGTAGCCATTGTGATAGACAGTCATTTTAATTGCTAAGACTTCGGGTTTTTTCTAAAATGCCTTGTGCTGTAAATTCCTTTTTGGTCTAACTATAAGCCTAGCCTATTTGGTTTGGGGTTTTTTTGGTGAAAATGAAGGTTGGATATACTTTCCTGGAGAGTGAAGCTTGACTGGGGATTGGGAGCGGGGCCAGTGTTCTGTCATGGATTGATGTGCCTTTTTGGAGAAGTAGTTTGAAGGGAAAGGTGAATCCACTCTAGAAGATGCTTATTGAGGAGAAATGTTTGAGGCCTCAGTGATTCATGACTTAAAAACAAAGAGCAAGTTCTCATATTACTGTTTTTATGGTAGTTGCTTATGACAGCTGAATTCACACTTTCTCGTAAATATGATGCAGAATTTACTGGTTTTATTTATATTGCCCTGGGAGGGCAGAGGCTCAATAGTTGCCACTGAACCAGGGAATCTTTGCAATAGATTGCTGAATAAGTGATGCTGTAATGTGTGTCAGTGTAAATGGATGAGAAATCTGATTAATTTTGGCTGGAGTGCAAGGTCATATTTATATATTCTGAGTGCACAGGATCACAGCATCCTCAGAAAATAGACCCTGTGCTGGGGAATTTGTGATGCTGTGGAGTTGTGTTCATGGCTCAGCAGAGAACTGCAACTGTCCTAAGGTTGTTTCCATGAAAAATAGTTTATTGTCTTGTTTACATTGGTTAAACTGCTTGCAGATTGTCTGCTTGGAAATAAGGGATAATGCTAATGTGGATTCCAAATTCTGAAAGGTCAGAAGCGTGAATGGTACCCCAGTGAGGAAAGTACCATGTCCTTATTTTTAGGGACCTGTTGTTTCAATTACTGTGTGTTGTATTCCATGATGGTATCTGATGTATTTAGCTCTGTTTTTAAAGGACTTACTCTCTGCTCAAATCCAGGGCTAGAGATTTTTGTAATACATGAAGCCCCAAACTTACTTTCTCTCATCAGAGGAAAGGCTTTGCAATTTGGTACCAAGAACACAGACTGTTCTGGGCAAACATGTTTTAAAGAACTTACCAAGGGTGGCTGAATGTGAATATTTGCTGGAGCTTTTTCTGTAGTAGTATCAGTAATAGCAATAATAGTAATAAAATTGAAGCAAGTTACTATTTAACCGTCTTTGCCCACCTTGAAAGGAGTAATAATTTACATTAAACAACATTCTGTCCTTCTACTAGACAACAAAATTGGAACCTTTTGTTTTAAACTTCCTGAGAGGAAGCTGGGGTTCAGAGTAAAGTTTGAGTAATAACTGCTCCTTTATGGAAAACTATCGACTGCTCTTGGAGAGCCCCGAACAGGAGGCAAGGAGTGTTTGCCTGACAAAAGGTTCATGTTCAGGGAAACAGATGAATATTATTCACAAAAAGTTGGCTCAGCAGCACAATGTGAGAGATGAGATTTACATAATTGTGAAATTTCAGCAGTGTAGTTGACTTTAAATGATCACAATGGGCACTTGATTCCTGCTCTACACAAACACGAAGCCTGGAGAAGAACTTAATGCCAGACTTTGCTCCTGTGTTGCAGAATTTACTTGTTGTGCCTTTTCAGTTCTCCCCAAAACCATAATCCCAGATGTGCAGGTGGTTGTGAGGAATGGCAAACAGAAGCTGCAAAGCAGTAGTTCAGATCTGATGAGAGTGAGCAGGAGTGGATCCCTGGGGGCTGGGAGCTGAGTCTTGGCAGCTCAGTGCAGGGATGAGCTCCCACCATCTGTGAGGTACAGAGGAGGTCTGGCCTGAACACCACTTTGATAAACCTCCCAGTTTTGTTCCAACTGTGAGGGAAGAATTGCATTTGAGAGCATAGTTTCACCTGAGGGATAGTCAAATTTGGCTAAATGCTGAATAACTCGTGCCAGGAGGTGAATTCTGCTCATTTATGAAGTAGCCTTGAGGAAAGTAATAGAGACAGATAAGGAGGAAGCAGGGTTTGACAGAAGTCACAGGGCACAGGACATCTAAATTAGTACCTGAAATGGCCATTCAATACCTTTATTATGTGCAGGGAACATAAAGTTTTGAAGCATGGAACTACATCACAGAACTAAATTTCCTAATGTCTTGGGTGGGGGAGGAACAATCCACCTGTTTATAGCTTTAAAATATCAAGCAATTGGCAGATTCATTTGGCAGGGGTGATACAGCAATGTGGTGATGAATGCCAACAGGATTAAAACCTAGGAATCCATTCTCTGTAATGCACTATGTATTTGGATTCGGTTCTGGTTTTGACAGCAATGCTTGGGAAACAGCAACAAAAACAAACCACACAATCCAAAAAGCATAAACAAACAAACAAAACCACCCCACAAAACACGGCATGGGCAAAACACATGATAAACCCAAGGGAAATATGTGGAGGGGAACATCTTCCACATTCAGGAAACGTATGATGAGAGGATGCTGGAATTTATCCTTTTGGTCTCAGTGAGCCTGTAATCCAAATGCTACTGAATTAAACTATGTTATCACCAAGAATTTTGAGAATGCAGAATACCTAGGAAATCTTTCTAAAGGGCAAATTTACCTCTAATTCATAGTGTAGGAATCTGCAGTGGAATTGCTTTTCTTTATTCAGTTTATTTGGTTTTCTCATTCTGTAAATAACATCCCTAAGGTTTGAACCCAAAGCGTTTCATAGAAATGGAGCTGCAGCTTAGGAGAAAAGAGAAGGGGAGGAGTCAGGAGCTTATGCTAAGAAATACCCCAAATATTCAGCAAGTCCTGTGGAATTGTGTGTGAGCTGCCAGAACCAGGTGCTTTCTGCACTCCCTGCTCCCCTGCCATGGGTTTGGGAGTGGCAGGAAACAATCCCAGGGCTCAGGGAGCCCATTTGCTGACTGGGATTTTTGGGCAGTCTGCTTCCAGCTCTGCCCACATTCCAGGAAGTGAGGACAATAGAATAAACAAACAATGATTAATAGTGTTTTTTAGGCTCTCTTTATCTCCCTATTGATAAGTTAAAAAAAAAATATGGCTGCTTCAGCAGTAATTAACCCATTTGAAAAATGAATGTTGTTTCCACAGTGCCATTTGTTCAAGCTGGTCTTAAGATATATCATATTACAACAACTTTTGTTTTCCTCAGACTCCCCAAGATATATTCCTTTTTCTATGGTTAGATATTCTGATAACTTAAAATCTACTATTTAAAAATAAAATTTTCATTTTGAAGCATGGTATTCTACTCATTGAGTTACTCTGGTAGGATGTACAAATGAATTGTTTTGTTTCTTCCCTTGGTGTAAAATGTTAAGAGAGTAGTTCCTTCACCTCCTTCCTTCCCAGTGTGATTGACACTTAAATGAGTAGATAGACCCTCCTGATAAACTACTGAAAAATAAATTTCTAGTTCCCCATGATTGGTTTACAGCTTGGAAACAAAAACTGGGAGTTCTTTTTGTGTTTGTTTGGTTTTTAAGCAACAGTTCTGTTCTTAGAACTGCTTTTGAAAAGAGAAATTTCAAAGCAGTTTCCAGGCTGTTTAAATCACCACGGTGATAAATTTTCCAGCATGTATTGAGTTGGAAAGTTTATTTGGGTGCCTTTGTGAGGTGTGACTAGAAAGGAGCTGTGCTGGGACGGTCACTTCACTCTCTGCTGCATCATCTGGCTGTGCTGGGTTCTTCAGGCATTCAGGTTTGGATACAAGCCCACATGACCATTAATTGCTGATGGTCTGAGTAGAGGAGGAGATGCTTCCAGGCAGTGCTTGGTGCTCACAGAACTTGGGGACTTGAAAGGGCTTCTGATGCCTTTGTCAGCAAAGGACCAAAAATGAAAAGTATCCGGTACCAGTGACTGAAACACTTCACAACTGCATTTGGAACAGATTTTAGAAATGTAAGATATATGCAAAGTAGACTGCATTTACTCTGACCTGCAGTAAATGTATTAACCTGCACTTTGTGGTTGTGTTGGCATAGAGCTGATGTTACTAAAAAGTCCACTGAAAGGGAAAAAAATCCCTTATCCAACCAACCAAGACAAGAAAAACATCCTATGATGAATTTGTTCTATCAGAAATGTTTTTGCCAGCTTTGGTTGGTGATTATTTGCAAGGATTCTTTTGTTGCTGTAGGTTTTGCTCAGCTGAAAGGCATTCCCTGCTGGGGAACTGTATACATGTGCAGCTTTATTCTTTCTGAGTTGGTCTTTCTAAATTGATCCATAAAGTAGTTTGAAATTTGGAGAGCTGTTGTGGATCACCTGAATTTTTAGGTTGTGGTAAGAGAGTGCTCTGAGAGATCTAAAAGTGGGGAACCTTCCATAACTGCAGTCTGGAACATAAGCCTTGGTGAGCAGCAAGATCTAGGCTGGACATAAGGCTGGGCCTGGAAAAGTGTTTCGAGGTGCTTAGAGAGAAGGTGGTGTTTGGTTCATAGCACTGTGGGGTCTGGAATTGCTGAATTGCAGTTTATGTTGGTGTGCAAACTGCTTTGCCCATCCTCCTGGTTATTTAACCAGTATGCTGTATTAGCTTTTGTTTCGAGTGAGAACTAACAAATGATTCTAAAAATCCTGGGGGGTGGGGGGGAAGTGACATCAAAGTCTTGCAAAACAAAGCCTGAAAACAACCAAAGAAGCAAACTCATCCCCTCAAAACAGCCAGAGCCTTGAAACAGAGTTTGTCATATTTTAAACACAAACCAGGACTCCAGTTCTGTTTTCACTTTTTCTGCAGTCACACTTTCAGAAGGGGGCTCACTGTGAGGGGGAATTAATTGGACAGAGAGGTGCTTTAGACTGTTATTCCACACAGTAAACCATGGAAAAGCAGAGTTAATGCAAAATAGATGCTTTGAGAGGTCAGTGTGATTGTTTAATTCATGTTAACACCCAGCCCTGTGCTGTGTTTTCATCATTGACCAGGCAAAGTACTTACCTGTAAAAACTCAGCGTTCATTTACTATGAACTTTTTCCTGTGTGTAATTTGGAAGCCTGGATTGAATTTTGTTTTCTTGAACACAAAGCTGTTCATTTTGGCAGTGCACATTCTGACTCCCAAAGAGAAAAGGAGACTTATAACTTCCTGAGTTGCTTCCTTTCCAGTGTGTTGACTTCAAAATAGAAATGAGTGGACTGGGAATAAGAAAGTAATTTGTTTGTATCTTGTGTTACAGACCTGGTTACTGGAAGCCGCCCACGTGGTCAAATAGTACTTTCAGACAACCTTATTTTCTATTAAATGAAGTTTAATTTTGAGGTAAGGTCCTGTTTAATTTTCTTTGTTATGCCTATGAAGACATAAAACCCACTACAGTAATTTAAAAATTTTTATCTGCTGCTTGTATATATATATATATATATTAGTGTAAAACTTTCTTTAGAGAATGTGTGGCTGTGGTTATGAGGTGAGAAATCAAACTGAAAAATAAATGTGATTCATGAATATTGAGGTGCCAAGTAAATATTGCAATTAACAGGCTGGAGATTAACGTGACCATCACAGACAGGGACTGTTTTTAAACAGTTTCCAGGGAGACTGGGGAATATGATCATGTAATAAATGAGTTCTCTAAGCCTTAGGAAAAAGGGCTGTGCCTTTCACTGGTATGAGAACAAATAGCTGAGAAGATGACTTAACTGTTTCATCTTAGCACATGTAAGAGGTGGCAAAAAGAACAAGGAAAAATCATTACCAGGATAATTTCACAGCTACATTACCATTTCCATAGTGTACTGCTCTCAGAATGTCACAAAGCAGTAAAACTGGCTCTGGGCAAAGTGTTGATAAATCTGTCTCCATATTCTTAATCTGTTGGAGTTGCTTTGACCTTGTACACAATTACTGTTCTAAATGTGTCTCTGGCTTTGACTGCTCATCTGGAAATGGTGCTTGAAATACTAAAAGGTCGCTAATGGAATTTTGTCCCGCTATTCTCCGTGTTTGAAAAATGTCTTTAGTGAACTTTCAAAGCAGCCTATAATTAAAGCAGCATGTCAGTTTGTATCAGATATGTCTCAGGACAAGGTTAAGTGAAGGTGTTTTAGGTACAGATTGAAACAGGCCTTGCTAAGAGCAATAACAGAATGTCTGAATTCCGCCTGAACCGTTTGAAGTCTGCCAAGCTGACTTAGAGCTTTTGGGGAAGATGTGCCCTTTCTGAGCACGGTGGATGTAGGAGGAGGGCTGACCTTAGATTAGCACACAGTTGGCAGTGTGCTAGGCTAAGGATAATCTGATTGCCTTGTAATGTTTGCACACACTGTTACACCCTGACCCAAGTTCAGCGGGGTTTCGGGGTCTCTGTGGAAGGAGTAGCAGCTGTTTTGGGGCTCCATCCTGTTCTCTTCAGAGATTTAGGTTTTCCTCAGGCTTAAAGCTGTTCAGAAATTTTTATAAGGATTACACAAACTTCTGATTTCCATCCTTCCATATCCAGTAGCTGTGAGCTTTTTCCCTTGGGGGCATGGAGTGCTCTTGAAGCTGGAGCAGAAGGAATGCTGTGGTGCTTACTTGGAACATTCACTCTGATGTACCTGAGCTTTCCCTTGTGTCTCATGACTTTGTTGTCCTGTTCTGTGGCTGTGACAGAGATGTTGATTTGATGGGTACAAGGTGTTCTTGCTCAGCCTTTCTGTTTTCACTGGTGTTGGTGATTCTGGTGGTAACTGAGCCCTCTGCAGTCCTTTGCTGTAGGTCTTGTTCCCTCCCTCAGCTACGCTTTTTTAACCTCTTTACCCTTCAGTATGTTTTACTCCAAGTTCTTTTGACTAACCCTGTTTGTTTCTTCTGTTGAAAAAGTGTTCTTATTTAATAAAAAATAATTTAGCACAGAGCTGATGTCTCTACCAGGAACCTGATGTCCAAAAAAACTTGT
The DNA here is from genome assembly GCF_036250125.1 of Pseudopipra pipra. Lineage (NCBI taxonomy): Eukaryota > Metazoa > Chordata > Aves > Passeriformes > Pipridae > Pseudopipra > Pseudopipra pipra. The sequence continues at coordinate 2,186,852 of NC_087560.1, forward strand.
TTACAGCCGGCACTCACCCTTTGAGATGGTGTGGAATGTTTAAGTATTGAGACCCTGTTGTTCCTTCCCTTCCTCCTCTGCTCAGTTGCTGGCCTCAGGAAATGAGCTCATTCAGCCTTGGTGCAGTACCATCTGCCAGAGAACTGGTATTTTAGGTGTTGTAAACTGGTTGGTAACTGGGGATGGAGGTTGGAAGAGCAGGAAAAGCTTTCTCTGGGAGCTGCTGAAATGCTTTGGGAGGAGATTGTTGATCTGCTGTTCTTTGATGATCCTATTGAAAATCTGGAATTCTGAAAATTGAAAATTCTTCTTTTGAAAATCTGAGTTTGGGTTGCTGATCTGCTGTTTTTCCATTTGGGGTGTTTTGTGGATGCATCACTTGAGTTGTAGGCTGTGTGAAACTGCTGCATCTACTTCTCCAGCATTTGCTGGGCTATGATGGCACTTCTATGTGACCACCTTTCTAATGTGTATGTTGGATTTCTAAGATGTGTGTTGAATTAGTAGTGCTGTCTTGCAATTTTTTTAATTATTTTTAGTATTTTTCTGTAAGCCCTTATACCTCCATGACATGAAAATTGATAAAGGATGAATGATTTATACAGAAATTGTGTTAATCTCCTGTTGATATAAAATTGTGATTGTTTGTGAGCAAAAATTGTCTGGATAATACTGCAGTACAGAGAGTAGAGTGTTTAAGAGATAGAAACATAATTAATTATAATTTAGATTCAGAGGGTGCTTGGCTTTGTTTTTAATTCTCCAATAGGTATCATTAAGCAAAAAGTGTGTAAAGTAGTGAACTACATGATGCTGATGGGGGGAAAAAACCAAACCTGTTGAGCTGTTTGAGTTGATATTGGTTGTTCCTCTATTTCTTTTGTGTACTTCTGTTTTTTTCAACCTGATTTAGTCTGGTTGCTGTGGGGGAATAAGAGAGTAATAGTTGAAGTTTTGGGAAACACTTCACATTCAGAGGTATGTGGGTGATCTGCAGCAGAGGGCCCAGAGGCTTCTGCCCTCTGGCACTTTTGTTTCAAGAATCCTGTGGGCATTTCCAATGAATATAACTCTGTAAAGCAGGTGTTGAAGAAATGCCATCAGGGAATTGTTGGTGGACTTGATTCACTGTTTGATTCTGGACAACTTTCCTCTCCATGGAACTTCCAACAAGCAATATTGGGAGCTGCAGAGAGGAATCACATAGAGTAGTTCATGTGGTTCACTTGATGCCTTTTCAAGATTGTTTTTGCTAAAAGGTCCATGCTATGACTCCTGTTTGAGGCCTCTTCAATAACATTTTGTGCAGGACAAAAAGTTGGGTTGGGCTGAGTCATTATAGGATCACTGTTCTTCTCCAGTTGGTTTTGCAGGGAAAAATTCCTGTTCCATTTCAACACTGGTAAGACTCTGCAGAAGTGACACCAAAAATGTATCTTCAGGCCTGAAAAGTTTCTGTGGGAAGCCCTTGGTGGGTTTTTTCCATATTAACTCCAGGCCCATAACCATATGTTCTATGGTTCCTATGAGGAATCCAACAGGGAATCATTCTGCTTGCAACAAATCCTGTTAAAAGTCCTACTGCCAGCCTGGCTGGTGGGTTGAAGTTGACTTTTGCAGTTTTAACCTTTGGGCTTTTTTTGTCTAACCCTGGTCTGGGCTTAGTGTCAGCTGGGTGAATGTGCTCATGATTCCTTTGCTCTGTGCTTCATTCTGCTCCCAAGGAAGATGTCCATGGTGGCAGCAGAGTTCTGTTTACACGAGTTTAAATCTGTTAGTTGTTGGAAAAACTATAATAATACTTGATGTTGGTCACAATAAGAGGTGCCTAAGTATTAAAGCAAAAACTGACTCTATAAAATGTCACCTGTACAGGTCAGAGAATCAAACATCTGAAGTATTAGAAACATCAGCAATCCTTTTAGAGTTGATTGTACCATGTGGCTTCTTGATATGCCTTCTAATACTGTCTGATTCTTAATTATGATCTTCTTTAATCCTGTATTTTCATGTATTGGCTTCTTGGATGACCACATCAAAGTAAACCCTAAGATTTTGCACATACTTATCTATTCTTAAGTTTTTATTGACTTTTCACAGAATACCTTCTTCTGTTTGACCAATATTTTATTATTACAACTGTAATATATATCTAACTTGTGCAAAAAGCAGAGATTTAGAGAAGACAAGAACCATCAGTATCTGATGCTGGTTTATATTTATACAGACATGGTGTATTATGGAAGTCAGCTTTAGGTTGGATGCTGAGCATTTGGGATTGAGGGGATTTGTGCTGATATGACAAATTCTAGACTTAAAATCTTGTGGGAAAGACAAATAGTAATCAGTATCTCTTTATGTGCCTTTTTATTTGATTATTTGTTTGTTTAAATCACCATCTTGGGGCAGAAGGCACTTTGGAAATTTGTACTTTCTATGGCAGTGATTTTTGCTATCATTTGCAGTCCTAACAAGCTCAGTAGCTCCTGAAGGTTTAAATAAAAATGGGAGCTCCAGTACTTGGATTTGCCTTGAACCATTTTAAAGTGAACTTCATGTTTCTGTATGTGGCTGTTTTAACACAGAATGAATTTCAGTGCATTCTGTGCACTTGAACAGAGGAAAATTGGGTTACCTTGCCTGAAGAGTAGCTGGAACTTTTTCTGGGACCCACTTTGCCATGCTTTGCTTGATATGAATGACAGTCAGTCTCTAAGCTGTCAACCTGAATTTTCACTGAATGACTGAGCTCTTTGCCAAGGCTCCTGCTTTTCAAATGGGCCTGCAAGAAACACCTTTTCCAAGTCAGAAATTCCTGTGCCTTCATCCTCAGTCTGTGAGGGTGTTAGATGAGCAGATGAGGCTCGTGGTGGAGGGGATAGTTTGGGTGCCAGTGTGACAACCAGTTGTGTGAATTCCTCCTGCCACTTCTGGGCTTACTTAAGTAGGTGAATGCTGACTTGTTGCACTACTGTTACATTCATTCAAAGAACATTCTGTAAATGCTCTTTGTTTTTCTGCCTCATTTCCTGTGTTAGTGATCTGTTTTAAATAATTGCATTAACTGGTTGTTGGGACAAGTGGATCAAACCACTGAAAACAATTTCAGTGCCTGCTAAGTCCACCATTTCAGGTGGAATCAATGAGAGCAGAGAACTATTCCACACAAACCCCATCACAGGACTGGTAAAAATTGCTTTTATTTGAGCCTCACTAATTTTCTTCTTCTGTGTAGCAAAGCTGTTTCTGAAGACTTGTCTGCTCCATCTAATTCTGGGTGGTGATGCTGATCAAAATGATCAATATGGATTTACTGCAGTGATTTCACTAGCTGAGTGGATATTATGGTACTGGATAGTTCAGCTTCTGTAACAAATAAAGAAGATTGTTTATAAAGCCTGTAAGAAACTCAAGCAGCTCATTAATTGCCTTCATGTTCCCTGAGGTAGATAATCAAGTAGAGTGGTATGAAATAACTGTTGAGTGCTGTTCTCCTTAAAGAAAGTGGTCCAGAAGTTTCTGGGCAGCATCAGGTGATGTTTAGGAGGGTGGAAGGAAAGCCAGAAAAGAGTCCTTGTATGATTTACCATGACAGCTTATCTGGAACTTAGCAATACTGTTTCTCTGCCAACAGGTGTCACTTAAAAAAAAGAAGTAAAATAGGAAATTCACACTTAAAAAAAAAGAAGTAAAATAGGAAATTCACACTTAAAAAAAAAGAAGTAAAATAGGAAATTCACACTTAAAAAAAAGAAGTAGAATAGGAAATTCAGAATAGTATTTAGACCACAGTAGGTGAACCCAAGAGGTCATTTCTGTCTGTGTCATGAAGTGACTCAGGTAACTACTCCAAGTGGTTTATTGCCTCCCTCTTTGTGGTGGTTCCAAGAGTGGCAGGTGTAGCTCAGAGCTTTGAGTGGTGGCTTCAATTAATTCAATGCAAAAAAAGCATTGAAGTGAGTGTCCTTAAAGGTTGGAAACCTAGACATAAAAGCTTTAAAATTGTCCTTCCAGACTTTATGGTGTGAATATACAGAGCTATGCAAGCCTGGGTTTAAGAGCCCACTTTGTAGTTTAACCTACTACTATAATTAGTGTGATTTGGAATCTGTGGGTGAAATGCTTCAAATGGTCACATTGGCTGCCTTGGAAAATGAGTTTTCTATCAGCTGAACCCTTCCACAGGATGGAAAGTGGTTTTAATCTTCATTTATTCTTCCTATCCTGTAATTTTCCTAGGTGTCCTTCAATTATCAGACATCAGAAAGTACATTTGAAGCTATATAGATATATATCCCACTGTAAGCAAGTTGCAGTGCTTGTCATGGACCCAGATAAACCTTAGAAGAGTTCTCTGGTTTAAAAAAATAAAGCACCTCCCCAAAACCCAACAACAAACCCCTTAAAAACCAAACCCACAGACAAACCCACAGCAAACCGAAGTGTCTTCTCTACCTCAGGTACTATTTTAATTCTACTCATGGAGTCTGTGAACATCTTTGCTACTGTCCTCCTAGGGACTCTCTGAAAAGGGCTCATGTCTGCAATGGAAACACTTCATTTGGAGAGGAACCTGGACAAAGGTTGTTGATTCATTTCTGATTTCTACAGAAACTCATGTTTAAGGTTTTGGGCTTCCCTTTGCAGTGTTCCTGCAAAGTAAGAGCAGAAGCCTGGAAGGCTCTTCAAAGACACTTGTCACTGACTGCCACAGTGGAGGCTCTTACTCCTGAGGCTCCTAATTTCTATGTTAAAACTAGTTCCAGTCAAGCTCTTGGCTTATCTTATCTAAAAGCTGCTCCAGCTCTGTTTGGAACAATGACATTCCTCCTATAGTCCTTTGTAATTCACACTTCCTTTTGAAGATACATTCCAGCCAGTTAGTTTGCAAATATTCCTTTGGACTTAAAAGGCAAACTGTAGTTGAATTGCTAATAAGCTGACTGTCCTGTAAACAGCTCTTAATTAGACCCAAACATTTTGGTCTCTTACATAATTCTGCTTGAGGGAACTTCCTTGCTGGGTTCTTAGCAAAACAGATGCTGTTCCTGTACAATTATAATGGGTGAACTGGTATCTATTAATGCCTGCTGATGATTACAGCCTGCTTTCAGAGTAGCCTTTCAAAGCTTGCCCTAGTTCATCTTCGTTTTGTTGTGGGGTTTTTTTTGAGTAGTTTGTTTCTAAAATTCAGTACTGCATGCCACAGATAAATGCTGTGAGTTTTTGCTGAAATCCTTGAGGGTTTTTAACATAAACTTGCTTATCAGCACATGTGGTGTGTGTATTCAGCCACTGTGGTTGAGCAGGGCTATTCTTGGGACGTGTCATGTTCTTGCATTTTAATTGTCTGTGCACACTTGCAAACAGAATAAACAGTGTTTTGTGCTGTGCAGTGTTAAGCTCCTTGAGTTCTAACTGATGAAGGGAAGGATTATACTTTTCTGGCTGCTCATTTATGCTTCAAGAGCTCTGATTTGCTACCCCAGACAGTACGTGGTGTCTGAGCTTGTCAGGCTACTCCTGGACCCTCCAAGTTGATATCTTCTTACTTATTGCCCATTTAGAACATCAACTTTTACTCTATTGGTTTTTATCTTGCCTTCATCTTTGAGCTTATTGGAGGGGAATTGAGGGATTATTTCTTTCCTTTCTGACCCCCAGAAGGGTGCACTCTGCTCCACGCTGTACTTACTGAGGAGGCACAACTTCCAGCCCAGTGTTCCCAAGTGTGATATTTGTGCCTCAGGGGTGTCCCTGCAGCCCCTCAGTGCCCTGCTCTCAGTGGTGACCCTTCACAGTGTCTTGTCCGTCATGGAGTCGATGCTGAAGGCCTTGCTTGGACATGTGGACATGTTTCAGGCACACAGCCCACACATGATTGGCTCTATACAATGTTCTGGACATGTGGACGTGTTTCAGGCACACAGCCCACACATGATTGGCTCTATACAATGTTCTGGACATGTGGACATGTTTCAGGCACACAGCCCACACATGATTGGCTCTATACAATGTTCTGGACATGTGGACATGTTTCAGGCACACAGCCCACACATGATTGGCTCTATACAATGTTCTGGACCTGTGGACATGTTTCAGGCACACAGCCCACACATGATTGGCTCTATACAATGTTCTGGACATGTGGACATGTTTCAGGCACACAGCCCACACATGATTGGCTCTATACAATGTTCTGGACATGTGGACATGTTTCAGGCACACAGCCCACACATGATTGGCTCTATACAATGTTCTGGACATGTGGACATGTTTCAAGCACACAACCCACACATGATTGGCTCTATACAATGTTCTGGAGGAGAATCAGCCTGCTCTTCTAAGAAACCATAATAATAACAGCCCTGAAGCACCTTTAAGAGCACTGTGCTATAAATGAGTTACAAACTGACAGCAGTGGAGCACTAAAGAGAGGGCTTCCTTGGGAAGAAGCAGTGTCACCTCTTCTGCAATAAGATGCCAGTGTAAGTGCCCCTGGGAGTTTGTAGTAATATATGTGCTGTTACCCTCTGTGCAATCAGCTGCCTGCTTGCCTGCCTTGTGGCTCCATTATCCTGGATTTTGAAGGATGACACTTTCATTTGTGTTCACAACTTTGGAAGTATATATAGCTGTCAGTCCAGCTGGGTTTGTCCTCTGGAGTGCCTTTTGCTTGAGGAGGTCTTACAGGCCCCACCCACTACACGAGTATTTCATATGTTGTGATAGAATCAGATGTTCCACCTCCATCAGTGACAGACAGAGTTGGTGGGAGTACTGAAAAGAATAGAGCACTTCTGTTCCACTGATTTTTGTTACAGAGTTGGTCTAGATTAAAAATACATGGCTTTGCCTAAACCAGCATGTACACATGTAGGCTTTTAGGCTGTGACAGTCTCATGACCTAGATTTGTGTTTGCTCAAGCCTGAACGAAGCAGTTAAGGAATATCTCCAGGGAGACAGAGCCCTCCTGCATCACAGCAGAGCTTTGCTCTAACCACAGCACTGGTGGTGGCAACGCTCCCGGAGCTGGGCGGGCACCACCCGGGGTTGGCAGTGGGAGCTGAGCCACAGTTGCCTAATTTAGGAATGCAGGTATTTTTGGGCTATGTGTTACTTCAAACACTCTGTTGGCAAGACTGTCAAAATGCTCAAATGGGAGTTTGAATTCTCTGTTTGTTCAAAACACACAGATAAAGTCTGTATGGATTTAGAGGGGAGAGCAGTCAGTGAGCACTGACCTCCCTGCTCACTCACACACACACCTGCCTTAATTCCTGCCATTCCTACTCTCACATCTGTGCTGGCTGGCAGCTGGTGAGGTGGTTGTAACACCAGTGCCATCTTCCCAGTCTGGCAGAGCTGGGCTCTCAGGTACAATTTAGTTTCTTGGGGAATCTTTTCCGGAATTTCTGTAATGGTTGTTTTATTATGCCAGTTTATCTGAGGAAGATATTGTGGGATGAAGACATGTTTTGTATATTACCTGAGACTCACATTCATAGTACTGATTTGACCCAGAAACTTTTCAGGTAGTGTAGAGTTGGATCCTACACTGATTTAGTACTCTCTTAATGAGCCTGACAAAAAATCGTGGAAGCTTTCTAACTAGGACAAGTCAGAACTTATGTGTGTCATCCATCTCAATGCTTTGAACATTTTAACATAGACAAATTTAACATAGACAAGTTCACAAACAGCAGACAGCTCATTTCTCTTACTGTTGTAGAAGGTTTTTTAAGGAGCTGGCTGAGAAAGCCATTTGTTGGTGAAGCCACTGAGGGATCCTCAAATTCCTTGGTGGTTCTGCTTGGTCTCCTATAGATTCTTTTCATGGTCAGAAAGACTGAAGAGTTTACCACCAGAGCAGAAAATTGCAGCTGGGGTCACTATTGTCCCTCTTTGCAATGCCTTGTGAGGTACATCCTAGACAAAAAACCCACCCTCCTGAATGAAAGCCAGGGAAGCTCCTCTCTGGAGCGGGGAACAAAGCAGGCTGACCTTGCCTCTTGGAGTGACTGGAATGAAACTTTGTCCAGAGAAATCTGGATACATTAAAACTTCCTTTGCTCTAGAAATGTTTTCCCCAAGAGAGAAATTGCGTGGAGTTTTTCCTTGAATTTGCTCAAGGATGAGTGGACAAAGGGCTGCCGAGGGCATTTCCATGGGCTCTGTGGGCAACCTGAGGAGAAAACGTGCATGAAACAGATACCTGTTTCACTTTTTTTGTTGTTGTTAACAGAGAATTCTTTGGCCATGTAGTAGCACAAACAAATTAATAAAGATACATCAGCAGTGCACATCTACCACTGTGGTGAAAGTCATCTGGGAAACCTTTGGTGTGTCATCGTGACTGTAAAAATTCACCGAGTTCATCACTGTTAAAAACCAGCTATGTAGATTATTTTAATATTACCTCATACAGCAGCTGACTGTAGCTGATGGTTCGAGGAAGTCTGTATTTTTTTTCATTGTGTTTTGATGCTGTGAGACTCAGTATCAGTTAGGCAGACTGGCCCCAACAGTAAGTGTTGTAAAACATAGATCTGTACATATTTTGGCTATGTATCAATGTAATGTGCTAGATAGAGTTGGGTGTAAATTAACTGTCTGTAAACTGCTTTTTAGTCATTTCCATGCTTATTCTGTACTAAACTGCTTTTTATACTGTTTTCATACTTATTTTCATACACTTATTCCAGTAAGTACAAAGGACCTAAGCATTTGTCAGGACGTGCCAATCCTTTATGTGCTGCTTTTTCCACATCCAGGAAGAATTTTAGGAGGTGATGCCAGTCATGTACTGGGAGGGTTGACATAGAAGACCTGGAGGGAACTTGGAAGAAATAAATTTCTTGTCCCACTGTTTTGGTTCCCTGTGGGTTGTTGTGGCAGTGGGGGGTTCACACCGGGGGCCTGAGTAAAGAGCAGCTGGGACCTTGCAGAATTTGTGTGGACTTACAGTTGGGGCCCCTTAATCCTGTTCCACTGTAGCTTGTCTGAAAATGAGATTTCCTACTGACTGTGTGGTTATGTTGATGTTCCTCAACAGCCAAACTAGGTGGAAGAAGGAAGTTGGAGAGTAAATCCATGCAAGCACTAATCACTCACTGTGGTAGCACAGGCAGGGTGTAGGAATTACTTTTGGGACTGACAAAGGAAGAGCACAGTAGGATATGAAGAAATCAGTCTGTTCCTCAGCTCTGGCAGTCCTGACAGTAGTTCTGGTTTGCTCCACTTGAGTGACACCAGGAGGAAAAAGCAATTTTAAATGAATTTCCAGTGGAAATTGAGGGTGAATGTGTTTCAGCCTCAGCTTTCTTCCTGTTACTTTGGGGACATTTCTCAAGCAAATATATTTAAGCTTTTGTTTGATTTCTTAGTTTGTGGCTTGCTTTCCCTAGTTACTTTTTGTTTTCTGGCTTATTTTGTACCAAACAATTAAATTAATAGAAAGGCATTTTGCAGATTTATTTCATTTCAGGGAAAATAGACTGTTCAGATCTATATATTCAGATCTAATATTTATTACTGTTTTATCAAAAAGCATTTTTTATTTTTAATCTTCAGATTGTTTCACTGAAAATACCTATGAAGAGATGTTTAGTGTTGTAAACATTAGCCCTTAGAATTTCATAACTCTTTTTAATGAAGATAAATTGTTAAAGAAAAATATTTTAACTGTTCAGGGAGTATGTGTGTGGTTCTAAGCCCACACCTATTGTAATTTAACAGTAACAGCATCCTAATTCTAGCTGTGGGAATGGGTCTCTGCAGGGAGCTTTGGGGAAGGATACAGTAATTTCAGCTGAGAATTGAAGAAAGGCTGTGGTTGTGCTGTGGTTACACCCCTGCTGACCTGCAGGGGAAAGGGCAGATATTCCTCCAGCCTGAACTTACCTTAAAGAACTTTAAAATTGCCTCATTCTTAGGTTTTACTTTTCAGCCCTTATCTTGGGATAGTATCTTATTCCCTTACCTTATATCTTATTGCCTTGGGCATTGTCTCGTATGTTTGAAATCCTTGTTTGCTTTGTTGGCCAGGTATCTCTGTGGGCACACAGGGGCCTGTTCATTTTAATCCAAGCACTGTTTATGATTTAGTTTTGTCCAGGTTTCCCAGAACGTGGGCACTGTGGTGGTTCAGCCGTGACATCCACACTCCCTGCGGGCACTGGGTCCTCTCACTTAGGATCTCTGGCTCTTTTAAGAGCTGCTGCTCTCTCTCCCAAACCTGTCAGATCCATAATTTATTACTCCAGTCTCCTGCCTTACAAGCACAGATCAGTCACAGTCTGATTTAGAAATTTCCTCCTTCGTTCCTTGCAGAGAATCAGACAGCACCAGACAAACCATTTCGTGTGAAATGCTCTTAATTTGCAGGATCCTTCTGGCTTTTGGTCAGCTGGTCCAGAGACAGTGATTTTGGGGAGCAGAAAGCATCCATTACTTGCACAGAGAAATATTTAAATGTGGTGTGAATCAATGTATAGAAGATAAAGGAAATGTGGAAGATATTTTCCCTTTGTTTTTCTCTGTGATCTCAGCCCTTTTTCTTGACCAAGTTCTTAGCTCTTTTGAGAAGAAACAGCTGTCCTGTTCTGGCTGTTACCCAGGAGATGGAAGCTGCCTGGCCAAGTGGGGAGATTCAGAGCCAGAGGGGGATCTGGAGGAGGCAAAAGAAAACCCTTCTCTTGAGTTTGAGAACACAGTGGTGGAGGAAGCTGATAAGTCATGAGCTCTTTTCATAAACTTTTTTTCAAATAAAGCATCCTCTGGTGTCTCTGAAACCAAGAGCACTGAGTAGAAGGAGACCAGACCACTGATGTATTTAGGTCCTTTTTTTAGGGAGTTGAATTTGACCCTGGAAAAAAAGAAGGAGAGTCATTGGGAGGACACAGTAGCAGGTTACCAACTTGTAAAATTGCATTAAAGCTGTCAGGGAGAAATTTGCATGTCTGTTTATGTAGGGCAGGTAAAAAAGATTTTCTTGCAGAGTGGAAAAACTCGGTTGAAAACTTGTGTGAGTAAGGGGGAAATTTGGAAGTAGTAAAAATAAAAATAAAAATGGAGCAGCTTACCTGTGGATGTTGTGGACTCCAGTTTGATGGAGCTTTTCACAATGGATTAAATGAGCATCTGGCAGGGACAGCCTAGGGGATGCATCATTTTGCAATGCAAGGGACCAGGCCAGGCTTCCTTTTGAGGTTCCTTCTGACACACATTTTTTATGGTTTATGTGGTGCACGAACAGAAAGCGAAAAGAAACTTCTCAATGTGCTTTTAAAAGGACTCACTCCAAATTTTAAGAAATGGGGCCTCTGCTTATTTTTAAATGGGCCAGTACAGAATGGTGTCACACACCTGACAGGAGTATCTGTGCTGCTGGGAAGCTGTGGCCCAGTTGTCATTCCTGAATCAGGGTGGGAGGAATCCCATGACTGGAGTGGGGTGAGCGGTGGCTGTTCAGGAGGGGCAGGGGAGGAGAGCTGGAGGCATTTCCCTCTACTTCAAGAGATGGATTCATTGCAAAGGGCTGTCTCTGAAGAACGAGCAGGTCCAAAGCCTGTGGATAAGGATCAGAGTCCAAGGCAACCAAGGGAACCTCGTGGTTGGTGTTCACCAAGGGGAGCCTGTTGAAGTTCTTGCTCCAGCTCCAGGAGGCATGACAGACTGTCATCCTGCTGGGGGCCTTCAGCCACCCCACCAGCTGGGAGAGTGACCCAGAGAGCTGCAGGCAATCCAGGAGACTCTGGAGTGTGTGCAGGGTAACCTCCTAGGCCAGGTGACAGCCCTACCCGAGGGGTGCAGAGCTGGACCTGATAGTTACTGGGAATGCCAAAACTGGACCAGTGTGGACTGCAGTGATCATGCACTGCTGGAATGTGCAGCTGGGAGGGACGTGGGGCAGGTGAACAGGAAAGTCAGGGCCCTGAACTTGAGGGAAGTGAGATTCCAGCTCTTTGAGAGAGTCAATAGGATCCCCTGGGAAACTCCTTTTAAAAAACACATATGTAAATTTATGCAGAAATTATTGGGGGATTCTAATTGATTATGGAGAAACGACTTATGTTCTGAAGAGTTCTTGGAGATCACTGTGGAAAGTCTAATTATGGAAGAGTGGTTTGGACTGTTAGGACAGCAAGGGAAGACACTTGAGACAAAACCCAGACTATCTACAAAATGAAACAATACAAAAAGCATCTGTAGCTTCCCGTTTCTGTAAAAAAATGCTGTCAAATTTGGTGCAGTTTCTGAAATAGAACTGAAATGAAAAATAGCTCATTCTTGAAGCTCTGTGTAGCTGCACAACAGGCTAAAAACATCCAGCAGTTCTATGTGGAGACCTGAGAAAAACCACAACACTGTATTGCAGCCTTTGGGATCTTCAGGAAGGAGAAGTTATGCACTAGGAAAATCCTACTTTTGATGAAGTAGTTCTTTTAAGCTGTTAGTTACCAGCTAATTTAATGGTCTGGTAAAAAGATGTGGTGAGAGAAAAAGAATTTTCTGTCAGCAGTAAATATGTTGGCAATATACCAAATAAGTACATTATTCTCCTATGCACCATTTTGACCTACCTCAGACAAAGTACACAAGTTATTGGAAGATGAATTTCCAGTACACCCAGAAAAACACATGCTTTGGAGACTTTCTACCTCCATGGCACTAATGAGACTTTACATAGAACTGCATTTGAATAAATACTATTCTGCTGAACTAATTTAATTTGCTTAATGGAACGTTGAGCATATTAAAGCACTAAATGGAAAACTCCAAGCAACGATGCCTTTGCTGCTTTTTCAGGTGCTTTGGTAGGAACCTGTGGGTGCTTTGGCACCATGGTGGCCCTTTCCCTGAAGATCTGTGTCCGTCAGTGCAACGTGGTGAAGACGATGCAGTTTGAACCCTCCACTGCAGTGTATGATGCCTGCAGGGTCATCAGGGAGCGAGTGCCAGAGGCTCAGACTGGGCAAGGTGAGTTCCTGGCTTTGGCCTCAGTCACCTCATTTAAAATAAATTTAAAATAAATTTAAAATAAATTTAAAATAAATTTAAAATAAATTTAAAATAAATTTAAAATAAATTTAAAATAAATTTAAAATAAATTTAAAATAAATTTAAACTATTTTAAATTTAAAATAAACGTAGACCCCCAGGGGTTTTTACACTGTCCTGTTCCTCCGTTTGTCTCTCAGGTTGGTGGGTTTGGCAGAAACAGATTTTTAAGTGACAGAAGGTAGCTGGGTTCCCCCTTCTACCCTGACAATGGCTTTCCCACAAAAGATATTTTTTTTTCTTGTGTGTGGAACTTTGTCTTCTTAAATAAATATCTTGTTTGCCTGGAAGATGATTTTTCCCCTGCTCGGAGAACAATTTTTTCGGTCCCATCTTTTTAAAGCAGTGTTCGTGGCAATGCTTCCTAAGAAAATCTGGGCAGACTTATTTTGTGCCTCAGCAAAGGAAGTGACAGTGAGAATTGCAAAAGAATGGCTGGATATCTCCAAATTGTGCAAAGAGAAACGTTTGAAACCGGTTAATAACTAAAAGCCTCACCATGTTGTGCATGCCACAGTCACCATGCTGCCACATGTTAATCTGGTGGAACTGTCTCTACCTCTAGAGCAAATTAGATAAATACAGACTGAAGTACTGTGGACAAAAGGTCTGGTTTAAATGTAGTCAAAGTTGTCAAAAAATTCGGATTCTTCAGAACCCTGTGGTGCTGCACTGTACTTAATGCTACTGGAATGTAATTCTTAAAGGAGGTTGTTTATTGAGTTTTATGCACAGCTCTCAAGCTTCACAGCTGTTCCAAAAATCTTGTCTGAATTGCTAGAAAAACTTGCCATTAGTGGACAATATTACCATTGCTTAGAATTGCTTCTCCTTTGCAGGAGTGTAGTTACAGAGCTCCAGCTTTCAGATAAAAGCTGTGCATTTTCACCTTGCTGATCCCTCAAGGCAGTGATGGTGAACAGCTGTGGAATTCAGAGAAGCTGAGTAACAAATATCCCTGAACATCATGAACCTCAAAGAAAAGCCTGGGAGCTCTCCTCAGATTTTACAGTAGGGCTTTCCCTTTATGTGTGATTACCGTGCAGTTGCAAGCTTCAAACAGCTTTATGAAGCTGAGTGATGAACAGAAGTGTTTCTAACACATCCTTTCCCCTTCTTGGGGGCTGTTAAAATGTGGGTGTCTGCCTGTTAGTTCAGAAGACTCCCAGTGGTGCAGTGCAGCTGATCAAACCGGGTCCTGCACAGCAGAAAATGGCTTTGTCCTGCATTGTGGCTTCACCTGTGCTCACTTCCCTTCTCCAGCACACCTGCCTGCCAGTGATATTAAAGTCCAAGTTGCCCAGCTCCTGCTGTTCCAGCCCTTGGGTGCCCCCCCAGCCACGATTATCAGAGCAGTCTGTGCCCTGTGTGCCCTTCTAAAGCTCACAGCCTATTTCTGGGAACAAGTTCTGAAATGTTACATGAGTGATTCTGTATTGAATTTGTATCATAAGCATCATCTCTGCGTGCAGAGATCACCTGACTTTTCAGGGGAATTTTTAGTCAAGGTCAGCAGGAAAAGTTTTTCTTCTTATTCAGTTGTTTTGGGAAGGATTCTTCCTTTGAAATTGTGTATCTGTAAGTCGGTTACACTTTTATTAAGTAAGGTCTTTCATGCAGTTGCATAAGTAATGTGTTTGAGGTAATTGCTGTTAAATGGAAGCTGTTGCTATGCCAGGCATTTAAGGATGAAATACTCTCCAAAAACTGTAAGTATTTTTACCTGACTTTATGATCAGAGGGTCCGAACTCGTGGCTGAAGGTAAACGAGGTAGGGTTGGGTGCAGAGCTGCTGGTCATTGGCTTAAACTGTAGAACTGCAAATAGAAAAATGAACAGTAATTTGTTGTTTGTGATTGTGAAGTATAATCTGTATCAATTCTTCATGCATATGGATAGGCTTTCAGTTGACAGTCATGATTCTTTATTGTATGTACCTGAAGTTTAGTCTTTGAAGCATAAGCCTGGCTTTGTTTTTCTGTGGCAGTGAAAGTTTTATCATCTACTCATGATTCTGAATGAGCCAATTGACACGTGTTTAGCCTGCAATAGATGCAAGTTGTTCCTGAGTTTGTTATGGATATAATTGTAGAAGCCTTGTTGTTTTTTTGGGGTTTTTTTTAAACCTAAACCCGAGTCATCTACCAAAAAGATTCCCAAGTTTATAACAAACTCTTTATGTGGAAGGTTGAAAGCAAACTGTGTTTTGAAAATAGAAAAGCTGCTTGAAATAGTACCCTATGATCAAGGCCAAACTGCTGGGGTATTTTTGGGCAGTCAATCCTAAAGTGGGACCTGTGAGCATTTAGAAAAGGCTGTCTCAAAGGGAAGTCTTTACAGATGTAACACACAGTAGATGTGACACGTTCTTGCTTAGTGAAGCTCTTGCTCAAGTCTCGTGTAAAGCCTGGTCTCCCCTCCCATCTGCTGCTGAAATAAATGTTTCCTGAAGCACAGAAACAGATTTCTGTCCAAGTTCATTAAGAATGGAAGGTAAGTGTAATGGAGGCTTAACCCTGAAGCTGAATAGCCTTGAATAAAACCACGTTGGCTTTATTAGGTCTGATGTTTTTCAGTGGGTCTCTGTCTCTTCTGTTCCACAGCCTCTGACTATGGATTGTTCTTGTCAGACGACGATCCTCGAAAAGGTATATGGCTGGAGGCTGGAAGAACACTGGATTATTACATGCTGAGGAATGGGGTATGGTGCAAGGCTGTGGCCTCTTTCATCACCATGTTCTTAGAAAACTTGTTTCCTAAGTAGCAACAAGACTATTTAGCGTTTGGAGGGGTAGGAGGGTCTTGAGTCTGTTCCTGAGACTGGCCCACTCCTCTTCCTTGCTGTGCCTGGGATGTTGGGGTTTTTCCTGCAATGGGTTGTGACTGTGAGCTCCTGTGGTCAGTGGTGTCTTCAGAGAATGATTAACAGAAAGTTGAAAAATAACCTGTGTAATAAGCTTTACATTTGAGGTGACCTTGTGCCACAGAGCTGGTTTTTGTGCACTGAGGGGCTGAGGTCACACTCGCTCAGCTGTGGCCAGCTGGATTCCAGCCCAAAGGCACTGCAGTCCTGCTTTAATGCTGAACCAGGTTCTGCAGCACAAAGGCACTTTGGGCTGTCCTGCCCTCCCTGAGCTTTGTTCTTGCCAGTTAGGACGAGTCCCTGACAGGTGACATTGGCAGAACTAAAAGCAGTCCCTTGTCCAGTTTGTTCCATGAGCGAGTTTCCTGTGCTGTAACAAAGGGAAAATCCAGCTCGGAGGGTGGGAAGGGAATCCTGGTTTAGGCATCTGGGGTAGTGGGTTGGCTTGTGGTGGCCTCCAGAAGCATTTAGAAACAGTTGTGTTTACTTCCTAGGATATATTAGAGTACAAAAAGAAACAGAGACCTCAGAAAATACGTATGTTGGATGGTTCAGTGAAAACAGTCATGGTGGATGATTCTAAAACAGTTGGTGAACTGCTGGTTACCATTTGCAGCAGGATAGGTAAGATTTTGGGACCCACATGCTTAAGAATTTGTTTTCTTTCATATTTTGATTGTTAGGATGTTATGTGTATTACTGGCTAGAAATTGGCACACCTGTTATAAATTTAAATTCGTTGTAAGTTACTATTTAACAAACACATTTTTTAAATCTGTTGCCCAGGTTTTATCAAAGCCCACACAGAGAGTTAGATGCATCCTGAAACTTCAGTACTGAGCAGCTGAAGGCACAAAGTTGACACAAACTGACAGTGCAGTTGCCAATTTTTTATCATATGTTACATTTACATATGCTCTCCTGCTATGTAGTAGACAATTAGAACTAAATTTATACTCAGTTTTAATTGGATAAAAGGTAAATACTGCTGATCTTGAAATACACCTAAACTTAGGGCTCTGTGTTGTTTTAGGAGTTGATCACAGAACCATATTATTTGTGAAAAAACATATAAAAGCCATCTTGAGCAGCTGGTCAAAATTCATATCACTTATAGTCTGTCTCAGTATTTAGCCAACTGGAGACATGTTTGAAAACCAATTCATATTTAACTCTAAGCATGCATCCAACATGGATTAATTTAAATCTTAAACCCTGACTTAAATTGCATTTAGAATTCAAGTGGCCTTAATTTGATTTAGATTACTTTATTTGGACAGTGAGTCATCTATTTCAATTTTGAGTGTTTCTATGTTGGATTCTAATGTGCTGTAACTGATTTACCTCAAAAATTAGTCTGCCTTATTTTCATGCATGTGGTCATGCAGGTGAGCATTTACTTTGCTGTCTGGTGTAACACAAACATGCTTTACCAAACAGCAGAAAAGCCCAAGCAGAACAAAGAAATGAGAACAACTCTGGCACGTGTGCTGAATGTTGTGGACTGATTTTTGATTCACTTTCACGAAAAATTCACAGGAAGAGTTGAGTTTTAACAGTTTAAAAACCAAAATCATATATTTCACGTGGTTTCTGTTCCTCTGCAAGGAAGCCAGTGAGCAAGCTGGGATTGCTCAGTCCTCAGGGAGCAATGGGAGGCACCCAGGAATGGGAATTTATTACAGTGTGTCTCCATTTTGCAATTTACTGCTATTTGAAATTCCAGCATGTTTTTAAACTGGCAGCTTCTCCTGGTAGACAACAATAAAAGCCCTAAATACCTTTCTGAAAGTGGCAAATGCAGTACATGGCAAAGAAATGATGTGTTGAAAGGACAAGGCCAGATACTGGCAGAGGTTTTAGAGTATTCCTCTCATTGCCCATTCACTGTTTTAGCATTTCATGGCCCCTTTAGTGTATTTGGAATTAACCACTGGTGTTTTAATCTCAAAAAAGAGTGTTTCACCCATCCTAAAATATATTAAATTTTTATTGTTACAAGCACTGGATTTATTTATGATTCCAGGGATAACAAATTATGAGGAATATTCCTTAATCCAGGAAAGCATCGAAGAGAAGAAAGAGGAGAGTACAGGGACACTTAAGAAAGACAGGACACTGCTACGGGATGAAAGGAAAATGGAAAAACTGAAGGCAAAGCTTCACACAGATGATGACTGTGAGTAATGCATTCCAGGAGCATTCTTTGATTAATACCTTTCCACAGCATAATGCAAGAAAACTAGACATTTTAGATTATTCAGTGTGTCTCAGTTGATTCCAAGCTGTGTTTTGCATCCTTTTATATAAAATGTTGTCTGTGACTGAGTATTTTTAGAATTGGGTCAATGGGCAAGTTATTGCCTCTGTGAGAGTTAGTGGGTGTTTGGAAGTGGTTTTTTGTTACTTTTTTGGTAGGGGTATTCCAATTTAAGTCTGAAAGGGTCATTTTTGTCCCTTCATTAAATTTGGATATTTAAATATTGATGCCTACTGAAAGCCATCAAAAGGTAGTTTTGTCTTTGAAGGTATAAATTTTAACTGTAAACAGAGTTTGCCAAAGAACTAAGACAGATTTGTTTTTAAGTCATGAGAACTATATTTTTTTTTTAGTTCTACCTTAAGACACTAACATTAACTGTACCTGCAGGAAGATGGGTTAAAATTGTGTTCAGGAAATAAACAGAAAAAATCGTTTTAGATGTAAAAAGTGGTAAACTTATTTGGCAGTGAAACTTTAAAGGTCTAAATTTACCATTAAAACATTACTATAGTTGTTCTTTCAGCAATATTAATGGTGTTTTATGCTGGAGTAGATTCTTGTTTCCCAGCAATATTAATGGTGTTTTATGCTGGATTATATTCTTGTTTCTTCAGCAATATTAACAGTGTTTTATGCTGGAGTAGATTCTTGTTTCTTCAGCAATATTATTGGTGTTTTATGCTGGAATGTATTCTTGTTTCTCAACAATATTAATGGTGTTTTGTGCTGGAGTAGATTCTTGTTTCCCAGCAATATTAGTGGTGTTTGGTGCTGGAGTAGATTCTTGTTTCCCAGCAGTGCTGTTGTCAATCCACATTTCTAGCAAACCTTCAGCAGTGCTGATTTAGGAACAGAAGCAAAAGCAGGGTGTTTTGTGGAGTTTGCCCCCCAGTGGAAGTGCCCAACATGTGTATTTAGCAGAGGGTGTGTGCTCCCTTGCAGTGAACTGGCTGGATCACAGCAGGACCTTCAGAGAGCAGGGGGTCGATGAAAACGAGACGCTGCTGTTGAGAAGGAAGTTCTTTTATTCAGACCAGAATGTGGATTCAAGAGACCCAGTTCAGCTTAATCTGCTTTATGTTCAGGTATGGTACCTGCTGCCTTCTCTGAGGAAACCTGGGGAGGTTAATTAGGAAAATTTTGTTGCTGAAATACTCCCATCTTCTAGAATTCCAGATCTAGATGTGCTTTGATTTTACTTTTTTGTCTGTCCCTCCAAAAACATGATAGCACAGAGGCTTTACTGATTCTTTTCAATCAAGTACTTTCAACCCAATAATGGACACTCAGCCAAAAATCCACTGGCTTTCCTGTTTCCTTAAAATTCGTGCATGTCTTTAGTCTCAAGTTGCTCTTTTTAGTTCTTCTCCCCATTCTCTTCTATGCTTTCTGTGTGATGTGGAATCCCAGGTCAGTCTTGCAAACAACTTTGTTTCTCATCTCTTTTTTTATTTTGCCTGATCAGAGAGAGACTTATTATCCTTTCCTGCCTTCCACCCAGACAGCACACACACACACACACAAATATATATATATGTACACCTATATATACCTTAGCAAAGGCAAGAGCTTCATGCAGAAGATATTATTTAACTGAAGGTGCCATTGTGGCTGCCTGTAATGCAGTCTGAACAAAAAGCAGGCTTTAAAACTCTTTATTAAAGGTTTTGGTTTGTTTGGGTTTTTTTGTAAGTAAAAAAATATAATTGAAAGTTGAATGGAACGCTCTGATGTTGTGCTTGGAGTTGCTCTAAATTACATTTTAAAACTCTGAGGCAAAAGATAAAGCTGCCATGGCTTGTAAAAGAATAGTACATTTTCCAATTATTTTAGAAGACTGTCACACTGAGCTGTTCTCCTGCCACTTAGATATTTATATTTCTTTCAGGCTACTGTTATGACACACTGTGTTGATACTGCCTTGTCCTTGTTCTGTCTATGGATAGGTGAGCCTTCTATAGCCAGAACTATAAAATCTGTCATCTTCTATGACCACCAAATTCCCACAAAAGGGAGAAAAAAGCTGTGTGCCTTCTGCTGTTGCCATATCTCTAACAGTAATTTAGTTTTTATGTCCTAGTTATGGAGATCATTTTCCCAGCTGTTATGAGGCAGTAAGATCAGAGCTTCCCAGTGCATGTACATACACACACATGTATCTGGACACGTGTGGGCACACACAGAGGTGTCTGTGCATCTCTTCTATTTTACTTGCACGTCAGGGAATGGTTGCCAAGTTCTCTTTTTCATCAGAAGTATTCCAATCACAGTTTCAAAGAGTTTCCAGAGATAATCACCCTGAAATAACTTAGCCCTTTGTGCATTTTATTAGTCATAAACACGTCCAGAGTGGAATAATAAACACATTCAGACAGCAAAGTGTGCTTGTGTCGCTGGCTGTGTTCAAGCTTTCCAGGAATTTCAGGGGTGGAATGGTCACTTTGGGTGTCCCTGACGTGTCTTTGCTTGTCTCCTCTAGGCTCGTGACGACATTCTGAATGGTTCCCACCCTGTCTCCTTTGAGAAGGCCTGTGAGTTTGGAGGCTTTCAAGCACAGATCCAGTTTGGACCTCATGTAGAACACAAACACAAACCTGGATTTTTAGAGTAAACACTTCTAACTTCTAAATTTGGGTGACCTCAAGTGTAACTAATGTTGAGTTGTCACAGATTAAACACGTTTTATTGCTCCAAGCAGAGGTAATCAGATTCAGTGTGTTTTCTGTAGCAAACCTCCCTGTGAAAGGAGCCCCCATTGCACAGATCAGCTGCTGAGGGCACCTTTGGCAGTGGCTTTATTAGGCAGCACAGGGCACCAGCTCCTGCCAGGGTGCCAGTGAAGTACACAGCTGGATTCTCCAGCTACCTGGTGATCTGGGAGAACTGAGGTTGATCTTCCTTAGAAGTTTGCTTCTGTCTGCCTTTAGCAATGCCACGTGTGAATTCAGTGTCCATCAGTGTGTATCACTGTTTGATCTGCTGGAAAAATACAAGAATGGAAAGATGCCTTGTCATTTTTATAAAGTGAATATTGCTGTGTTAAGAGGTTAAATTTTCCAAACTGTTTAGTGGCATTAATCAGTGATTCAGAATCACCCTCTCCTGGTGTTGCATGAATGGAAATCTGGAACTGTGCTCCTTGTTTCAGACAGACTGAAGTCCTGCTTATAGGTGGCCCATCCTTTAATCTTTGTGATACTTCACTGCTCTCAGCAGGGCAAGTTTAGTTTGACATTTAGA
Organism: Pseudopipra pipra; assembly: GCF_036250125.1. Classification (NCBI taxonomy): domain Eukaryota; kingdom Metazoa; phylum Chordata; class Aves; order Passeriformes; family Pipridae; genus Pseudopipra; species Pseudopipra pipra. The sequence goes on from NC_087560.1 coordinate 2,208,281, forward strand.
TGTCCCATTTTTCTACTGATTTTGATTTTCTGACTGATTTACCTGCAGTAGAATTAACTGAGGGCCAAAGTCTGAGCAAAGGAATGTGGGAAGGTCAAAGAAAGCCATTTACTGCACAGTCCATCCAGCCTTGCCCACATAGGAGGCTCATAAATACCTTAACTGGAAGCACAAAGCGGTGGGTGTGTGTTTGGTTCCTGTCCTGTTCCACTGGCAGTGCTCACTGCTGACTCAGGCTGCCTTTGGGAGCTGGGCTGGGGTTTGCTGCACCCCAGGGAATCACTTTGAAATGGTGAATGCTTCGGAACATGCAGAGCTGTGACACTGGTTGCTTGAGACTCTTCACTTTTAAGAAATATTCTTGAAGTAGCCACTCAGTTCTGTGAACAGACATCTTCCAGTTCCAATTAATAATCAGCTCTTCTTTGTACTGTTTGTCTGCTGCTGGCTGGCCCATGAACCTTTCCTGCTGGAACTACTGATGTCTCTCAAGAATTATGGGGAGCCAGTGGAAAAGCTTCCCTGTGCTCCTGGGGTTTATTTCCCAGAACTGGAAGCAGTTACACAACAGTCTTTCTCTGGGATTTATCCACTGTCCCTCCACTCACTTGAGTGTTCCTGCAGCAAACCACTAGGATATTATCTCAGGATGAGCTGATGTTGTGGCATGGGAATTATTTCAAGAGTTGGGTGTTCCCAGCAATAGCTGCTTTTAATTTTGAAAACAGCAATTGCAAACTGCTGCACAGCATTCAGTTGCTTCCATTTTTCTAGGATTTTCTAGTGTTCTCCTTGGTCCTTTCAGTGTGAAGATTCTTTTTTTCTCTCCAAGTTCCCACGTAGTCACGGTGTTTTATGGTGGACTGGAACTGCTGCTGGATGATATTTCTGCTCTGTAGGCAGTGCTGAAGAGTTTGAAGTCCATCACAGGGTGAAGTCATCACACATATAGTGCTCACTATCTTTTTTTTATCCCAATAGAAATTACAGGTGTTAATAGCTGAACTGTATTCTAGAAAGAGAATGTTTCTCCTATGGAAATCATTTTGAACCAGAATTCCAAAATTTAGAACCTTGTTATGTTCTCTGCTATTGTTTTATTTTCATTAAGGGCCTTGACTGTATTAGAATCAAACTTTGCAGGTCACCAGATGTAACTGCTCACTGTCCTGGTGTATAATCAGCTTCATAAAATTAAGGATTTCTGATTTAGGAGTAATTCAGATTTTGTCCTCTAAAGGAAACTGTTGCAGAACTGTAAGTTTCTGTTCATTGTCTTCTAATTTGAAGTGTCTATGTTTATGATTTAGTGTTTATGATTTAGTATTTGTGCATTTGGCTTTAGTAGCCTTCATGGCAGCTTTTTTGTGAGCTCTCACATTTTTATTTTGTGACTCTAAGCAAGCCAAGTGATCCTGGCTCATTATGAACAATGTATATAAATAGTGTAGATAAATACTGATTATTTTTTTCTGAAAATGCATCTCATCCTTCCAGAAAAAACCTTCTAAATTTGTTGATTTTGTTTTTTTTTTCCCCTTGAAAAACGGAGTTTCATCCGACTATTTTCTACTCTTTGGTGCATAAACATTGATTCTTTCCAAGTATGGAAGTAGTTACATTTTATAAAACTCTCTGCTGCAGCTCAGTATGTGAAATACCTTGGAGAGGTATCAGTCACTCACTGCTGAAACCTCAAGATGCTGCAGATTCCCTTGAGGAGAACCTGTCAGCTCCTGCTGAAAACAGCACATAACAGAATGGCACCAGTATTTCATAAAACTGGTTTGAAACAGCTTAGCTTAGTTTGCCATGTCTGCAATACATTTATGCAGAGAGTCCTTTTGTGTCCTTTTTTGTCCCTGATGAATTATTCTTGGCACAGAGGAAGAATTGCCTGCACCTTGCTAAGACTTCGGTATCAGTGGTTGGAATTTCCTTGAAGCTCCTGCCAAAGTAAATTGTGAAAGCTTTCAAACTATCAGATTGCAAACAGTCCTTCCTCGTGCCCTTCCTCCTGCAGAGGAAGTTTTGTGTGGCACCTGCAGAGGTGCAGGGATTAAATGTGCTGGGAATATCTAATCAAGAGCCCGTCCTGCTCGTGTGCAGGTGGGAAAGGGGCTCCTGGAGCTGCACACCTTGGCTTTTTGTCTGCAGGCACATGGGCAAGTCAAACCCAGAGCTCTTCAGCCTTCCCTGCCCTGTGATGTGTCTGTGGAAATAAGATTTCATTATCATGTATTAGTGAGATGTAACTGTTAGAGCATCAGAAGAAAGAGTAGCAAGGACAGTTGTTCTTACTTTGTTTTATAATGCTAGAGCTTTATGGAAAGAACAAAATGAGTGATCTCAGTACTGGCTAGTATTTTTGAAGAAAGCACAGAATCCTCATTTAGTCTTTTTGTTGGTTGTCTGCAGTGGCAGGGTTTTGTGTTTAAAAACACAAGTGATAAAAGCACACTAAACAAAACAAATAATCCAGTGTTCACCCCCTCAAAATATAAAAGCAAAGCAACTCCCACAGAACAGCTGAGCAAACTTTTTGCCAGTCTTGTTTAAAACAATCCACCTTTCTCAAAACTTCAAACTTTGTATCATAGGAGGTAGTTCTGTCTTTCATCATTAATAGTGTGCTTGCTTACTGAATAAATCAAACTGAGGAGGGGATTCTCCAGTCAGACTTTATTTGTGATTCTTAATGGTCCAAAGCAGGGGGAATCCTTAGAAACTAATTATTTTAACTGTGGAAGTTTCTTTAGGTGGAAAATGACCTGCTGAGTATAAGACACAGCTTCACCAGAGCAGACTATTCCAGGTGGGAAGGTGCAATCCAGGAAAGAACTGTAGTTTGTTGAAGCATGATGTTGGTGTGTCCTCAAGTTAGGGTGACATTTGGCTGAGAGAAAGGGTTTATTTTATTACACAGCAAGGAGGCACAGGTGAGGTGTTTAAAGATTCTTTCTGACTGAACTCTGTCATGGAGGACAAACTTGTTTAGTTTAATTTGTGTTCTGAGCACCTTTATTATCTGAGTGCTACAGGAAATAAAACTGGTTCTTTTTGACTCTGTTTTTGGGATAGCACACTGGTTTTAAGTGTCCACCTAAATGGCTTTTCAGTTTTTCGGTACAATATTGGTGTTCTAACATTTCTTGGAAGATGCAGAGGCAGAGCTTGGTCCCTCCCACACATCAGCTAATCCAGGTGCTCCTGGAAAGCAAAAGCAGTGTCTGAATTGCAGAGCTGGCTCCAGCTCCCGTGTCTCCTTCTCCCAGATCACAATAAGTGTATTTGGATTGAGATGTGAACCCCTCTGAGCTGCTGAGATACCTCAGTTTAAAAATGGAAAGTGTCCCAGCTATTGTTTACTTCTGATAACTTTTAAAAACATGAAAGGGTATTACATGGGGATGTAACTAAAGTGGTTTTCTTCATTATATGAGCTAACCTCTTGCTCTCACTTTGCTTTACACAGTTTTGTTTCACTGTATACGTATTTTTGCACCCATTTTAGGAAGCTTGGGGGACTTATTGCCAGTAAAGAAGCATGGAAAGCATCCCTCCTCAAGAAGGAACCATTAACTATGGAATTTCTTTCTTTTTTTTTCCCCCCTAGCCTAAAAGAATTCCTGCCTAAAGAATATACCAAACAAAGAGGGGCTGAAAAGCGAATATTTCAGGTAATTGTGAGGCTGAAAAGCCTACTTCAGTTTTACAACCTTTATAAGAAAAACATGAGCCTTCCCAGGTGTATGCTCTGTATACTTGGATTATATAGCTATCAGAAAATCAAGTGCAAAGGATCTGACAGCTTCTATTTTATTTCTTTAGCAGATCCTGAAGAAATAAAATACCTGATCCTGAGCCTTTTTTCTGCACTTATGATTATCCAATATCCATTGTTAAAAAGATACGAGTCAATATTCAGTTTTTAAAGATCTTTTTGTCGGTTGTATTGAAATGTAAAGATGTGTATTTGTGCTAAAATAGGCTCACATTTAGGAAAGCCAGTTTTAATTTCATGCCTCCTTCAGACCTGAGCCTCAGGTTGTGCTACTTAATGCTTGAATTCCATGGTGTGTCTGGGAATCACACAGTTGTTAAAGGCTGGAGTAGTTGGGTATGAAAGGTCCAAAGTATAAATGGTATTGAGTATAAATGGTACATATATATAAATGGTACATACAATATAAATTGAGTATAAATGGTACAAGGAGCTGATACTGCTGGAAGTGATCTCAGAGTCTGAGTGCTGGAAGTGCACCAAGGAGCTGCCCACTGAAATACAAGTTTGGCAATAACTTGTAACAATAACTTTGGCAATAACTTCCCAAAAGTAAGTTGGAAAATTCTGAGGTCAACAGGTGAAATCAAGTCATGGTTTCTAGAAGGATCCACCAGTGATCTGTGACCTCAGCTGGGAGACAGACTGAAGAGCAGGAGCAGGTCCTGTGCTTTGCTGTGTGTGTCACACTCCCAGTCAGAATCGTGTCACTCACTCAGGCTGTTCTGCCTGCAGCTTCAATACTTCCTTGTAGGTGAGTGTGGCTGATGCTGTTCTGAACACCTTTGGCTGGTGGCAGTTTAAGCAAAAACCAGATTCTTTCACTTCTGAGTGTCACTGTCCTGCTATTCAGAGCATGGGATCTCTGCCCATGTCAGATATGACCCGTGGGGAGTTTCCATCACTCCCTGCTCCAGTGCATGGACAAGTGAGGGCACTGATGGTGGGCAAAGATACAACAGGAAGGTAGAATGAGTGAGCTGCCTTTTTGAAAAAAAAAACCCCAAAACCAAGCTGTTTCCCAAATTACAAAACTCTGGAGTTGGGCAGGTGGTTTCCACCAAATATTCCATGTGCAATGACTGTATTGGTGCTCCTTGGGTTCCTGGTTGTGTTCTCTGTGCTGAACTTGGCAGGTATGATGAGCCTGTGTCCTTGGGATGCACAGGGGTTTGGGAGCTGCAGCTGCTCCTCCTTGGAAGGCTGTTGGGGTGGTAACAAGTGGAGCAGGAAGGCATTTCCCACGTTCCTGGTGCTCCCCCTGCTGCCATCAGTCACCAGGGAAGAGGTGGCCACAGCAGTTCAGGAACGTGGGAGGGGAAGATGGGGTGGGATAGGGAACCCCACAAACCGTATTTAAACAAGACATTGGGATATGATTTGCAGCAGAATGGTCTGGGGCAGGAGAGCAGGTGCTGAGGTGAAGTTTGAAATCATAAGATGGGTAGCTGCCATTACATACAAGTATTCAAGTTTACTAATGAATAAATATTTAAATAATAAATAGAGACCGAGTTACAAGACACACCTAGATGAACTATTTAGAAAAATCCTTGTTTCTTCCTCAGCTGTAGAATTCTTTTCATGTGCTGGAAAAAGATTGTGGATAATGTTGTAACTGGCCCAAAAAAGAGCCTGTTGGAAGGACCTCCAAGAGATGAGAAATGGTCAAGCACAAAGTGTGAGGCTTTCATGAGTCAGAATTTTTGGGCACAAAGCAGGAGTAAATAGTCTCTTTTTGGAAAAAAATGTGGGTGCTGGGACATTTAAATTATTTTTAAGAACTGAGTGAAGAGGCATGAATGATATGAGACCTAATAGTGTCAAATAGCAGGAATAGCCAGAATTTAAAACTGTCAGAAGTGGTTTAAATGCACTTGATGTGAGGCACACATTGAGTGGATGATGGTCAAAGAGGAGTGTTCTGTTTGCACGGGTTGTTTATGGTCTCTGATGTGAGGAATTAGAGTCTTGCTGACATTTCTACCCATTCTAATTGTAATGATTATCAACTAACCTTCCTGAAACAGATAAAAGCTGTGCCATTTTTTTGTTGTTGTTGTTTCCAGAAAGCCTTGATTCTGCCTAATTGATGCTGCCCTCTCATTGCAGGAGCACAAGAACTGTGGTGAGATGACTGAGATAGAGGCCAAAGTGAAGTACGTGAAGCTCGCCCGCTCCCTGCGCACCTACGGGGTGTCATTTTTCCTGGTCAAGGTAATGTGGGTCTTCCTGTGACCATTGTACCCTTGCTTATGGATTACCTCTGATTCCACCCTAAGCAAAGGTTTGTTGCTTCAGTCTCCAAAATATTTCAGCTGCCTGGGGGAGCGAGAAGAGTTTTGTCATCCTCTGCGTGCCCCTTGCTTCCCTTGGTCAGTATGTCCCAGGTTGCTTTTTCCATTTGAATGGAAAACAAACCTTTCCCACCTCGTTACAGGAAAAAATGAAAGGCAAAAACAAGCTGGTTCCTCGTTTGCTGGGTGTCACCAAGGACTCTGTGATGCGGGTGGATGAGAAGACCAAGGAGGTGCTGCAGGAGTGGCCGCTGACCACGGTGAAACGCTGGGCTGCCTCCCCTAAGAGCTTCACTCTGGTAATCCTTCTGTGTGTATTCAGAGGAAGAGGGATTTGTGTGGCAAGGAGAAAGGAAAAGGTGGACTTAAAACAGTTTCTGTCATGTAACTGGTTCTCTCTCTAATTTTCTAGTGTTATATAGAGTCACTGAGTCCTCAAGTAATAAGTTGGCCCATATTTGCATCTAGGGTCAAGCTGTAGTTTGATGCTTCTGGACAGACCAGTTCCTCAGAAGTACTCTTTAAATCTTTCCAGAAAACACAGTTTACATCTGTTTTGTGCCTAATTACTGAAACATTTAAGAAATCACTTTTATTCTCACCTGTGTAAACTGTTATGGTGCTTGTCGTTCATGATGTGCTTTGTGGCTTATGTGAACGTAAACAAGGTCAGGTGGTTCATTCAGACATTTAATAGTTGTGAAAGAAGTTTCATGAATGTGATATTTTGCTCATTATTTGGTCCAAAGGAGACTGCTGCAACGTTCATTTTGGATATGAAAAGGTTGTTTCAAGTGGGAGAGCAAGAGGCAGAGGCTGGAAAATTACATTCGCTTGATTCACGTGCATCTAATTTCTGCTTGCAGGGATGATTGTGCTCTAGGATTAAATTCTAAGGACTTTCCTCCATTCTTAAGTGACCAAGTCTGATAAAATTAGACAAAGTGTCTCTTGGGCATTTCAGTCAATGAAACATGTGTGATTAAGCTGAAAAAAAAGCATTCTTGTCTCCTCCCTCCCCCCTGGTTTAGAACCTTGGAGCAGTTTCATTTCCTGTTGGATATAATAAAATGACTCTACAAACAATTTTAAAATTTGAATGCTCTCTTATTTAGTACTGTTTCTCACTTTACTTAGCATTTTCAAAGAGGTTTGGGGTTTTTTTTCCTCTTTTTCTTCAGGATTTTGGTGAATATCAGGAAAGCTATTATTCAGTACAGACCACTGAAGGAGAACAGATCTCTCAATTAATTGCAGGTTACATTGATATCATCCTAAAGAAGGTACAGTATTAACATCTTGATATGTAGAAAAAAAGCTGTAAAAATCACTGTACAGCAATGCAAAAACTCAATTATGTGCAAGCTGCAGTTCTTTCTCTCATAAAGTTGGTGTGATATCTTATGTTTTGATGTTATTTGTTTTTACCTGTAAGTCAGTCACTGCTTCTGGAAAAATCAAGGTTATTAACTGTTTCAGTAGCAGGGGTTGGGCTCAGTACAGCACTCCTGGGCTTTGCTTTCCTGTCTGGAAGGTGAACTGGGGACACTGTGTATCCAGAGAAGAGTCCAAAGCTTCAACCATGGATTCTAAACTATGGTCCAAGCTGATGGATCAGGTGGGAAGAAATCATCCCCTAGAAGCAGTGTTTAAAGCTCCAGCAAGGACTGCACAATCATTGTACAGCTGTTGAAGGCAGCAAAGCTGAGAAAGATTTTTTGCCAGAGAAACAAACAGAAAAACCTCAACATTATATTGCTTTAAAAACACTGTGATTAGTAAAGCAAAGATTATACCTCATTTGTGCAGAGGGATAAAATCAGTGTTGGTGAAGAGGCCAGACTGCCTGGAAATTTGGTTTCATGGATTGTGCCTGGGAGGAGGGAGGAAAGGCTGATACACATCCCCAGCATTCAAAATATTCACAAGTAAAGAAGTGCAACAGCAAAAAGGAACAAGTTTGCCAACAAACATGGAGCTGAATGGTCATGTTCTAAACATGTTGTATAGAAAATTGAGGTGGTTCAAATAGCACTGATTGCTTCTTGTCAGATTTTTACTTTATTCAGGTTCAACCAACCTACATCATTATTTACCATAGTAGATTTTAATAGTGAAGAAATGAGGAAGTCAAGTAGCCCAGGAGAATTTATTGCCTTTGTTCACAGTGGAGGATGCAACATCAAGTGTTGTGCAAGAAGAGGTTGAGCAGGATTGCCAGAACTCATCCCAGTACATGCCTTTTCCTCTGGGCTGTCAGTCTCAGGTTCAATAAATGTCAGATAAATTGCAGGTTTCTATAGATGGTTTAAATCTTGATTCAAAAGTAGCTTTGCTCTCTAATGCCAAATGAAAGCAGCCTTCTGCCTTCCTAGAATAGAATACAGAGGTGTGAATTGCCATTCCCAGGGCTTTGATTTTTTTTCTTTCCCATCCAGTTTAAAATGAATGAATTAGGAGCAGGTTAACCAATAAACACCTGTGGTGAACGTGAGAAGCTGCAGCTCACAATTGTTGAGCCCATGTTACCTCAGTGATGCAGTGCCTCAAAGGATGGCTTACTGCTCTCAGTGGCATAATGCTAATTCTTGCTGTGTTTTGGACTGTTCCAACTCATTTTCTCTGGTGTGGATTGGTAGGTACATTTTTTCCTGCTAAAGTGTTGCTGGTGCAGTGTTCTCCAACCCCTCATGTCCTGATTAGTGACAGGTCATTGATCAGTTGACAGGGAACCCTGAACTTGAGTAACTTCTACAATTTTTAATTTAGATATAATTATTGACTTCACATTAATATGGAAGTAAGGGACAATATTGACTGGAGAGAGGGAGTTTCAGTTCATGCATGTGATCAAACTATAATAGTAAGAGCTTCTCTCTCCAAAGTTGTGTGTGTGTGTATAGTTGTGCACAAGGAGTTCCCATTAAATGTACCCAAGGTCATAGTGGGTGCTCCTCTATTTATACCCATCTATATATTACATACAATATATGTATTCAGACTACAAATCACAAAACAAGGTGGAAAGCAGTTTCCTTTCACCAGATCACAAGTAGAAATGGACTGTTTTTATAAGGCACTCCCTCTATGATTTATGGTCATTTCCTGTTGTTTCTGGAGGTTTAGATTTACTACCCTTGTGTATATTTACCTCCCTTATACCACTAAAAAAATCCTGCCTCAAACAGTGAGATGTGCAGACTGTCCAGAACTTCAAAGTACCTGTGATAAAACAACTTGGAGACAGTATTAGGTGTATTGCCTTTCCTATGGATATGTATTTCCTGCTGGTAGCTTACACCCTGTAGTAACATTTCAGATGCTAAATATGACTTGGAGCACCTGAGTCAGCCTGAGGCTGCTGAGTTAGAAGAGAATGGGAAAAGGAGAAGGTACATGTCCTGTCTGTGCTGCCATTTGCTGCTGTTGCACATCACTTGGTCCTCAGAACATTTTTTCCCCTGTGAGAAAAGACAATATCTCAGCACTTTCTTTATCCCTTTGTTCCAAAAGCACCAGCAGGCTTTTTGGCTTTATGTGCTTCATCTGCCAGGGTTTGGAACCTGGACTGTTCTGAAGTGGAGGTTCTGTTGTCCCTCACTGCCCAAAGCCTGGTGTTCAGCACCAGCCAAGGCTCTGCACATTCTTTGATTAGGTTTGTGATAAATGGCAGGGAAGTGGTGGAGACAAAGCAAAAATCAGCACACTGTTTAACTGAATTTTTTTTCCCTTTCCTCCAGAAACAAAGTAAAGATAGATTTGGGCTTGAAGGTGATGAAGAATCAACCATGTTGGAAGAATCTGTTTCGCCTAAGAAGTGAGTGTAAACAGCAGGAGGAAATGCTCTTTCTTTGAGTGCCACATTTCAAATGAAGTAGGACAGTTATTGCTGTTAAAGAACGGTTTTCTACACAATATTTCAATAGAAGGAAGTACTACCCCAGGCAATCAGGCTCCTAGATTCCTGCAAGGATTGAAGAGCAGGTATTTGTCACAAAATTGGTGGTTAAGGAAACCAGCAGTTGGTGCTAACTTGACCCTTGAACAAAGGAACTCAGGCTGTAATTCAGTAAAATGCTGGGGTGGAGAGAGGGATAATGAAGCAGAGCTGAAATTGCTGTATTAGTTTTTTGATCTTTGTGCAAAACTGTGGGATTTACGAGGGTTTAGTTGCTTGTGTCTGCTGGTCCCATGGTTTCCAGTAAATGTGCCTCCTGTCAGTTGAGTTGTACACTGTGTTATAACAGAGCTGGCTTATTCACCAGACAAACCTAGCAGATAGTTGGTGTGGGGAAGGGTCAGGGTTTGGTTTTGATAGGAGAATATTTGGTAGGTCAGGCAATGGTTTTGATGGGAAAGTAACTGAATACAGCAACAAGCAGAACTGTGAGCTGGCCATGCTCATGAAAAGGAATGTTAAATCACTGCACTTTCCATGCAGTGAAAGAATAGAAACAGATTTTTGACATTATGAGCCACTCAAGGCTCCTCTTGGAACTCTGAGGATGGCAGTGTCAGCAGTGTGTATGTGAAAAGCCCATTTGATTTATTGTTGAGCATAGGGTTTATATGAGATAGACTTGTTAGATAGTTAATGTGTAATTTCAACTTTTGATGGGTCACACGTGTTCAGATGTGCTTTATTTTGACATGGCCCTTTCCAAAGCACTTCCAGAATATACAGCTAAGTGCTGTGCAGAGTAGCCCAAAACTTGTAATAGATAAATAAAAGATTTTTTCACAGTTGAAATCACTTTTTTCCCCCCAGAAGAGTGTTATTGTTAAAGCCTGAATTCCTGTCAACGTTTCTATCTATTAAAGCTTGAATCATATTTAAATATGAGCAGTACATCTGGCAAAGCAGCTCATGACCATGGATGGCAGTAACTTTATTTATTATTCTTGAAAGTATCCTGCCCCCCAGCCCATTATCTATTAGGCTACCAGATCATTGACAGGTACTGTTGTGCTTATGTGTATAAAGGTGAAGGAAAGAATGTTAGTTTTTATCCCAGTTCTAGGAAGTGCTTGCAAAAGACATCTCCACAAGGTGCATGCTTTTATTTTCTATTCATCAGTCAATGATACAACTGAAACAAAGCAGTTGTTATGCCATAAACCCTGTTCTGGTTCTGTCTGTCATGCATCTAAAAGGGGTAAAAAGCTTTTGTACCATGTGTACCAAAACTGCACATTGCCTTTTCCTTGGTGCCTGCTCATTAGTGCTATAAGTAATTATATTTTATTAATAATAGTTTTGTTGTCATTATAAAATTAATATTTTATTATAAATAAATAAATAATAATAATAATAATAGGCAGATGAATAAATCTGCCCAAAGCCCCAGATTGTTTTTCCTATATGTTAGAAAATGCTTAGAAAAGAAAAACATAAAGTTTCCCGGCTTCTCCAAACTGTCGTAAAATGCACTTTAAAACCCTAAAGGAAGATCACCTGGCAGAAGATCACCTGCTTTGCAGGAGCTCACTAATTCTCTGTTGGCTGGGGTTTTTTTGCAGATCTACCATCCTGCAGCAGCAGTTCAACCGGACGGGGAAGGTGGAGCACGGCTCCGTGGCGCTGCCCGCTGTCATGCGCTCGGGCTCCAGCGGCCCCGAGACCTTCAACGTGGGCATCATGCCCTCCCCCCAGCAGCAGGTCACCATCGGGCAGATGCACAGAGGACACATGCCCCCTCTTGTGAGCAGCCTCCTGGTTTTGTGTTTGGGACTCTTTTCTGTCTTTGAAACTTGTCTGCGCTGCGAGGAGTCGGAGAAAGAGTTTTACACCTATTTCTGAGAGCAGGGGGCCTGGCTGGAACTTCCTGGCTGTCCTACCAAACATGAGTTTGGAGTGTCCCTGGTGTATTTAGGGTTTCACATTTTGGTTTATTTCTTTGTTTTCTTTAAAGCAGGCTCTTCCAGCCTTCTCTTTGCTTCTAAGTAGTTAAACCAGTATTTAAGGGTAAAAAAAGATGGTTTAAAGACTGGCAAAAGTAAGCAATTTTAAAGAAAAGGCTTACTTTTAGCTTATCACTAGCCCACCAATTTAGAAATTTTTTAGTAGGCTTAAGGCAGATAGTGCATTTTCTCAGTTAAATTAAAAGACTTTAAAAGCCCTAAAAAGTCTTTGAGAATATAATCAATGCTTAAGATCGTGATATACTACTAGAAGTGTAACATGTGTAGTGGATTGCCCTTGGCTGTTTGCCAAATGCCTGCCCAGCTGCTTTTTCACTCCTCCTCCTCAATGAGAAGTGTGTGTGTGGGATATATAAGATAAAAAAGCTTTATCTGGCGTAGGTCAAGATAAAGACATGGAGATCACCAACTACCTTCATGGGCAAACCAGAATCAGCTTGGAGAAAAGGAATTTAATTTATTGTCAATTAAAATACAGTTGGATGATGAGAAACATGAAAAGTAAAACACCTTCCCACCCACTCCCCTTTTTTTATTCCACACAGACTCAAACTTCACTCCTTCACTTCTGACTGTTCTACTCCCTGCTCACAAGTGGTCAACTTGTAACAGCCCCTCTCTGCTGCTCCTTTCTCCTCATGGTTTTCCCCAGATCCAGTGTGTCCTGCATTTTATCCCTGCAGTCATTCAGGATAAACTGCCTTTGGCATGGGTCCCTGTGAGCTGCAGTTCCCTTTGGAGATCCCACTCCAGTGCTGGTCCTCCACAGGCTGCAGTTCCTGTCAGACCCTGCTCCAGCACAGGCTCTCCATAGGCTGGAGTTTCTTCCCAGGAAATCCCCACGTGCTGCAGCGTGGGGCCCTCTGTGCTCTTCAGGGTGGATATGAGGATATCTGCTCCCACAGGGCTCTCCCCACAGGCTGCAGGGAAATACCTGCTCCACTCTGGTCACCCCTGTGCTCTGCTGCCCCAGCACCTCCTCCACATCCCCCTCAGGCACTGCAGTTGCAAGGGTGTTTAATGAGCTCTTTTTTCCCCTCTCTGCCATATGATGGTTTGCCCTTTCTGACAGGTGCTTTCCCAGAGGTGCCACAGCTGCTGGGCTCAGTTGTGTCCTGCCCTGGCTCTGTTGGTGTGCCCAGCGTGGGGCAGCCCCTGGCCCCTTCTCACCCCTGCAGCCAAAACTGTGCCACAGACACCCAACACAGATCTCCATCCTGCTCTGCCTGAAACCCTGCAGTTCTCTGTTAACCTGTGCACAGTGCTGACAGTTTAGTTTTAGAGTCGTCCTTGATGACGTTGGTAGCTGTGCCAGGAAATCAATAAGGATATCCTAGAGGCAAATTGAGTTTTCATGTTCCTTGAATGCAGGTCAGTAAGACAGCTCAGTGGTGTTCTGTATGTGTCTGTTGGTCATTGTTTGATCTGAGAAAGCTGAAAGGTGTGGAGGCACAGAGCAGTGTAAAATGACACAGGTGAAAGACTGTGAGAGAGATTTGCTCTCTCCACTGCACCAGGGGAAGGCCAGATCTGAACTGGCCTGGTGTGAGTGTTGGACTGTTGGCACTCGCTGTCCCTCGGTGCACGTGTCTCGTGTGCCTGGAGTGCCCTTTGGGACACAGCACCAGCCCTGTTTTGCCTTGCAGACCTCAGCCCAGCAGGCCCTGATGGGCACCATCAACACCAGCATGCACGCGGTGCAGCAGGCGCAGGCCGACCTCAGCGAGGTGGACAACCTGCCTCCTCTGGGGCAGGACATGGTGAGTGCTCCTCGTGCCTCAGAGAAATGAGTCTTGACGCTCTGGGGTGTTTACAGATCATTGTCCCCAGATCTAAAGCGATATCACTTTTTAAATGGGATAAAATGCTGTTCTCTCTTCAAGGAATTGTGTTCAGTGTTCCACCTCACTCTTATCAGTCTCCTGAGATCAGATGCAGCAGAGTTACTTGCACAAACGTGTCTGGAATGCTATTGTTTTGTGGGCACGTGTACAGTTAAACACAATCTATGGGCATTATTTATGGTGGGAGTAGCTGTCTCCCACACACGTGAAAAATAAGAACAAAATCTGATTCTGTTGCTCCTGATCCAGGTTAGGGCACGAGGACAGAGAAAAAGGGTTATTGCTTGTGGGGGACTGTCAGTCAAGTGTTTAACCTTCATGCATGCACTTTATGGCATTTACCTTAAAAGGGCAGCCGTTGAAGTGTGGTAGCAAATCCGTAGTGAAGGAATCAGCAGAAGAAAATGCTTGCCTTAACATTTCACTTTAAGGGCTTGCTGGCTGTCCTCTGTTTCACTTCTAAAAGTCCATGAAGGAATGGGAGATTTACATGATATCGCCTCTTGTAGAGCCTCACTGCAATCCTTAACTCTTCTTTTTTCTTATTGCTCTTCAGGCATCCAGAGTATGGGTTCAGAACAAGGTTGATGAATCCAAACATGAAATACACTCTCAGGTTGATGCAATCACTGCAGGAACTGCGTCTGTCGTGAACCTCACGGCAGGTAAACTTCAATGGGAGGGGTTTCCTTGCAGTCTCCTGACATTTGTCAGTCTAAATCAAGTAACACAGGAGCTGAGGATGAGGTAGCTGCAGAAAAAGTGTCAATAAAACACCCTGGTAGGACACTGATGTGTGGAACAAACTTTGTGTCCCTCCCAACACGGTTTTTGTATCTTCGGTTTCTCTCTTGCACTGAAGGTACAGGCGTCAATGAAAATAAAATGCAACTTGCTTATTCAATAAGATAGAGAGTGTTTGCAAGCTTACCACAAGAAAGCATTATTGGCAGTTGTTGGATTATTATATGTTTATTGGTGACGGTTTTTCTTCAGCAAATTGTAAGTTGAAGAAGCTGCAAGTGGCTTAAACAGCACAAGACTGTATTGCTTTAGGTTCTTTCAGTATGGAAAGATAGCTGACACTGTGGGCTTCTCAGCAATGGCATTGAATGAGGAGAAATTCTGTTAGAAGATAGAAGAGGAAATGTAAAAATCAGACAATTTAGAGCAATCTAATTCTTTTAAAGTGACAAATTACTTAGTAGGCACTGCTTGGCTACCTTGAAACGTCTCTCGAGAGTGTAGCTGGTGGCAGCTGCCCCTGTTTCCCCTTTAACCACTAAAGCATTCTGATCATGGCAAACATTTGCTCTACAGGGGACCCAGTTGACACTGATTACACTGCTGTGGGATGTGCCATCACAACCATCTCTTCCAACCTCACTGAGATGTCCAAAGGTGTGAAGCTGCTTGCTGCTCTCATGGATGATGAGGTTGGAAGTGGAGAAGACCTCCTGAAAGCTGCTCGAACACTGGCCAGCGCTGTCTCAGACCTGCTGAAGGCTGTGCAACCTACTTCAGGAGAGGTGAGTAGATGGAAACTCCTCAGGTTCCTTCTCTGAAGTGCATGGCTTTGGTTTTTTTGAGACTGGTTAGGTTCTACACTCACCTGTTCAGTGCCGCTTACTGTTCCCTGTGCAAGCAGCTCTTGTGACTACTTCTTAATCCTTCGTCTGTCTCTGTGCCTTTAAGTCTTGCACCTTGATATTAGAATGGTCTGAGTTGTGTACAGAGGTTGATTTATGCAATAAATAGTTGATTAATCTGGGTACTGTGTTCTTTTTTAGAAACAAATCTCAAATAGTACTGTGACTCAATAGGAAGTGGAGAGACACTCATTCATGGCTCTTTTCCTTACTCTTTTTGTCTGCTTTGATATATAAATGTGAAGTTAATTCATATATTGTAGTTTTCCAGAAATGAGAGTAGAACTGACCAGGATAAAATCTCTTGATTAGTTTCTTATGATTTGGAGTCTGTAGACAGTTTGCCTTAGATCTCTTCAGGTATTCATGTTTTGAAGAACATGAAATCTCCTGATGTTTCAGATCATATTGACTCTCCATCCTTAATTATCTTTGCAGTTATGACAGCAAAGTTTATTCAAGTTCTCCAAAATTCTTTGCATGTTGTCTGGGAACACATCAGATGAAACCCCTGAAATATAGATGTGCAGTTGTGCATGTGGAAAAGTAAAGATTTCTCCAAAGTATTCCTGTTGTGAATTTTTTGGGGGCTGTATTGATTGCACAGCTGTGCAGGATTTCTTGGAGGAAACCTAAACTTCAAGTAAAGCTCATTTTCTCTGAATTAATGTGTTTCACTGTCACCTTTTGGCAGCCTCGACAGACAGTTTTGACTGCAGCTGGAAGCATTGGACAAGCAAGTGGGGAGCTCCTGAGGCAGATTGGAGAGAATGAAACAGATGAAAGGTTCCAGGTAATGAGGGGGGATTGTTTGTCACTGCCAGAGCTGGGCAGCTTTCTAACGAGGAGGTCTCTGCATAAAGCCAGGCTTCCCAAAGTGTGCTTGGAAAATGCTGGAGTGTCTCTGCACTAATTGAGGTTAATCCATTTTGAAGTTGTTTTTAATTACACAGTCACGGAGTGCTGATTTCATAAGAACCCCTACTTGGTTCTGTGAATCATCCAGATGCTTTCATGCTTCATGGAGAGCTGTTTGCACTGGATTTCTGCTCATTACATGGAGTAGTTTTCCCGCACGTGTTTGCTGTGTCTGTATGTAGGAGTGCAAACCAAAAGTTAATAAAACCTTCTGGTGAACTGAGTAGAAGAAAATTACTGTATTACAAACAAAATCTCTTTAAGATTAGTAGTATTAGCAATTATAAAATCATAATGCCTCATGACTTAACAGTGTTTGCTATTAGCAGTTTAAGACCATTGTTCTTAAATGCTCTGTTAAAAACATGTCTGGGTTTTTTCACTCAATGGTTATTTTAACAGTACAGACGTTAGGAAGACTCCATCTCACTAAAAAACTCTCAAGTACATGGAATGTGGGATTTTAAGTGGGGAAATGGGAAGAAATTATTTTAACTTATTCATTGCAGGAATTAACACCTGAGCGTGTTTTAATGTCGCAGCTTCAGAGTGAAATAAATTATTTTGGTACAAGGGAAAAATGTGCTGGAATTAAGACCTGTTTTGATTAGGAGCAGTAATTTGTAGGACTATATTTACATCATGGACAAGGAAAAATTGTGGTTGGAAAGGGCATTTTCAAAAATGCAGTTGCAGTTGTTTCTGCTGTTAAGCACAATTAAGTCCTTGAATTTTGTTGTCAACTCAAGTCCTGTCTCTCCTCAGCAGTTTTGTCCTGGAGGTTGTCACTCTTATTGCAGATATTTATCACATGTTTAGTGGTGAACTCCAGATGGTTTTGTGTTAAAAATGTATTCTCAGGAAGTGAAGATAAGCACGTTTCAAATTGGGACATAGGTTTCTTATGGACACTGAGCCAATTGAAGACTTGATAGTCCATATTCCTTCAGTGGAGTACCTTCATAATGTAGATGCAGAAATGGTTGTACTGAGGACAGAAAACCATTGGGTTTCTGAGCAATAGCTGTGGCTGCTGCTTTACACAGAACAACATGTTGAAGTTTTCATATAAAAGAACTTCTTACCTTCAGGAGATCTGATCTTATGAACAACAAAGTATATACTTTTTTAGATTAAGACTGAGTTTTCCCTTTGTTTTACCAGGATGTCCTGATGAGTTTGGCCAAAGCTGTTGCCAATGCTGCTGCCATGCTGGTGCTGAAGGCCAAGAACGTGGCACAGGTGGCTGAGGACACAGTCCTGCAGAACAGGGTCATTGCTGCTGCCACACAGTGTGCACTCTCTACTTCCCAGCTGGTGGCTTGTGCCAAGGTGAGGCTGCTGGTGTTCCCAGGGTGCCAAGGCATCTGGGTGCTGCCATGGCTTCCCAAAAACTGCGTTAGCATCAAGCCAGCCTGTTCTGAATGCTCCGTGCCCTCTCCCCGTGCAGGTTGTGAGTCCCACCATCAGCTCTCCGGTGTGCCAGGAGCAGCTGATTGAGGCTGGGAAGCTGGTGGACCGCTCGGTGGAGAACTGTGTGAGGGCCTGCCAGGCTGCCACAGACGACACCGAGCTGCTGAAGCAGGTCAGTGCAGCTGCCAGCATCGTGAGCCAGGCCCTGAACGACCTCCTGCAGCACGTGCGGCAGTTTGCGAGCAGGGGGGAGCCCATCGGGCGCTACGACCAGGCCACAGACACCATCATGTGTGTCACAGAGAGCATCTTCAGCTCCATGGGGGATGCTGGTAAGTGTCCCTAAGGAACAGCAGCTTCCCATTGCTCAGGGATGTGCACCTTGCAAAGGAAGGAGGTAAAAATCCTTCTCTGACGTGTACTAGTGCTGTCACAGAATCAGCTGGGTTGGAAAAGACCTCTGAGATCATCCAGTCCAACCCTTGATCCAACCCTGCCGTGGTTCCCAGCCCATGGCACTGATGCCACATCCAGTGTCACCTTCAACACCTCCAGGGACAGTGAATCCACCCCCTCCCTGGGCAGCCCGTTCCAATGGCTGAGCACTCTCTCTGTAAAAAATTTCTTCCCAATATCCCACCTAAACCTCCCCTGGCACAGCTTAAGGCCGAGCCCTCTTGTCCTACTGCTGGTTGCCTGGAAGGTGCTCATCCAACCCATAATATTAAATCAGCAAAATGCCCATAGCTGTGTGCTGGGTGGAGTGAACATTCTGGGAAAACAATCCCTATCATACTAAAGGATTGCTGTGGTATTTTGTCTGTTCTCTGCCACTTCACAGGGTTGTGTAGCAATGTCTCAGCTCCAGATATGAAGACAGGCACCTGGGCAAATACTTCACAGTGGTGCATTTTACTATGCATAGATTTTTTTTTGAGGTTTTGAAACTTATTGCTGCTTTTTTTTTTCTGTGATGCCTCTAAAATGGGCGTAGCTTCTAGAACCAACACAAACTTGAGATCCTTAATGTTTAACCAAGCCAGTGTGAATTTTTAGTAAAGAACCAGTAAATTACTTAGAACAGTGAAATTTCAACAGTTCTAAGTGTTGTGAAGCAGCAGCAGTATGGAGGGGCAGTATCAACTGGAAATCAAGACAATTCATAGAAAGTTTAAAATGGGATCAGTTTACTCACCAGTTATGGTGAATAGTATAGTTTTGGTATTTTCTTTCATGTTGTATCAATGCAAGGCCAGGAAAGAAAACATTTCAGTCACAACTGTGTTCATGTTACAGTCAATGTGAACAAATGAATCTTTTGTTGTAGAGTTGTCTTGGTTGTTACATTTAAGAGGCAAAACTTTCAGATGTTTGTTTTTTCAGGAAATGTGATTACAGCCGTACAGACACTTCTAGAGGATTATGCAAGGAAGTAATTAGTGAAATCTCAGTGTATTTTGACCCTAGAATCTTTATGAGAAACATGAGCAATTAAGATTTTTAAAAAATGCACAGGAATGGTTGCTAAACCACTCTTAATCTTCAAATTGAAGGCTGTGGAAAAGGTTTTCTAATGCTCTGTAGGTATCCTAAGGAATTTTAATTAATGTAGATGTGCACAGGAAACCATGTCAGGTTTTGTGTTTTGCTGTCATTCGTGATTCAGCTCCTGTACAGAAAGATGCAGTGAAAGAGGTGATCTTGAATAACATTTCTTGTCTGTCAAGTCAAGTCAAAAACAGTCAAATATCTTGTTTTGCAATACCTAATTTTTAGTAGAAGTCATTCAGATTCCAGTCTGTGTTTCCAATTTATCATTGCACTACTGTGGTTGCAATTTTAACAGCAAAGAGACTCCAGCCTGTGACTGCTGAATTATTGTTTGTAATCTGTTTGATTTACTGACTTAATACTGTAGGAAAGAGCATTTAAAGGGATTTTTTTTTCAAGTGGGATATTTGGACTGAGAGCTGAGTTAGCAAATACTGGTGAAAGTTTTAATTGCAAAATTTCATACTGGGAATGATAACAGTAGATAACAGCTAGAAAAATGTAATTTTTTGGGCCTATGCCTGACCAGAGGAGTCTGGTCTTTTAATTCTGATGCCCACAATTCACCTTTACACATGAGAAAACAGCTGTTATTATCTTGAAAACAGCTGTTATTGTCTTTGTTCCCATGATTTTTTAAGAGCATTGGAAAAGAATGAGGCCTTAAACCCAAATACATCTAACTTGATTTGATAACCTATGGAAAGGCAAAGGCTTTATTGATTCCAGTCTATTTATGAAGGAGTCCAAGTGTATGTTTTAGTGACCAAATGAATTTGTTCTAGAAAGGGTATGAATCCACTTTAGAAGCACTGTTGTTTCATCTCTGTGCTTCACCATGACCAGAACATGACTCCAGTATCATAAATATATCTTATTTTTGGCCAAAACCCTCTCTTAATGCTGCTAAGTCTCTTCTGGCAAGCTTCTTAATTTAGTTTATATTAAACAGAAAATAATTCCCCGAAAGAACAGGTGCAAGATGGGTAATTTTTATTGAAGGAGTGAAATCCTGGCTGTGATTTGAAAGCAAAATTTTTAGTCTTCCCTGGGACAGGAGTGTCCTTGAACTGTATATTCAAAATTACATGAAAATATTGATTTGGGGGTTTTATCTTGCTATCTAGAATGCCAATACTACAGTTTTTTTCTTAATCTCCACTGCAGTGGTTTCCACCATTTATACTGTGATCAAAGGTTTCGTTTATAGAACCCCCAAGTTATGAACTGCGCGCGTATCGCTTTCAAGTAAAAAAAATACTTCAGCAAACGTGACTTCGGTCTTGTCTGGTGAAATGATGGTGAATTTTGTGAGCCAGGCTGCCCTGTGGGGAGCAGGAGTCCAAGTGCAGTTGTGTCCCCAGGTGAGATGGTGCGGCAGGCCCGGGTGCTGGCACAGGCCACCTCCGACCTCGTCAACGCCATGAGGTCGGACGCCGAGGCAGAAATAGATATGGAGAACTCCAAGAAGCTTCTGGCTGCTGCAAAGCTCCTGGCAGACTCTACAGCCCGCATGGTGGAAGCTGCAAAGGTACCAGGGAGAGGCACTGCCACTTCAGCTTGTGGGGCTGTGCCCAAAGAGGAGCGGGATGTGGGATGTTGTAGGTGGGATCTGGCTGTGGGAGAGATGGTTTCTCTTATCCTGTAAGTGTTCAGCATTTAATGACTCATCCTAGGTACGTTCCAAAAAACCAAGTTGTTAGTTACCTGGAGTTTTTTGGTTTTAAAAACCCACTGCTTTGCTTTCCTGTGTGCAGGGTGGTCGTGACTCGGGCCATCCAGGGCAGTGCCACCAGCCATAACCACTGGGATGCAAAGTCTTGTACCAGTTCCAGATGGAACAGCAGAACCACAGCAGTCTCCTACAGAAACCATTCACAGAGCAACTCTCCCCTGTCTTAGGAACAGTTTCCTCCAGCTGATTTAACTTTTTCTTTCCTTTCTGTGCTGGAAACCTATTTAAATCCACTAGGGAGAAATATATCTCCCTTTGAATTGTTTCCCAGATCCTGCACTGGAATGATTTTTACAGCAGCAGGGCCAGTGCTCTGCTGGGACTCTAGTCCATATGCCTGGCTGCAGAGCATTTCCTTGACTTCCCAGTAACTTCTCAGACTTCAAATGGGGAAAACCTGCTGCGTTAAATCTTAATTTTTGGACTGCAGGTACTGCAAGGCATATTGAATCGGGAATTTTAAAAACTGTACGTTTTTTTTCCAAACCCTACTTTTCTCCAAGTCCATTATTAGAGATCACAGGGGAAGCAGTTTACAAAGGCTTTTTTCTCAAGCACCCAAAGTGGTGCATCAAGCAAATGTTCAGTTCCCTTTCTCCAAGTATCAAACACACACAGTAACAACCATCTGCTGGCAATAGATTTTCCGTGTTGAAGGCTTGCAATATTTTAGTGTTCCTTTAACTCTGGTTAAGACAATACAAGGAAAATGAAGGCTGATGTAGCAGACACTGTCTGGAACTAAAGCCTTGATATTCATCTGTGTTTTCTCCAATAACTTTTACTGAGACTGTGGTGGTTTTTGCTCTGAAATCTTGTGCAGGGAGCTGCAGCCAACCCTGAAAATGAGGATCAGCAACAGCGTCTGAGGGAAGCAGCAGAGGGACTGCGGGTGGCCACCAATGCTGCTGCACAGAACGCCATCAAGAAGAAGATTGTCAACAGATTAGAGGTGGGAAACTAGATATTGTTGAATTTTCAGTTTGCTCCCTTTTGATAACTAATATCTGTAGATAATTTTGAGGAAGTGGAAATGGCTGTTTCAGTAAAAGTGCTAAGCACAGAATGATAGCACTGTAAACTCAGTTCAGAGTCCAAGGCTGGGGGTTAGACATGGTAGGGTGTGATACCACAGTGCTCAGAAAATGGAGCACTTTCTTTCACTGATGTAGTAAAGTGGTGTAAGGATTTGACTCAGAAGGCATTAGGCAGAAAGTTAAAACAGCTGAGCTGAAACTGCTCCATTCCTGCTTTAATTTATCCGTGTGATCTGTCATTTACACACAGCACCTTTGGGTGGCTTTACTAGTACATTGGCCAGAGTGTCATACAAATTTCTGTACAAAGTTATATTCAGTCTCAGCATATCCAATTAATCTGGTAAATTGCTCAGAATCAAAGAAGCAGGAATGAAAGTAAAAAGATCCTATCTGGTAGCACAGCCGAGGGGGAGAAGGGCCATTTACTGTGCACTGAGGATAAAATGTCTTGGAGGCTTGTCTTGTTCTTGAACAGGCAATCTTCCTGTTCTCAGACAAAATGAAGAAAAGATAGATTAAAAAAAGAAGCATTTTTAAATTCCTAGTTTGCAACTGTGACTTTACAATAGTCTGATTAAATTCAATGAGATGAGACAAACAAGCTGATCTAAGGAGGTAACCAAGTTGCTGTGTCTGCCTAGAATTAAAAATCAAGAGTATTTCAGGAAATAAAGGCTACCATTTTCTAACTGCATGCAAGAAAGTTTTATAGAACTAACATTTTATTTGCTTTGCTGTTATAATATATATGGCCTCACAAAGGAGTGAAGTGTGTAGTGAACTTTGTGCTTGGTTGTATTTAGTGGGCCAGTTGGTGTTGGTGTGTTGAAATACTTCGGATAAATTGTTGAATTTTTCATTTTGTAGTAGGGAGATGTTGATAGTAACACTCCTAGATATTTGAAGAAGGTCTTCTCAGTGCTTTTAGACCCAGGGATACCAGTATTTTGGATCTCTGTGTCATTTTAGTAACTTTGCTTTTGCCACAGAGCAATCTCAGTAAGAATTGGCTCCCTTGCTCAGAGGTATTCATGTAGCGGGTGAAGCACTGCATCTACTTTGCCTGTTTCCTCTGGCCTTTATAAGGAGCCAATTGTTTGGCCCATCTCTGCTGTTTGTATTTGACTTCTTTTGCAAGTTAGAGATGGATAAGTGTTCAGATCATTTTCACCTTGAGAGAAGAGCAATCCTGAGTTTCCTTAAGGCAAATCAAATCAAGGGATATAGTGTATTAATCTGTCAAAGTTGTTACTCTCAGAGCTACCTGTAATGTGTATTTCATCCTCTGAATTACTCAGGCTTTTACCACTGATTTAACTGTTTCTTTTTCTCCAAAGATTGCAGCTAAACAAGCTGCAGCTGCTGCTACCCAGACTATTGCAGCCTCTCAGAATGCAGCTGTTTCAAATAAGAACACGGCAGCCCACCAGCAACTTGTGCAGAGCTGCAAGGTAAACACAGCACAACCCACTGACAAATAATAACCCTTGAGCTCTGCCTTGTGGGGAGCTGAAAATCACCCTCCCTAATGCTGTTGCAACCTCCAAAAGAGATTTTAAAAACCCCCAGCACTACCCGTGTGCATCTGTATTTGTTGTGTTTTCCATGAATTTTCCATAGTGAGGGATAGAAGAGCAATAGTGATTTATATTATCATAGAGTGAAGTTCTTATTTAACATATTGGTTATATAATTGGTTATATAACTAACAACTGATCCTGCTATTCTGATATTCCACCTCCAAGAAACTGGCACCTTAAATGTCACCATAAAAAATAAGTTTTAGACTTTACTGTGGGGTTACCATGATTCCTGGCTTGAAGCTAAAGCTGTCAGGACCACAGTTTTCAAGGTAGGCCTGAAGTCAAGCACATGTCTGTAGTTTCAATGCTAGAATTCAGAGTCTGGTGAGAAGCTGTTCTCTTTTGTGTTTAAGCTATATTTGGCAGATCAGCTTCTAGCTTTGATTAATAAAGAAATTACATTTAAATAAAAAAAATTAAAAAAGACAATAGAATGCAGAAGGATTTTCTTCTGCATCAAAGAGCAGTTATGTGGGGAACAAGA